>NC_031991.1:37972194-37998752 GCF_001879085.1 Nicotiana attenuata | reverse complement strand
GCTTTCCTGTTTTCGAGGTCGATTCGCCATCTCTATTCCTCAATCAATCTCACATTCCTCTCATGTATTTCCCGGTGCTCATTCTCAGAGTCGTGGATCCTCTTGCGCATCCTGATGTACTTGACTTGAGCTTCATCTTCTTCGTCTATGATCCTGTTCCCTCGCCTGGCTCCTGGCATCACCATTTCCTTTTAGATTGTCTTCTAACCAGGCCGGGTAGAGAGGTTCGCACCCTGCATGATACCTGTCGGGCTCAATGGTGTTCTATTCCACAATGCTTTTGCAGTGCCACATGTGCTGGGCTTGGCACTTGTAAGGGACGTCGTCGTCTTGAAAGTCTGCTCTGAAATGACTCATCTTGGCGACCCTTGGCACAACCTGTTTCCTGCCTGCTTGCCTCATAACTCGGATAGGGACATAAGGGTATATATCCCTCTCAACCCAATCAGCACCAGGTGTGGAGCGTCTCTGGACCTGATGATGAGTTCGTCTGTCGGGAACCATTCAAACATCCAGTGCACTTGCTCCTCAGTCAGATTGTCGAAGAATTCCACCCACTCTTTGGCACTTTCCGGCTGAGCAAACCTATTCGGAATGTAAGTCATCCGCTTAGGGTGATGGAAGGCAATATGTTCATTCCAAGCCCTTCGCGGAAATTCTTGGTGATACTGGCCCTTCTGAAGATGTTCTAGCAACCACAACTGTAGCAACAAGTTACAACCCTCGAAATGCTTGACCTCTCTTTGACAGACCTCCAGAGCCCTGTAGATGTCGGCTATGATCATGGGGACTATGGTGTATGTCTGTCCATTGATCCCCTCCATCAAAGTCTTAGAGACCATAACCAACCTAGTGTGGATTCTTTCCTTTTTCATTAGGAACACTCTGCGGTGGATATGGCCCAGAGAAGTGAGAGAGATCTCGTCATGGTAAGTACAAAAGGACTTGCTATGGTCATACCTCTCATACAGATACTCGAAGGGCATGTAAGATTCCTTCAGGCATCTCAAGTCAGCATCTTTAACCCCATCATCTTTAAGAATCCTTTACCAGTACGGTTTTCCGGCACCAATAACTCGGGGCTATTCCAAGTCAATCCTGCAAGCCCTCCAATTTCCTCTAGAAGTGGTGTCTTCTCTATGTCGCCAAAACGAAATATAGACCTTTCACTACCACAGAGTAAAGTGGCAGCCTCGATCAACCTCTTGTTCGGCTCAATGTCTAGCAGAGAAGGTAGATTGCCCAAGTACTTTCTTACGTGTTTCTTGTTGCTTTAGGAAAGGTCCTCCCACCAATCTAGTAGCAATGGTGGGATGTTGCTAACCATACCCAATTTGGGGACCTCGTGTCTCATTTTTTGCAAAATAAAAGGGTTAGTCCCTTGTCCCCCACCAGACTCGACTATTTATACATTCATGATTAGCATATTGGCATTTAGTTCTCCAAATTAATGCACAGAACATGGTTGTGTCCGTTGGGATTATGGGAACCCCGATGGACTTTTGGATAAGGCTCGTCTTAAAGGATTATTATGCGGATAACATATTAATCCAACTAGGTTTGACCATGATGCATGCACAATTTCGACCAGAGTAAGGTTACTATGGGGGTCTAGACTGGAACCCTCAAGCGGACAACTTGAGGGGGAACGGCACGGAACCGTCGACTGCACCGCTGATCGACTAGTTTTACCGCAAATAAGCCTTTCTGAATTTAAGGGTAATAAATAGGAAGAGCGCAACCACTCATCAAGCGTTGCTATAAGATTTCATACGCACGAGTATAATATGATGTGGAGCATGATTTATATAACAATAAATATCATGTAGTGAAGTATTTGCACGTAGAAAAAATAAATACGCTATTTAAATAATTGAAAGACAGTTACGGAAAAGAAAGCAAAGAGACAAGTCAGTTTCAGGAATAAAGAATAATAAATACTTAAAAGAAAATAGACGGTTGAATTCAAATAAGGGGAAAGGGTATGGGACAAGGCATGCTTGGACTAATTCAAAAAAAAAATAAGTTCATTATGGTAAGAGCCTAAATATCCCCAGCAGAGTCGCCATGCTGTCGCGCCCCCTTTTTCCCTCCTCGCAGGGAGAAGTCCGAGTTTCGACATTTCATGGGGGTAATAACTCATTTCCTTTTGGGAATTTGGGTTTTGAAGAGTCGCCACCTAACAGATTATGGTGCGTTAGGGCACCTTGAGCAATTAACTCATGAAACTAGTTTGCATTACCAGAGATTTAGGGTAAGGGCTCGAAATAACCTTGAGGGGAAGGTGTTAGGCTGGTCCACAACGCTGGGTCCCGGCCGAACTTATACTTATGAATTAGTTCCTTTAATGAATAAATAGCTTAAACACATAATTGCAAATAAGGGCATGCTTTGGACATTGTATGACTCAAGTAAAGAGACAAAGGAAAGACTTGAACAAATTTCATGTATAGGGAAAAAAGTAAAGTTTAAACATCGGGAATTGGGAAAGAGGGGTCCTAGGTTGGTTAGCCTACACGATCACCCCACACAATGCCTGGTAAACACTCCTCAATGAGGGGCTACACGTGACATTAGCGCGTAGTCATCATATCCCTACTACCCAATTCCCTCCCCTTGGTCATAGCCTAAAGCGCTCTAGAAACATTGAAAATATCCTATGCGTGCACTACCCGTCCCTTCCTCATGGCCGTGGAGGTATTTTAGGGCCTCTACTTTGGACAGTTCTAGACCTTCCTAAGGTTTTAAAGGATAAAAGTCTAGGCGTCAATCAAGAACAATTAGGGCTGCATTTAAAGAGAACAAATTACAGGCTCACAGTTACCTCCACTAATATAACAAGTAAATGCACGTCTTCAAACAACAGTCAGGTATTTAAGAGAAAATCCTAGAACATGATATCTAGGTGAGCAGGGATTATTGATGTTTAGCTTAAAGCATATATATTTCTATGTATATCGCCTCATATTTTACTTTTGTTTCGTGAATTTGGGATGTTGAATGTGTTGATTTATGTTAATTTGATGTGTTTTTATGTATAGGAATTATTAGGGAGCAATTGGGAGCGAAACGCGCGAGATTTGAGCCAATTCGAACGAAACCAGGCAATGTGCGAATTTGGGCGCCACAGGCAGCGCCTGGCGCCATCTGTGGCGCTGAAAACAGTGTGCACAAATAATGGGGCGCCGTGGAGGGAGCCTGGCACTGGGCTGGGCGCCGGTGACGTGAAATGTGTCCTATTTCGCACGGGACAAGGTTATTTCGGCCCTAGACCTACCCAACACGTATAAAAGCAATACTAAACCTATTTTTGAAGGGGGGGGGGGGGGGACGCCACTTTGGAGTAAAAACACATACGGGATCGTGAGGAAGCGGAGAATTCTCAGTTTTCTTCATCTTTTTCTAGTATTTCCAATTGATTCAACACTTATGCAATTGTTTGATTACATCATGAGTGGCTAAACACCCATTGTTCTGGGGTTGTGATTTAGCCATGAACATTGTTGTTTTAGCTTGACCTTGATTATAATTCACCAATATATGGTTGTTTCTTCAATTCTGTGTTTAATTGCTTAATTGTCTGGCCAGCAGTTAGGTTCTATTTACTATCTATGCTATGCTTGGGAAAGCCGTGTTTAGATTAGAGAAGAATTGAAGAGAGCATGATCTTAACCCTTAGGGGGAGCGGATTTGTGGTTAGGATAGGAATATACCTAGTCACCGTGCTTAATTAAATATCGTAATCTTAATGTGTTCTTAATAGATTGATTTCATAGGAATATAGGCGTTAATCTATTGAGAATAGGTGAGTAGTACTTCGGGAGAAGGCTATGAGAGCATTTATCGATTAATTAGCAACCATGAGTGAATTATATGAAGGGGAGAGTTAATTAGAACACAATACGAATGGTGAATCGATCACAACCCTGGAATATTTGTCTCTACTGAATACACAACAATCAACTCGTTACTTGATAATTTAGTTAGTATTTAGAATCGTAGTATAATATAATCATATTATTGAACTTTGATTTTAGCTGGATTGAATAACATTTTTAGTGATTTAGTGAGTAGTTTACACAAGTCTCTGTGGGTTCGACACTCAACTTATCATTATATTACTTGTCGACCACGTATACTTGCGTGTGCGTTTCGGAGCAACAAGTTTTTGGCGCCGTTGCCGGGGACTTAAATATTAACTACTTGCTAGTTCCTGCTTTAGTTGTTTATTTCATCTAGTCTAACGTTACTTGATTGTTGCTCAGATCTCAGGAACTTTGATTGAATGCGTAGGTTCAGAAGCCAGGACCGACTTCAAGGCTTTGATGCTGAACCTGAGAGAACATTTCCCACGAGGTTGAGGGAAGCAAGGGACACGAATAATATTCAGGCATTTGTTCAATTTCCTGTGGACATGGCAGAGGAGCAACACATGGCTGTTCAGGAGGTGGCGATGCCCAGCATTGCTAATATCACCTCCAGTATCGTGAAGCCCAGAATCACTGGGCACTTTGAGCTGAAACAGAACATGATCCAGCTACTTCATGCAAACGGGCAGTTTATGGTTCTTCCACACGAGGATCCACAACAGCATATTCTGAACTTCTTGGAGATTAGTGACACTTATATCACTAACGGGGTCACTCCAGATTATGTGAGGCTCACACTTTTTCCATTCTCTCTGTTGGGCGAAGCTAAGCGATGGCTAAAGGCAGAACCGGATAATTCCATTACATCATGGAATGATTTGGCAAGAAAATTTCTGGCAAGGTTCTTTCCATCAGGAAAAACTGCAAAGATCAGAAGTGAGATAGTTGCCTTCAAACAGAAAGCAGGAGAATCATTATACTCAGCTTGGGAAAGGTTCAAGGGGCTACTCAGAGACTGTCCTCATCACAATCAGACGAATGAAGTGTTAGTTCACACTTTCATTGAAGGGCTCCATCCCCAAACAAAAATTGTAGTAGATGTTGCAGCTGGAGGTCAAGTATTGGAGAAAAGCTTTGATGAAATTTATGCATTAATGAACAAATTCTCCAAAAGCAATCCGGATTGGCAAGGAGAGATGGGTAGGAACACGGTACAAAAATCACCAGGGGTTCTCGAATTAGATGTTGTCTCAGCATTGTCAGCACAGGTCTCTACGCTGACCAACCAAGTCAATCAGATGACCATGATCATTAACAAGCAACAAGCCCAGCCAGTGCAACAAGTTCAAATATTTTGTGAAGTATGTGGAGAGGGTCACATGAGCAATCTATGCCCAGCAAATCCAAAGTTTGTATATTTTGTGGGTAATGCAAATCAAGGCCAAGCAAATCAGTATGGGGACACTGTTGATACCCAATTTTTCCCTATTTATTTTATATACTCAAAATATTCTCAAAATAGGATGTGTGTGCATACATAAGCATGCCCAAGAGTTTTGGTACTTTTCCCTAATTTTCTAAGATTCATAAACTCGATTTATTGTCTATTTTAGCAGTACAAAATCACGTAATTATTCTTAAAACTACCATTTTTGTGAATAATTTATTTCCATCCTCATATTTACACCAAAATATAATAAAGGTGATTTTTGCATATTTTTACAAATTTATTTGATATTTTTAAACTAAAATCGCATAAAATTGCAATCATAGCCTATATTATGATTAATGGCATTTTACAATTATAAAATTATTCCCAGTATTTTTAGATTAATTTTTTATATATTATTAATTAGTTCGGTGCTTTTAATTCATTTTTAAAATCATTTTAACTATTTTTATATAAATTAGAGGGGAGAAATTGGTTATTTAATACATAGCCATTTCCAATTGCAATTGTAGCCTCAATTTAACCCCCAATTCCACCCCTAATCAAACGAACCAATTTCAAATTCCAACCCAAACCCACAACCCATTTTCAGACCCGCCAGGTTCCTCTTTTAATCTTGGCCGTTGATCATGCTGATCAACGGCCATGATCTGTTCTTTCCTTTTTAATTTCCATACCCCCCTAACCCTAATCTATTCTATCAGATACGCCGCCTTTGAACTCTCATCTCTCAAACTCTCTCTAGCCCTCCCCGGAACCCTAGCGTTCCCCTACCTTGTTCCACCATGATTTCACCGGCGTCCATGGCTTCTCAGGCCATGGACAGCCTATACCCACCTCCTATGGCTCTTGCATGCCTGTTGTTCGAAGGATCGAAGCCATACCTTGAGGGTTTTCACTCAGGCCTTCACTGATTCGAAGCTCCGACCATCTCCGGCCTTGCTCCAGTGGCTCTTGGTCTTTTGAGCCTGTTTACGACATTATCCGGCTTAGATCGAGTATTTTCGAAGCCTTTCTCATTTCTAGGGTTCATCTGGAACCCTAAATATCAAGGTTCTCTCCGATTATTTTAATCTGTTACATGTTTGCACTGTCGCTTAAGTTGCTTTAACGTTTTCTCCGATTTTCTTTTAAAAAGCACTTCCTTTCGATTAGGGTTTCTGGAAAGTTCTTAAAATGTTTCTGACTCTTCTTCTTCTCCTTTTCTTGGTGAGAATCAACCCCTGCTATGTCGTTATTTGCTCTTTTCTGATTCGCATGCCATTTCTTGTGTTCTTATATTTGTTGTATTATGAAGTTTTTCTGGTATGCTCTCACATGCCTATTTCATGTGCTTCTCTACTGTGTTTTCCTACTAAGTTTTAGTCCTTTGGTTGCCTTTACCGGACTTTGCTTGGATTCTTTTTAGATGTGTTTTATCGAATGTTTCTTTAAGTTTAGATTACCTGAACTCATTTAATTTTCAAGCTTTCTTGAAACTTGTTTCGTGTACTGGTTCCTATGTTCTTTGCTATTGTGCTTGTATGCTTCTCATGAGACTCTGAAAAAGTCTCTGAGCCTATCTCAATGGTTTGCCTCTTCATCTCTGTGTCAAATTCAAATTTAAAAACCCTAAAATTTGAGGGTTTTCTTTGGCTAATTTGGTTTTATGTTTGGACAAGGGTTCAACTTTGAAACCTTGAACTCTCAGACTCACTTCGAGTTTATGAATTGAATTTGAACCTTTTTCTGCGTTTGTGATTTTGAAACCCTCTTGCTTGACATGCCTATGTGTTTTATACGAGAACTTCTCTTTCAAATGTTTTGCCAACTGTTAATTGATTCTGAATCCCTTTAATGTTGCTTATTTGATTGTTAATGATTTTTCCTAAATTAAAACTCTCCATTACCTCTTTTCTGACTCGAGCAAAGCTTTCAATGGGATTCTTTACTGGTTATTTTACTGATTCCTTTTCCTTGTTTTATAAACCAAGTACCACTAGACTTTTACCTTAAANCGCCCAGCCCTAACCTGTGGACGCCAAAAAACAGTAGCTAAAAATATATGGAGCCGTGGAGGGCGCCTGGCGCTAGCCAGGGCGCCAGTGACGTGAAATTTCTCCGATTTCGCCCGGGACAAGGTTATTTCGGCCCTAGACCTACCCAACACGTATAAAAGCAAGACTAAACCTATTTTTGAAGGGGGAGACGCCACTTTGGAGGAAATATACACACGGGATCATGAGGAAGCGAAGAATTCTCAGTTTTCTTCATCTTTTTCTAGTATTTCCAATTGATTCAACACTTATGCAATTGTTTGATTACATCATGAGTGGCTAAACACCCATTGTTCTGGGGTTGTGATTTAGCCATGAATATTGTTGTTTGATATTATCTTGACCTTGATTATAATTCACCAATATATGGTTGTTTCTTCAATTCTGTGTTTAATTGCTTAATTGTCTGGCCAGCAGTTAGGTTCTATTTACTATCCATGCTATGCTTGGGAAAGCCGTGTTTAGATTAGAGAAGAATTGAAGAGAGCATGATCTTAACCCTTAGGGGGAGCGGATTTGTGGCTAGGATAGGAATATACCTAGTCACCGTGCTTAATTAAATATCGTAATCTTAATGCGTTCTTAATAGATTGATTTCATAGGAATATAGGCGTTAATCTATTGAGAATAGGTGAGTAGTACTTCGAGAGAAGGCTATGAGAGCATTTATCGATTAATTAGCAACCATGAGTGAATTATATGAAGGGGAGAGTTAATTAGAACACAATACGAATGGTGAATCGATCACAACCCTGGAATACTTGTCTTTACTGAATACACAACAATCAATTCGTTACTTGATAATTTAGTTATTAATTAGAATCGTAGTATAATAAATCATATTATTGGACTTTGATTTTAGCTGGATTGAATAACAATTTTAGCGATTTAGTGAGTAGTTTACACAAGTCTCTGTAGGTTTGACACTCAACTTATCATTATATTACTTGTCGACCACGTATACTTGCGTGTACGTTTGGGAGCAACAGTCTTGTTGAGGCCGAATCTTTCCAATGACGCAGATGGTGT
This sequence comes from Nicotiana attenuata, assembly GCF_001879085.1. Lineage (NCBI taxonomy): Eukaryota > Viridiplantae > Streptophyta > Magnoliopsida > Solanales > Solanaceae > Nicotiana > Nicotiana attenuata. The sequence continues at coordinate 37,990,368 of NC_031991.1, read as the reverse complement.
TCATCATATTCTCCAATTGGGTCTTCCAAACAGTGTTGGCAGTTGCAACCAAGACCCCAAGGGCAGTGTCCCGTAAAGGGGCATTTGAACCACCAAATTCTTTTTCCTTCTTTGTCAAAATGTTGACACCAGTCATGTTCTTCCATGATGCTTTGTATATTCCAGAAGAACCCTCCGTCAGGTTCAGGGTATGTATCTGTTGTATCTTTGGGTTGAATCATTTGGTAAGAGAAGATGGTTTTATTGGGTTTTTTGAGATGGGAATGGTCAAAGCTTATGGAAACGGTTTGGTCATTTCTTTTGGTAAAAGTTGGTTCACCAGACTGCAAAGATTCCTCTGGTTCCCTTAACTTTTCATAATTAGTGATCCAGGAGTCGGGAAGAATTTTGACAAGTTCATCTCTGGAAATTTTTCTGGGTATTTGGGTGCACATGGTGTTTCCTTTGGTAGCATCAATATTCAAGAGTAAAGCACTTCGGGAAGGCAGAGATCCATGGGATGATTTTGGACTCGCCACGCCATTTGACGATGAAGATTGGCTTGGATAGAATCTTTGGCTTATGGGGATCCTTGGATTTGGACTTGGATTTTTAGTGCTTCGGTTAAGTATGGGTCATAAAGGGACATGTTGAAATTTGGAAAGATAATTATGAAGACAATCCCAACATTCAAGGTAACTTGTACAGTACCTAAATTCGCATGTTGGTACTCCAAGTATCTTGTATCTAGAAGAGAAAGTCGAGCTACAACGGATTGACCTTTTCTTCCGTGATATGCTAAAGAGATTTGGATAGCACCAAAATGCATATGGGTAAAACCATGATCTTTCCATTGTCTAGGAAAATCATCTGGGATTTGAAGGGTGATAAATTGTCCCTCTCGAGTGGCAAGAATAGGATGCTGGTCAAGTTTTGAAGCAGCAACATATTCTTTGACTCATTTTGGTCTATGTTGGAATAAGGAACGAATTTGGGTACAGGGTGCAAATGATTTTTTGGCAAAAGCTGAGTAAGGGTTTATGAGGGGTATTTCAGTGGAGGATACTTTCTATTCGTCGGGTAGGATATCTACTTCATAGAGGTAATCATATTTTTTGGACAAGGTTTTATATAGAGTAGGGGATATATTTTTGCAAGGGAAGATGATGATGGAAATGACTCAGACATATTTACGAAATTGTTCCTCCCTCCGAAAGGATTGGCTGGCTATGATTCCACAGTATAGAGAACAAAGCAAGAGACTACATAAGAGATCCTCATTTTTTTCAAGAATTTATTATTTTATTTTGTTTCTAATCTCTCTCTTTATACAAAAGGTGGTTGCAATGTAAGAAAATAGAAATGGAAGTCCATCATTGAAGTTCATTCGAAGCTTCGCTTTCGAAAAATTAGATTTTTTGAGTTTGATAGTTGTTTGGATTGGGTGTTATTCCAATTGATTTAAAACATCAAAAGGAGTTCAAGTTTTAAATTTTTAAGTGATTTGGAGTACATTTGAGTTAAATTTCAAAAAAGACACAAGGAAGAAGACAAAGTTAGTTTTTGTATAATGATGTATAATAGTGTATATGGGTGTATAAACACCTCTTATACACTATTATACACTTATATACACCTTTATACAAGCGTCTGTAGACGAGCTTCTTCCACGTTTTCAATTACAATTCTTGTTCAATACCTGTCCAAATCTCCATTAAGTGACTTTAAATATTATATACGACCTCTTTATACTATTTCTAACAAGTCTAAATAACATCCACTCCAAATTTCTCACATAACCAAATTTGAAATTTAAATCCACTTATTTTCCAAATCTTCATTAAATGACTTCAAATATTGTATACAACCTATTTATATTATTTCTAACAAGTCTAAACAATATTCACTCAAAAATTCTTGTAAAATCATATTAATAATTTAAACCCACTTATTCAAGTGTGTTCAACAATGGTGGATTATATTAAAATCTAATTTTTACCACCCAAATATATTTGGTTTGTTGAACTAATATTTGTGTCATAATTACTGATTTGAAAATGTGATGACTCGATAGGTTATTTTGATTTTGAGCCTTTATTTCCATATTTCAAGATCGTGATTAGCTCCGTTTAGTATTTCTCGATTTGCGTGCGCAGCAGTCCATGTCTTTTTTCGAGAAGTTTTTATGTGAAAAATTAAAGAAAATATGAATTTTAGCCATAAAAATGATTTGAGGTGACTATGGTCAATATTTTATATAAATGGACCCGGATCAGTATTTTGACGATCCCGATAGGTCCGTATTGTGATTTTGGATTTAGGTATATGCCCAGAATTAAATTCGAAAGTCCTTAACTTATTTTGACGTGATTTGTTGAAAACTAGTAAATTGAAGATTTAAAGAATTTTGATGTTTGACCGTAGGTTGATTTTATGGCTAACGAGTTTAGATTCTGATTTTGGAACTTGTTATAGGTTCATTTTACTAATTAAGACTTGTCTGCTAAATTTTGTGAAAAACGGAATTAATCTGACAGGATTCAGACGCTCGGTTGTGAATTTGAAAGTTCTTGAGTTTCTTTGAAAATTTCATGCATTTTGATGCCTGATTTGTAGTTCTAGGTGTTATTTTGGTGTTTTCATCGCGCGAGCGAGTTCATATGATGTTATTATACTTGTGTGCATGTTTGATTTGGAGCCCGAGGGGTTCAGGTGAGTTTCGAATAGGCTACGGATCGTTTTTGGACCTAAGGAATCTGCTAGTTTTTGCTGTCGCTGGTGTCTGAGACGTTGTTCTTTGCAATCGCGAAGGTACTCTCACGATCGCGAAGGGGAAATTGGGGCTGGAGTGGATTTCTTCATCGCTAACGAGATGTCATGGTCGCGAACGCGAAGCATTGAAGGGCATATCCTTTGCGAATGCGACCATCCTCACGCTAACACGAAGGTTTATGGGATTTTGGGGGGGGGGGGAGGCAGTCAAGTACACTACGCGAACGCGAAGGCCGAGGGGGACAGGCCTGTCGCTGTAACGATCCGACCGGTCATTTTGAGCATTTGCACTTAGCTCGGTAGTTTACGGGGTGTGAATAGCTCTGTATGATGTATTTTGACTTGTGTGAATCGTCGGTTTTGGTTTTCAGGTTATTCGGGGTTGATTTGGAAGAATGATTCTCAACTAAGAAGCTTTAAATTTGAAAGAGTTGACCAAGTTTAACTTTTTAGTATTTGACCTCGGAGTGTATTTTTGATGGTTTTGTTAGCTCCGTTGGGTGATTTTGGACTTAGGAGCGCGTCCGGATTGTGATTTGGAGGTCCGTAGTAGAATTAGACTTGAAATGGCGAAAGTTGGAATTTTGGAAAGTTTGACCGGGAGTAGACTTTTTATACCGGGATCGGATTTCGATTTCGAAAGTTGAAAGAGGTCCGAAATGTCAAATGTGACTTGTGTGCAAAATTTGAGGTCAATCGGACGTGATTTGATAGGATCCGACATCGGTTGTGGAAGTTTGAAGTTGTAAAGTTCATTGATTTTTAGTTGAAGTGTGATTCATCGTTTTGATGTTGTTATGTGTGTTTTGAGGCCTCGAGTAGGTCTGTATTTTATTATGGGACTTGTTGGCATGTTCGAACGGGGTCACGAGGGGCTCGGGCGTGTTTCTGATTGTTTTCGGACTGTTTTCCTCAATTTTGGCCTTGCTGGTGTGTTCTGGTTTCTGGTGCATGGATTGTTCTTCGCGATCGCGGATCAGTAGATGCGATCACGTAAAGGGAAAATGGAGCTGGGCTGCTTCTTATTTGCGGTCGCGATTGGACAGACGCGATCGCGTAGCTTGGTGTTGAAGACAGTCCGCGTTCGCGTATGAGGAACTGCGGTTGCAAAGTGTTGAGGTTTGGTAACTGGAGCTGGGGAATTTTTCATCGCGGTCGCGTAATATGAGTCACGTTTGCAAAGCTTTGGCAGCAGTAGTCATTGCGTTCGCGTAGGGTGTATCGCGAACCCGTAGACTCTTTCGTTGGCAGTTTGATTTTGTTCATCGCGAACGCGATGGATTTCCTGCGTTCGCATAAGAAGATGCCTGGGCAGATTATAAAGTTCTATTTCGAGGGTTTCGGCCATTTTTATATTTTTGGAGCTATGGAGCTCGGATTGAGGCGATTCTTGAAGCAATTTTCACCATATGAATTGGAATAAGTGTTCTCTACTCGGTTTTGGTTATATTTCGTGAATCTATCTTCGATTTTAGCTTTTGGTTGATAAATTTCAAAGGGGAAATTCGGGATTTTGGCATAAAGTTTCATAATGTGAATTTTTGAGTTTTGAACATCGATTCGGAGTCGGATTTGAGTGAAACTAGTATGGTTGGACTCGTAGTTGAATGGGTTGTCGGATTTTGTGAGTTTTTCTGTGTTTCGAGGCGCGGGCCCAGGTGTGATTTTTGGTCGGTTTTGGGCTTTGATTAAGGATTCGATCTTTATCATTTGGCATTATTTCCTTGGGCTTTATTTGATGTATTTGAGTTGAATTTGTCTAGATTTGAGCCGTTCGGAGGTCGCTACACGCATGATGGCCTTTTTTTTGGAGCATCGCTTATCTTGCTTGGTATTGGAATTGGCTTGTTCAAGGTAAGTAACACTTCTAAACTTGGTGCTGAGTGTATAAAACCTCAAATTGCGTGCTATGTGATTGATGTTGAGGTGACGCGCATGCTAGGTGACGGGCGTGTGGGCGTGCACCGAGTGAATTGTGACTCTGTTATTTCTGTGGTACTGTGTAGTTAGCTGATCATACTTGTAACCATAAAATTTCTACGTACTTGAGCTACTGAGCTGTGATCCATGCTAGATATCATGTCTAGGCTTTATGCTGATACTACTGGGACCCATAGTGGCCATTTCATGCATTCATATCATATCTCAGTCTCAGTCGTTATTTATTGATGCATCATATCATTGTTATCGGGCTAGTTTCATGATACTGTTAGCCCGTTGTGATGACCCAAAAGGTCATCTTATGTTTTAGAACTCGATTTCATGTTCCGAGGCCTTATAAACCTCATTTTATTCCTCCTCGATTTGCGTACGCAGTCCGGACGTGCTTCCAGAAAGCTTTTATGTTAAAAGTGGATGAAAATAATAACTTTGCCTTTAAAAGTTGATTTAGTCGACTTTGGTCAACGTTTTGAGTAAACGGATCTGGACTCGTATTTTGACAGTCTCGATGGGTCCGTATCGAAACATGGGACCTGGGCGTATGCCGGAATCGAATTCCGAGGTTCCCAGCTCGAGATATGAATTTTTAACGAAAATTGAAAGACTGAAAATTTAAATGGTTTTAAGAAATTGGTTAATGTTTGATCTTCTTGGTATCGGGCCTGTATTTTGGTTCCGAAGCCCGGTATAGGTCCAAAATAATATTTATACCTTATTTGTGAAATTTGGTGAGAAACGGAACTAATTTGACGTGATTCGGACGTCCGGTTGTGAAGATAGGATTTCAAAGTGTTCTTAAGAATTTCATGTGATTTGGTGATAAATTCATCGTTCTAGGTGTTATTTTGGCGATTTGATCGCATGAGCAAGTCCGTATGATGTTTTAAGACCTGTGTGCATGTTTGTTTTGGAGCCCCGAGCACTCGGGTGAGTTTCGGGTAGGCTACAGAGTGATTTGAACTTAGGAAATTTTGCCGGTATGCTTCAGGTCTACAAACTTCGCATTTGGACCATTGAAAACTAGGTTCCAAGACCTTCATTTTGCTATTATATATGTCCCAAAATGACATCATAAAGCTTACGAATTTAATTTCTCAAAATGGCTCGTTACAAGGCAAATCGTAACTCGATTTTTCCGTAAGTTAAATCCAATTTTTCCCAAACTTTATATTTTATGTCAAAACATCATATATAGTCATATTATTACTTTTCACTCATTCAATCATGATTAACAAGTTTTATATTCATTATACGTCACCTTAGATCGCACAGGGTGTAACACCAAACTTGTCGACTTTCGACAAAACTTATCTTCTTCAATTCGTTTAGCTTCTAAGCCTTCCAACCATCTTGGTACTTGTTATTCATGAACTTAAATATTATTAAGTTCCACGGTAACATGATAACTTACTTTTAAAAAAATTTCAAAGATGATTTCATTTCTGAGCTTACATCAATTGACTTACGACGTACTCTTAAGTACAAAAACGTGGGGTGTAACATCATTCCCCCCTTTGGAACTTTCGTCCTCGAATGTTGACTGATGCGCTTATTAGTCTCATACCCCATAGCTCTTACGAATATATAAATATTGTCCTTGCCGTCTAACCAACTACTTTGTGAACAAATCTAAAGGCCAGGGCATTCCTCCTTTAGGCCTCTTTCTCACACTACGACTTGTAGTCGGAATCCTTCATCATGCAGCCTGTACCACCTTTTTTCTTGTATGTGCGCCTATACGACTCTTCCCTCCAGCTTTTTCCTCAAGTTTTTACCCAATCTCTAGGCCTCACCTTGTAAATATATACAGAGCTTGACAAGATGTCCCTCTGGGAATCTATAGGTATACTGAAGTTCTTCGCTTGGTACTTTGATGAACATACGAATATTGCTATACCTTACTTCATGGACCCGGTTATCCATCCATATGACTTTACCGCATCTAGGTAGGTCATACTGTAATTACTGAGGCCTGCCACCAAACTCCAGGTTATTCGCGTTGCTTATCCTGTATGCATAATATCTAAGTCCTTTAATGCTTCCTCATTACTGTTCATCTTAAGAACGACGGCCTAATCTCATCTTATACTTTGTGACCTTTGTCTATTCATTTTTGATTCACCTCAATATTGATCTACAATTTGCCACAGATAACTTGAAACTTCTTACGTAATCATTATGGCCCATGTTGCATCGAGGAACATCTGGAGTAATTTCCATAACCATTTTTCATAGCATCCCAATATGATTAACCTTACGTGGGTGTGTCAATCCTGTACAATTCATGAAATCTCCCTTTTTTTCCAAATAATTACTCAATCAAAGGCCCAAACGTCATCCCTTATTTATCATAACTACATCCTCATTCTATTACCAGGGCAGCATTCCATCTCTTCTAAATGCTACTAGTCTTAGACTCCTTTGAGTTCTTTCAGGCTATACTGAGCTTTCTATAACTTACAGAAACCATCAGCTCTTTTGTTTTCCCAGGCTTAATTCCGAGGACTTATCCATTTCTCGTCACCTTCTTACTCGCCCTTTCTTGTCCTTACTCATGTCTTCCTAAACTTGTTGCTTCATCATACTTTAGCTTGCGACCTATACATGTCTATTTATACTAATCGCAACCTTCCTTCAACTTGCTTGCACCATAGATTTCCTTGTGTTATTCTGGATCATCAAGCGAGACATCACACCGTCTCTAACTCTTCCTTACTCTTTTAATCAGGCTTCCCGATACCTAGAACCCATAGGCTGGAAGGCATGCCACCGCTATCTTTTCTGGATACTGAATCCCAACGCTTCTAGCCTTCTATCCAAAGTAAGGACTATTCACAACCTTCTGCACTTGAGTGTCCCGTGTGTTGTTCACCATTACCTTACTTGCTTTAAAATCTCGCATCATGTCTTCTATCCCTTTCATAACTTCCCTTCTACATAGGTATGATTAACATCCACAACTTGAAGCTCTATTGTAATACTTACCCCCTGGTGCATACACAATCCGGTGGGAGCTTCATACTAACTTTTTATGAGGATGGTACTCTTCTAACTGGCTTTCTCGTAGAGCCGTTATATAATATGGTTGTCGTACTATCTCTCTTGTACCTCTGATATTAAGGGTGATCCTGCAATGTTCTCAATCGCGATTTCTATAATTTTCTAGGTCCAATAATCAAACTCTTGATTTACTTGGTTGATGTTACTCTTTAGTTTCCTCTTCCTTCTGATCAGCCTTTATGTAGGCTTAAGTCATCTTCCGGTCTGCGGCCCATGGTATTAGTTATTACTTTAGCCTTTCATGGACACTATGGAATACCAGTGACACCATCATCTAACAATTCAATCCTTTGTTAATGATCTGGACTCAATTCTTTTCTTTTCTTTTAACTTACACAAGAGTCTTCTAGGCTGTATGATTGTCAACATATATGCCGCATGGATAATACTCCGAAATCTTAAGTGCGTTCATAACATAACTAATTCTGGATCATTGTTCGAATAATTCCTTTCGTTTCTTCTCAGCTTTCTTCAAACGTAGGCTATTACTTTTCCTAGTCTTTCTGCCCCCTTGTAGCGTGCATACTTAGCTTTTCTTAGTTCCTATGCATCACGGAATTTTCGTGCAACTCACATGATCTCGAATCCTACTTTCTTATAGAGTGCATACAATGTTGTAGTGAGACTGTTGTTAGAAGACCATTTCCTCTTTAGGTCACTATGCTTAGGTTGAAGCCTTCTTCCTTATTTCCTTAGCTAGTCATTTATTGTAGTACTTAGTGAGGACCCTCTGATTCTTTCAAGGCTACGGGCTTATTACATCATTTACACGGTGGAATTTTTTATGTTCTATCTTAATTGTCATTATCCTTACTTACTTACCTTCAAGCCCTTTTGCTCGTATGTTAGCTTCTAAGATGACATTTTGATTGTCTTCCCAGTGGCACTCTCTTTATCTCCATAACACTCACATGGTACCTTTAACTACCCCAACTCATATCTTAATATTTCTCAAGGTTACGATGTCATATCGGTGAGATTGAATTCCCCATGTTGAGATTTACTATGTTTAACTTGCACGATCTATTGATTTGTCTGTATCCCCTTGTTTAGTCGTAACTAGGCTCTTCCTGAATCAATTGCTAACTACTCGTTAGTCCATTCTCATATCAATATTTTACGTAATCTTTCTTGGGTTATTTCTTTTATCTTAACTTATCTCTCGCACTGGCCCCTTATTCATCAATAACATCCCGGGCAGGAACCCTTACTTCCTCTCCTTGACGTCACATTTGCATAATGTTCTGGAATCGTAGCATATTAGTAGGATTTAGATAAGTGCAATCTCATCCCTTTTCTCATTTTTGTATCGCATTCTTCCTTCACCATTCCAAAATTACTAAAACCACTTAATTCTGACTTAATGCCACATCATTCAATATTCCCCCCTTTAGGGGAGTACTAAGATTTAGCGCTATGACGATCTACATATAGATGTTTTACCTCTTCATCTTTGGCGTCTTCTCACATCATCAATGACCCTTCAAGGCTTCTAGTGCCTATCATTGTAGTACTCATATCTAGTTGTACTATTCTAGAGTGCACCATCTAGGTGTCTCACAAGGAGATCTATTAGCACATTTGCAATATCCTTTGTAAATGTCAACTAATGCAAACAATCCATCCATCATTTTGAGTTACTCTAACCCCAGTCGGGTCCTGATACCTCGTCCTTCTCTTAAACCATATATGTTAGCTCCCATAGGGCATAACTAAGATCGATGTGGCCAATTGTACATACCTCTCTTACCGTTGAAGGTAACTCAAAATGCTTATATTCTCTTCTTGAATTGTAGATAATGTTCATCTTTACTAACTGGGTACCTTGTACCCTTCTTCACCTTGCTTCTTTTACTTGTTGAAACTTGTAGCTTCTAATTCTCTCGTTGCTTTTCACTATATAGGTGGATAAATATTCATTCCTTAGGGCTCCTCAAAAAGAAGCTTACATGTCTTAGTACACACATGATCTGCTGAAGACCTTACATTTACTCATTATAAGCATCATGCAGAATCAAGTTACTATGACTCAAATCTTCCATAACTACGTGCAATCCCTTACCAACCGTCTTTCTAAATGTAGGCATCGTTTATTATGAATAAGATAGGGTTTAGGAAATTGAGTTCTTACAACTGAGCACTACCATACAATCTAGAGTGAGAAGAAAGAGTGGCAGTCCTAAATGCCCTCTAGCCTCCTGCTTATAAGTGTGGTGCACAACACACCTATAAACAAGACTCTACCAGACACGACTTCTAGACTCCCTAGGACAAAACTGCTCTGATACCACTTTTGTCATGACCCAAACCGATGGGCCGCGATGGGCACCCGATACCTTACTCAACTGAGTACCAACATAACGTATCTTTTATATCATTCCATCGTAGGTAAATGAACCGGAGTAAAGCATGAGGGAATACAAACTTATACATATGAAGTACAGGCCTATAAAGCCGTCATGATTCTTTATATACTCGAAACATAGGCCGACAAGGCCATACAAGTATCTGTATATATGACATCTGTCTACAAGCCTCTAAGAGTACATACTTATACCTCTAATTAACATCATGAAATAAACTTTATCAATTTATGTATTTTCTGAGACACATGAACAGACGATAGAATAATAAGACATATGGGGAATCAAGAACATAGGCATCTCTAGTATTTTTATGAATAGAGTCATTTATGGAAGTTGTGCATTTGCTCGTTTCGTTTGTGTTGTATAGATCATGCCAAAAAGAAAGAAGGGATAACCTTAACATACCTGTATGATATCTTCCTTATTACTCAACCAAGCTCAACACAACTTCTTGCATCTACAACAAGTGAAATGATATTGCCGTTAACATATAATGTCGTACCATCGTATTTGGCTAGTCGCATGACTTGAAGGAAAATCGGGAAGCAACTCCCCTATTTTTAATACATCCCAAAGTCCACTAAGGGTCATCAACAACCCAATAACAACAACTATAACCAACAACAACAACAACAACAATATAATCCAATATGAGTTTCTCCGATTATCTTAACAATCATATTGAGCGGCAGGCTCGTTTCTTTTACTCATAACAAGATATAAATTGAATCCAACTCTTATTACATAAATTAGTTTATAAACTTTAGAGAATCATACTTATATGTACCATATTATTTCTAGTTTAAAACCTCCACAAAATGCCTTCCAAAACAGCCTCATACGTCTAACACCTTAATTTTTATCGTCAATCACTAGTTTTTCATCTTTCCTTCTTCAATCAAGAATATTTCTCACATTATCAAATTATCTCTCACAATTTTCATACACCACAAACCATATTTTTAACCACAAAATAGTCCAACCAAAAAGACAACCGTATCCCATGTTCCTTCAAGTGCATCTTATGGTTTTTCACTCAAACAACACAACAAACACAAGATTAACCTTAGGCACAATCAAGAATATGTTATACATACCTTGGACAGCAGCTAAAGCTCCAAACTCCATCCCAAATTAGCTCACAATTGCCCTCAATCGCACCACAACATCATAGAAGTATTCTCTTGTAGTCTTTAACACCTTTGATGAGGATTTGAGTTGATTTCTCTTGAGTTTAGTTCTTGGAACCTTGGACAAGTTCTTTGAGAGTTTGAGAGTGTTTTGCATTAAATTATCTCTGGATATTAACGAAATATATTGGATAAAAACAACTTACAAGGCCACCGCCTCAATTCTCGAAGCAGGTGGGTAAGCTGCATGCTTGGCAGCTTGAGCAGTACCACTTCGGACACTTGTATCTCTCTACTCCGATATCGTATTGACAAACGGTTGGAAGCTAGACACATAGAGCTTTAATTCCATATTAATATTTCCATGTAACTCTCAATATATTGGGAGAAAACTGCATCACAACTTGGCCTATAAACCTGCCAGTTTCTCCGAAGTGAGGCAACGTGACTTGGTGACCCTTATTTTAAAAATCCATATTCCTACCACGATATCGTATGAATAAATGGTTTGGACCATTGAAAACTAGGTTCCAAGACCTTCATTTTGCTATTATATATGTCCCAAAATGACATCATAAAGCTTACGAATTTAATTTCTCAAAATGGCTCGTTACAAGGCAAATCGTAACTCGATTTTTCCGTAAGTTAAATCCAATTTTTCCCAAACTTTATATTTTATGTCCAAACATCATATATAGTCATATTATTACTTTACACTCATTCAATCATGATTAACAAGTCTCATATTCGTTATACGTCACCTTAGAACGCACAGGGTGTAACACCAAACTTGTCGACTTTCGACAAAACTTATCTTCTTCAATTCGTTTAGCTTCTAAGCCTTCCAACCATCTTGGTACTTGTTATTCATGATCTTAAACATTATTAACTTACTTTATAAATTTTTGTCAAAGATGATTTCATTTTTAAGCTTACATCAATTGACTTACGACGTACTCTTAAGTACAAAAACATGGGTTGTAACATACTGTTTTTACTTCCCTTCATAAAAAGTTTTATATTCTTTCGGACAAATATTTTTAGTAATTCTTAGTATGTTCGTGGATTGTGACACCGGATTCTGGGTAGTAATAGTAATAGTATTGGTAATTGTATATAAACAAAGAGGTTATCTACTTACTTCCACATTTTTTACTTGTTTTAGCTTGTTCATTTTTAATCACGGAAACGTAAAGGAAATTGGTTAATAATACTCTAATGTTGGCTTGCCTAGCAAGTGTAATGTTAGGCGCCATCACGATCCCGATGGTGGAAATTCCGGGTTGTGACACCCGTGAGTGAGACTAGAGAGATTGAAAACTGAGTGAGGCTGAAAGCCTGGTTATGAGTGACAGTTATGGGATCGGGCTGCACACCGTAGCGGTTATATTGATTTTATGATAGCGCTTGGGCCGTAGGAGCCCCTCCGGAGTCTGTATACACCCCTAGTGAGCGCGGTTGATTATATTGAGGGATGGATCTTCCCTAGACATGGATCTTTTCTGAAGAATTATATACCTGGAGATGGATCTTCTCCATGGGCTGGATTGGCCCTACTCAGTACTGAGTGACTGTTGGTCAGTTGATGTATATATTCCAGGATGAATCTTTCCTGGGCCAGATTGGCCATATACGATACTGAGTGATTGGGTATGATGAGCAGAAAGCCTGAGATAGTGAGATTGAGTACTCTGAGAGAGTGAGTACATGATTCATCTCTGAGATACACATGACATACTGGCATAGAGATGAATTTTTCCTCATGTTGTACGGTATCACGTCATTCATGACGTTTCACACATATGGATATGTGGGCGTAGAAAGGTATTTCACACTTTCTATTTGGAAAGAAAATAAAAACATCTTATTTATTGTGTAAAGGATTTTTAGAAAAATTAAAGCAAACTATCTCATATTTTTCGACGATTTCGGTAAAGGATTTGGGTTTTCACTGATATACTTGAAAAGCGAAACTATTTTCGGGAACTATTAAAAACCTAAGCAGTTTAAATTCTGAGTTACTTCTTATATTATTCGCTTTACATTGTTCTGAACTGTTGTGGGATTTTTGGTGTTGGACTCGACCTATGTTCCAGCTCGTCACTACTTTCAACCTAAGGTTAGGTTTGTTACTTATTGAGTACATGTGGTCGGTTGTACTCATACTACACTTCTACACCTTGCGTGTAGATGCTGACTGATGATATTGATGTGATCGATTGGAGCTTGGATTGAAGATGTACCTGCGTTCCGGTTGTAGCTGCCTCTTGTTCATGGTAGCCTTAGATTTATAAAACTCTATTTATGTCTTTTCAAATAGATGATGTATTTACTTCATACCAGCTTTGTAAACTCTATTCTTAGAAGCTCATGATTTGTACTACCAGTCCTTGGGAAATGTATAATATTCAGAACATTCCTTTTGTTTAATTGTCTTATTAATATTATTGGAATTGGATAGTTATTAGTTGGCTTACCTAACGGGTTGGGTCAGGTGCCATCACGACAAGTGGATTTTGGGTCGTGACAGTCACGTCCTCAAACTACCCCTCGACGTGACTGGCACCTAGCTAACACCACCTGCCAAGCGAACCCCTTTCTCATACGTTTAACTATTTATTCAAACACTGAGAGAAAAATAAGTACAGGTTTAAAAGTATTATTAATAATTAAAGAAGAAATAGTTATCAACTAATACCTTAACCAATTAATATAAAACCGACAATCACTGAAATAATAAAACTCCCAAATTCCACACTAAGACCATGGAACATCTAATAGAGTAATAGGAGTTTAACTGACGGGTGTGCAAACCCCAGAGAAAAAGAAAATAACTAACACGAGCTAGATAAAGCTGGAAACGAAAACCCCCATGAACAATGCAGTGGCTCATCTCAGCAATAGGATCTACTCGTACGAACTCGTCAGTCACTAGCTCTATCTCCCGCAACGGTATCTGCATAGTATGCAGGTAAGGAGTGAGTTATACATAGATATAACCCAGTAAGATCCTCGACCCGCCACTTTAAATACCTGTGGAATAAGAGTTAGAAAATACAACCACACCACAACAAGAACAATATACTAAACATAATAATTATACAATAATACAATACATAGATATTAACAGACTTAATAACAATTAACTAACAAGAACACACTACACACCAAGGACCATAACTGTAGTAAAAGAAATTAACCAATACCTCTATGAGTCCACAACGGCACCAGAATGCCTCAAATATGTAACAGAGCATACACAATGCTCACTGAAGCATACACAATGCCCCAGATATATATATCAAGAAGCATACACAATGCTATGGTGATGTACAAAAGGATACACAATACCCCAACATCATGGATCAAAGTCGTATCAAACTATCAAACCCAACATCATGGCTCACAGTCGTATCAAACTATCAAACCCAACATCATGGCTCACAACCGTATCACACCATCAAACAATTTATAAGATAATTTTAGTATTTTGTTTCCATAAAATAATATATTCGCGGCTAGTCAAAGATCACCGATTCTACCAAGCTCATGCTTGTCCCAACACATGGACCAGACAGAGAAAACACATTTTTAAAACGGATTTTAGAAAAGCAAGCATCAAAGCTTAAAGTCTCACTTTCCTCACTAATGTGATGACCCGATAGGTCATCTGGAGTTATAGAACCTAATTCTGTGTTTTGAAGCCTCAAATAGCTTCTTTAACCTTCCTCGATTTGTGTGCATAGTCCGGGTATTTTTTCGGAAGGCTTTTATGTTAACAACTGATAAGATATGAAATTTTGCCTTTGAAATCTATTTGAGTTGACTTTGGTCAATATTTTGAGCAAATGGACCTGGATCCATGTTTTGACGGTCCCGGTGGGTCCGTATCGTGATTTGAGACTTGGGTGTATGCCCGGATTCGAATTAGGAGGTCCCTTTTGTTGAAAAATTGAAGTTTGAAGGCTTAATAAATCTAAAAGTTTGACCAATATTTGACTTTGTTGATACCGGATCCGTATTTTGGTTTCGGAACCTAGTATAGGTCTGTACTATATTTATGAATTGTCTGTCAAATTTGGTAGAAAACGGAATTAGTTTGACGTGATTCGGATGTCCACTTGTTAGTATAGAAGTTCTAAAGTTTTCTTGAAAATTTTATTTGATTTGGTGTCTGATCCATAGTTCTAGGTATTATTTTGGCGATTTGATCGCGCGAGCAAGTTTGTATGATATTTTTGGACTTGTGTACATGTTTGGTTTGGAGCCCCGAGGACTCGGGTGAGTTTCAGATAGGCTACGAAGTGGTTTGAACTTTGAAAAATATGCCGGTGTGCTTCAGTTCTGGTACAGGTCTCTGACCTTGCAATTGCGAGGTCAGTGTTCGCAATTGCGAAGAATTCAATTCCTGCTTGGGTCGCAATTGTGAAGAGGGATAGGTCAGCCTGAGTTCGCATTTGCGATCAATGGGTCGCATTTGCGAGATGGCCACTATTTGCAATTGGTGGGACTTGTTTCTTGTAATTTAATGCTTTTTTTTGTCATGATATCCATGCTTAGACTAGTTAATTACTAAATTGACCGTTCTTTTCACGTTTATGGACTATCTGTGATAATTGAGTACTGTTTCTGAAGTTGAGGTTGGTATTGTGGAATCATTTTTGACATAAGGCTTGTTCTTGCTCATTCTATCTCCCTGTTGTTATATCTTCATTGTTATATGGTAGGAGAGAGTGTTAATGCACGAAGGGTGATGCCATGCTGTATTTGAGTGTTAATGCACGAAGGTGATGCCGTGTCGTATTTTGAGTAGGGGTGTACAAACCGAACCGAAAAACCGCACCAAACCAAAAAGTCAAACCAAACCGATTAAAAAACCCGACTCGGTTTGGTTTGATTTGGTTTGGTATTGAATAAAAAAATCCGAACCAACCCGACATATAAATATATATTTTTTATATATATTATTTAAGATTTTATATAAAAATTTCTTTAAAAAATGTCTATAAATATTTGGGATTCTCTTGCGAGATATAAATTTTAATAGAATATGAAGTGCTCCATATTTATTGACCTTAAATAATGGGCTGTATGATCAGTTTCTTATCAAGTGTTACTGAAATACGTCTATCTCTTTGTTCTTACATATTCATATCATATGTTAAGATGTATTAAATTCTTATATCTTTTTCGAATGTGAAGTGGTTATTAATATTTAGGTATCATATTGATTTTTATGTTTAATTACTAAATTTGGATAACCTAAAAGTGTATATCAACAAAAAAATATTGTCAGACAACTAAAAAAATAATTATTATGTGTTAACTAATGGAATTCCCGCATAAGAATATTTTAATCGATAATATGTTTGTCAACTTTTTGTATTTTCACTAAATAGATGTATACGTATCAAATATTTAACAAAGTAAGATTGAAATAATATGTAAGTAACAAAAAACCCGACAAAACCGAACCAATCCAAACCGATATAGTTGGTTTGGTTTGGTTTTGATAAAACCGAACCAACCCGGTCCATGTACCCCCCTAATTTTGAGTGTTAATGCACGAAGGGTGATGTCGTGCCATATTATGAGAGTTAATGTATGAAGGGTGATGCCGTGCCATATTTTGAGAGTTAATGCACGAAGGGTGATGTCGTGCCATATCTATTGATTTATGATGAAAGTGAGAGTAAAAGCACGAAGGGTGATGTCGTGCCATTATTATTGTTTCATAGTGAGGTTGAGAGTAAAAGCACGAAGGGTAATGCCGTGCAGTTTTGTTCATTATGTTTATTCGTTTTGCTGGTTAAAGGCACATTGACTGTTTCTCGTTATCATTCCCTGCTGTAGTTATCATATCTTGTGCCCCTTTCGCATGTCCCCTCCCAATAGTACATGTTTAGCCTTTAATTGTTGTTATTTTGTACGTATATTGTTATCTGCACAGGTTTATTTACGTGGGTGTCTTGTCATAGCCTCGTCACTACCACGTCAAGGTTAGGCTAAACACTTACGGAGTTGTCACGCCCCGAACCTGGTCCTGGACGTAACACGGCACTCGGTGCCTGACTACATGTGACCGAGCGAACCAACTGGCTCGCTGAATCAACATGTGGTATCATAACATACTGAATGCAGAAGATAAACAAACACATGTTGATATACTGAAAGTCTGGATAATATAAATCAAAGTGCAGAAATACTAATACAATTTTGGAACATATTTGTAGCCAACATGGCTTAACATGAAAAGTCTGAGACTCTGTCTAACTGTTACTCTAGTCTATGAAGCCTCTATTGAAGTACTGAAAACATTTTATATCTGTAAACACTGAAAGACTGTAAAGTAATGATAATGCCCCGAAAGAACTGGGGATCACCAAATAGCTGGTACGAGAATCCTAGCACTCTGGATCGTCAACCTGTAAATCATTACCTGCATCGTGAGATGCAGGCCCCGGAAAAAAGGGACGTCAGTACATTTGAATTGTATTGGTATGTAAAGGACCTGAGAAATGCTGAAACTGAAACTAAGGTGGTAACTGAGAATTGATAATTGATAACTGAAATGTTAACTATTGAAATTGAAACTGAAGTGATAACTGAAAAGATAACTGATAACTGATAACTGAACTGATAGCTGAAAAGATAACTAATAACTGATAACTGAAAAGATAACTGATAACTGATAACTGAACTGAATAAAGGAAGTAAGGATATGAATACTCTCTCTTCTGAATGATGAACAACCTGTTTATCTGAATATTAAACTGCGGCCTCAGGCCCAATATATATATGTGCACAAACTGCGGCCTCGGGCCCAAGTATACGTACACATAACTGTGACCTAAGGTCCAAAATGCATAAAGCATAAACTGCGGCCTCAGGCCCAAAGATGCATAAAGCATAAACTGCGGCCTCAG
>NC_031991.1:37802019-37965659 GCF_001879085.1 Nicotiana attenuata | reverse complement strand
CCCTCAAGATCAGTTTTTCCTTCTCTCACTTTGATAATTGCATCACCAGTAGCCAAGAGTCGGTCGACCCCAATATGAGTTGGGACCAGTTCGTCAGCCTCATAATCCAGGATAATGAAGTCAGCTGGGAAAATAAATTTTCCAATTTGTAGCAATACGTCTTCAATCACACCCTCGGGGTGTACTATAGATCTATCAGCCAGCTGCAACATCACAGTAGTTGGCCTTGGAGCTCCCAGGCCCAATTGCTTGAACAAAGATAGGGCCATCAAATTTATGCTTGCCCCCAAATCACAAAGAGCACGTCCCACATCAATATTACCAATTCGCACAGGGATGGTGAAGCTGCCAGGATCCTTAAGCTTTTGAGGGAGCTTATTTTGGACCCTTTAAGTGCACACCTGAGTAAGTGCAACCATCTCAAATTCAGTCAATCTTCTCTTGTGAGCCACTATATCTTTTATGTACTTGGCATATTTTGGAATTTCACGGAGCACATCAACAAGTGGAATATTCAAACGCACACGCAAGTATATGCGGTCGTCAAGTAATAAAGTGACTAAAAGTCGGATGTCGATCCCACGAGGACTTGTGATTAACTATAAACTAAATTAGACTATCCTAATTATCTAAACAAGAATTAAACCTAGAAATATTTGATTCTAAACTAATTAAATAAAGAAATATAAATAATGAACTTTAAACAGAGAAAGAGCAGATTTTTATGATATCAATGTAATGAAAACGATCTAGGGTTATGGGCTATCTAACATTCCTATTGTATTCTTCAATTGAATTGACTAACTAATTTATCTAGTTTATTGGTTGACAGGGTTAATATTGCTCATAAGAATCTGTCGAGTTCTTACTCGCCTATTCAAGCTAACCTAACGCCTATATGTCTATGGAGTTAGAATCAACAAGAACGCATTTATAATTCCTGTAAATCAACCAAGCAAGGAAATTAGGTATATGTCTATCCTAACCGCGAATCCTTTACCCGATGCCCAGGTTCAAGAACTTCTCTACTCAATCCTATATGCAATCTAGAATTCCCATTTTCGAGTTCAACTCTAGATTTGTAGATAGTATTCGATTGGTGATCAAGCTACCAAATAATTAAGTGCGGGATTGAATAAATAAACTAATATGATAAACTAAGGAATCAAAATCAATATCCGAATAACAATAATCATGAAAGAACCACAACCCTAAAACGTGAAGTTTAGCTCCACATAGACATGGTAGCAAAACAACAAATCATACAAAGAAACATAAAAATTACAAAGTTGGTGGAAGAAAAGATGAAACCCGGCCTCCACGGCAGCTCTGTGCTTGTGTTATCCTCTCAAAAACGTCCTCATTTGCCCTAACACAGCTCCCACAGCCATGTCACTCGCATCACACATCAACTCAAAGGGTTGCTCCCAATCAGGGGCAATGATAATTGGTGCAGTCACTAGCTTTCCCTTCAGCTCCTCAAATGCTTTCAGACAGGCATCATCGGACTTGAAGGGGATATCTTTCTTGAGCAGACCGCACAAAGGATCGTACCTGGGAGAAGTCTGAGTATCCCGTGAGCTGCTAATGCTTCGGCCTTTGGCCTACCAGGGAGTCTCGTTTACCCTCTTGTTATTTTCAGTGTGCATTGAGGACATTGCACAATTTTAAGTGTGGGGTGAGCAGATTGTCTGGGTGATTTTCTGTGCTATGTTAGCTTAGTTATAGTACTCATTCTTAGTGTAGTAATTTTTTTTTTTTTTAAAAAAAATCGAAAAATTTGGACTTTTCCCGACGATGGATTTTGTGGACAGCTTTCTTGTGGGATTAAGGTCCAATAAAAAAATGAAAAAAGGGTGAAAAATAGAAAAAATCGAAAAATGCGTCTTTTATTTTTTTTAGGTAGCAATAATCCCCCATGGTTTTTCTTTGTGCAACGGTTCTTTTCCATGGGATGTAGTTTGAACCGGGTAGTAGTATTTTTTTTATTTTTAGAGTAGATTAGGAATTTAGGGAATAAAAGGAGGAATAAAATCTTTCACTCCATGTACTATGCGAGCAAAACTCTGAATCCAGCTCAGATGAACTACACAGTCACTGAAAAAGAGTTGCTTGCAGTGGTGTGGGCGTTTGACAAGTTCAGGTCATATCTTGTGGGGACCAAAGTCATCGTCTACACAGATCATTCAGCTATCAGATACATGTTTGAGAAGAAGGACGCCAAGCCAAGACTGATTCGGTGGGTCCTACTCTTGCAAGAGTTTGATTTAGAGATCCGAGATCGCAAAGGAACAGAGAATCAAGTGGCTGATCACTTGTCCAGATTAGAAGAGATTGTTGCAACTCAACGAGCTTGATGAATTTTGGTTGCACGCATACGAAAATGCAAAATTGTATAAAGAAAAGACAAAAAGGTGGCACGACAAGCACATCCACCATCGAGAGTTTGAGCCAGGCAAGAAGTTCTTTTATTCAATTCGAGGTTGAAGCTTTTTCCCGGAAAGCTTAAATCTCGTTGGTCAGGCCCTTTTGTTGTGGTGAGTGTGAAGCCTCATGGCGCTGTGGAGTTGAGGGATATGAGTTCAACTGGTACGTTCTTGGTAAATGGTCAGAGGATAAAACATTACTGGGGTGGTGATATTGCACGTCACAAGACCTCGGTGGATTTGACGGATGCTTGAGAACGTGTTGAGTCGTGCCGCGATGTTAAATCAGACGCTTGATGGGAGGCAACCCAATGTATTGTTGAAACCGTCGTGCCACGACGTTAAATAAGGCGCCGGTTGGGAGGCAACCCAACGATAGCATTAGTTGTTGATTTTGTGTTTTAGGAAGTTCTAACCAATGCAGGTGACAATGAGCAAGTGCTAAGGCCATCGAACGAGGAGAGAACAGGTGAAAAGTTGAAGAAAAAAAATTCCCAGGTGCGCGCCCGCGCTACTGGACGCGCATCTGGGCGCGCTAATTTGCTCAGCTTCTGTTTCAGGGCGCGCTAAAAATAGCGCGGTCACGCATCTGAGCGCGCTACTAGCGCGGCCGCGCATGTGGGCGCGCATCTGGGCGCGCTAATTCCATTACGTTCTGTCCTGACCGCGCTAAAACTAGCGCGCCTGCACACCTGGGCGCGCTAGTTCCGTCAATTTGTCGCCCGTATTTTTTTTTAGTAGTTATTTTTTTTTATTGATTAGGTTTTAATTTCCTCCCCCCTTTTAGTCTAACTCCCCATCGAATCCTCCCTCTACTTCCCAATCCCTCTTCTACTTCCCCCAAACATCACCAAACCCTTCCTCCATCACCAAAACTCCCGATCTCTTTCCCTCCCAAGCTCACCCCATCTTTTACTCCCACTAATTTCTCTACTCATAATCATCTCCCGTTACAGGTATGATTCCTAGGTTCTTTTCTTCTCTTTTTCTCTTTTTATTTTTCAGATTTTTTTTCTTGTTTTGTTTGTATATTTAAATGCCATTATTGTAGTAGTGGTTCTTTGGTTTTGTGTAGAGAAATTAGTGAAATATGTTGTGGTGTTGGTAAGTGATAAGTGTGGGGTGGATTCCCCCCCCCAATTTGTGATCTTGGTGAGAACATGTGGGAGATTATTGTTCTAACAAGTTAAAAGGAGTTGTGAAGGTCTAATGCCCACAAGGTGTTTGTGGAAAGGCCCCATTGAACGTGATTATGTAGTTTGTGACCACATATGCGTGTGAAGTCTGAGTAACCGCATTGAATCACAAATTTTTGATTGGGCTGAGCTAATGTGTCCCGTTTTGCAGATATCATGACTCCATATAGGAAACGACGCGCCACAGGGGCCTCTTCGAGCAACCAGGCTGGTTCGTCTAGGTCAAGAGGGGCTGCATGCACGTCCCTTTGATGCCACCAAATTTGTTTCGGCCAAGGCACAAGACCGCTTTGCGGAAAAGGCTCGTAAAAAGCCAATTCCGGAAAGGGGTATTCACATTGGACATCTCCAGCACCACTGCCCGCACATGTACAATGAGTTATTGAGAAGAGGGCTACAAACCTTCATCAATGAGCCCGGTGAAGGCAATGCAATGATTGTGCGGGAGTTCTATGCAAATGTACCGGAGCATGTTAATAGAGTGGTCACGGTGCGCCGAAGGGCGGTGAATGCTTCTGTTGAGGCAACACGGACGGCCTACCAGCTGCCTCCACCTCTGGCTGTCCATGATGACTTCTATGAGTACGGCCGCAACCCAACGAATGCAAAATGGGCACGATTCTTTGAGACAATTTGTGTGCCCGGAAAAGAAGTGGTTCGGATGGACTATGGGGAGAAATTCCACTCCTCAGCACTCACCTTTGAAGGAAAGTGCTGGCTGCACCTAATAAACAACCGCTTGATCCCATCTCACAATACTACAGAGGTCAATGGACCCAGAGCTGCTCTGGTATGGTGCTTTGTGAATGGTTACGACTTTGATGTGGCCAGGGTGATGCATGAAGAAATGTTCGTCCGCAGCCAAGTAAAAAGGTATGGTTTCTTTTTCCCTTCCTTAGTGACTCAACTATGCAGGGCTGCTCAGGTGCCCGAAAATCTAGCTGTGGATGGGTTGGTAAAAAAGGAGGGCAAGTTCCGTGCTGATAAGGTGACCACGGGCAGGGAGCCGGAAGTCGTAGCGGCGGCGGAGAGTAGTAGCTCTGATGATTCTGATGATGAGGAGGATGCTGATACGAACGTGGAGGCTGCACCACAGGCTCATGAGCAAAACGTGACAGCTGCAGGTCCATCTGGGACTGCAACATCTTCAGAAGCCGCCCGGGTGTCTCGTTTTACTATTTTGGAGCAGGAGATGGCTGGTTTGCGCACCCGGGTAGATGCGATAGCTGACCGACTAGAGAAGTCGGAAAAGAAATTCATAGGCTGGTTGAGAGCGTTGGGGCGGGCGTGCCACATCAACCCAGACACCGTCTCCGACCAGGAGTGATCCCTCAGGGAAGTCCCTTTTACTTCACTGTTATTTCATATTTTAAGCCATGGGGACATGTCTTCATTCTTAAGTGTGGGGTGGGGGTACTTCGTGCATGTGTGTAGTTGTATCATTTGACTGTTGTTTTGTTTGGTTTTATTTGATTTTGATAGTTTAGAGTTAAGTAGGAATCATTAGTTTAACATAGACAAATGGCTCGTCCCGACGACGGATCCCTTTCGACGGGGTTCTTGAGGGACTAAGTCGGAAAAAAAATATAAAAATGAAAAATAATGTAGACTCTTCCCGATGACGGATCCTTCAGACAATTTTCTTGAGGGAAGTTAGTCTAGAAAAAAACACCAAAAAGATTTTTTTTTAGGTAGTGTAGCAACTCCCCCTTGGTTTTTCTTTAGGCCACGGTTCTTTTCCAAGGGTTTAACTTGAACCGGTTGTAGGTAGTTTTTTTATTTTGTTGTCTTTTCGATTTGTAGATTAGGTTAATGGGCTACGAGCTAGAAAATCAAAAGAGAACCCATAGCGTTGACACACCGGAACACAATAGAACCTAGAGTGTAACGCTTAGTCTTATTTGTTGAATCTCACTAAAGTGCCTTAATTTGTATGTTTGTTACTGAATTGAATGCTCGTAATGGAGTGTATTGATGAGCTGATCTGAAACGAGTCATGTGCCATGTGTGGAGAGTTTTTTTTTTGTGTAGTCCATGTATTGTACTTGTGTCTAGAACTTGCCCGATATGTGAGATGAAGCGAAATTTGAGGTGATGTTCGGTCTGAAAAATGATTTTAGGCTTTCTTTGATCTTTTTGAGCTTAATTGCTTCCGACAAATAAAATTCATCCCTAGTTAACCCTTTTGAGCCTATAGACTTTTGTTTGGCACCCACATTACAAGCCTATATCCTTTTTGTTCTTAATTGACATTGTTTTGATCCTTTTACCTCTTAAAGCACTTTAATTAGATGAGCGCTAAAAGAAGTAAGAAGGCAATAAGTGAGGGGTGGCTTTTGAGAGGAACCAATGAAAAGAAGAAAGGTGCACTTGTTTTGTAAACTAATACCCAACTAGTGGAAATAGAAAAAAAAAACATAAAATAAAAAAAATTTGTTGTCTTGTTCCAGCTAGTGGGTATGAATTAATGTAGTGCTTAAAGAAGAAGGGAGATTTTTTGGGGTGATTTTTTGGTGAAAGTGAAGTGGATTGGATAAATTGCGCTTAAAGTTGATTATGTGATGTGTTAAAGTGCTTAAGAGGGTTAGTCACTATTCCTAAATATATCCTACCCGTCCCTTTGCCCACATTACAACCAAGAAAAAGTCCTAATTGATTTTAGACCGAGTGAGCCTACATTAGTAGAGATTTACATTAAGGGCAAGCTTATGGTACCAATTGCATGCATGTGACTTCTTTTGTGAGTGTGAGTGATTTTTCTTTGACATATGTAAGCATGAAATTCGATTGTGTAGATTGAATCTATATATTTTTGTTGTGATTGTGAGGGCATGTGATTCGTGAAGGAAAAGCAAATCTTGACTTCTATGTAGAGTAATTTGAGGAAGTATGAATATTGCATGGCACTTGAGAGTCGACTTCTGAGGCTAGGATTATTCACTGCTAGGTGCAATGTATGTAAATTGTTCTAGGTCTAATGCGTTAGGGGAAATGGTTGAGTGAAGGAACCTCTATAAAGTATAGTGTGATTGCTCGAGGACTAGCAATGAATTAAGTGTGGGGTGTTGATAATAGGCTGAATATAGGTGATTTAGCGATTGTTTATACCCACGCTTGATTATGTTCCAATGTTATAATGCGGTTAATTGAATAAAAATGGGCTCTAATTGTGATTTTTATATATTGCAGGACGAGGAGCCTATGTGATGCCTTAGAAAGGTGATTGGAACTATTTTGGATCAAGAACGACCCCTCGGAGCTGAGTACGCACGAAGACGAGGAAGAAAATCAAGAAATGGAAGACCTGGGCTAGCACGCCCGCGCTAAAATGTGCGCGCCCAAGACAGAACACATGCCAACTAGCGCGGTCAGATGCGCGCCCAGGTGCGCGACCGCGCTAGTCCAAATTTCGGGAAGGTTTATTCAGGGGTAAAATTAGAAATCTGGAGGAAACCCCACTTAACCTATATAAACTCAAGCTTGCCCAAGGAGTAATTATCAAGTTTTTCATAGTCTAGTACAAGGAAAACAGAGGCAAGAGGCAAGGAGGAGATTTGACCATCAAGTTCTTCTTTTCTTCCCTTTGTTTTTGCTATTTGTGATGAAATTGAACTCTATTGTGTTGAACATTAGTATGAGTAGCTAAAACCCATTATTCTAGGGTCATGGGTGAAACATGAAAGTTGTTGTTTGACGTTTAATTCGACAAGTTGGTTTATCATATTGGGTTGTTTATTTAATTCTGATTTTAATTATTTTGCTGAGTAGCTAACGGCGAAATACTATCTACGAATCTTTGGTTGAACTCGAAAGTGGGAACTTTAGATTGCAATAGAATTAAATAGAGCGAGTTCTTGAACCTGGGCATCGGGGAACGGATTCGCAATTGGGATAGACATATACCCAATTGCCTTGCTTGGTTGAAATACAGGAACTGTGAATGCATTCTTGTTAATCTTAATTCCATAGACATATAGGCATTGAGTTAACTTGAATAGGCGAGTAAGAACTCGACAGATTCTTATGAGTAATATCAACCCTGTCAATCAACAATCCAGATAAATCAATTAGTCGTTTTAAGCCAAAAACACAACATGATTCCTTTATTTTTATTTTTATTTGTTTATTTTCTTTTTTTTATCTTTGTAGCATTTTTTTGTAGGATTATGAGCATAGAAGAAAAGCCACTAGAAGTATGCAAAAGTGAGCTATGTGGTTGAAATAAGTGTGGGGTGTTGATAACCAGGCCAAGTAATAATTTTTTCACTATGCACTTCTTGGCCTTTAGATGGGGAATATAATATTTGCTTTCTGGCACAACAAATTCAAGAATATAGGCACTTTCATCCTCACTCTTTGACTCCGTCATAGGCTCAGATGGCTTGATTAGTATCTCACTATCTAAACACAATGTAGAAAAATGATTGGAATGAGGTTTATTGCGCCCTAACTCATGAATTGTACTATTATTTACATCCCCATATTTACACACACTCAAGTCTCCCAAAGAAATGTTATCTACTCCCTGACATGACTCTAAAGCACTCTTCTCAATATTGGCATCCTCAACAAAAACATGGTCTAGTGATTGGTATTCTCGTTTTAGCTCCTCAATTTGGTCTAGAAGATTTTTTCCAGCTTCACACAACTCATTATTAATTTGTTGAGCGTTACACGCATCAACCTTTGTGCTCAAATCTGCATCTAAGTTATGTAAATCCAAGCAAAAATTATCAATTTGATGTGCAAGTTCATCTCTCTCCTTAGACCAATCATTTACCAACGTTGTTAGAAGACAACGTCGTTCCTCATATTCTCTTAATCGTGAATATTCTTTCCAATACCAACCCTTACTCCCATGTTCAAATTCGGACCTCCCGGAGTTCAGGCCATGACAAGCCCAAAAAGACGGGCCATAAAAGTCTTCTGTCAAACCAAGCATCTTCATAAATAGCCTTACCTCCGGATATTTCATCCCCAGATGTCATGCTGAGAAAACTAGAAACACGCTAAGAGAAAAATCAAATAGTTATAAAAATAAAAATATTTACAAAAAGAGAAGAAAAAAAAATCAAAACTTGTAAAGATAAAAGTAAAAGCCTAATATTGAAAAATAGTTAATTTCTAAGTCCCCGGCAACGGCACCAAAAACTTGTTGCGACCAAACGCACTCACGCAAGTGCACGTGATCGTCAAGTAATAAAGTAGTGAGTAGAGTATCGTTCCCACGAATACTTGTGATTAACTGTTGACCGATTCAAACTCAATTAAATTATCTATCCAAGAAGTTTTCCACAAAATAGAGATATCACTAATTTACTACCTAAATTATCAAGCAATAATGTAACTAGAACAATTAACCAAACAACCAGCAATTTTCGAGAAATAAACAATAAGAGATGATATTCCAGGGTCATGGGCTAGCTAACAATCATGTTGTGTTCTTGGCTTAAAACGACTAATTGATTTATCTGGATTGTTGATTGACAGGGTTGATATTACTCATAAGAATATGTCGAGTTCTTACTCGCCTATTCAAGTTAACTCAATGCCTATATGTCTATGGAATTAAGATTAACAAGAATGCATTCACAGTTCCTGTATTTCAACCAAGCAAGGCAATTGGGTATATGTCTATCCCAATTGCGAATTTGTTCCCCGATGCCCAGGTTCAAGAACTCGCTCTATTTAATTCTATTGCAATCTAAAGTTCCCACTTTTGAGTTCAACCAAAAATTCGTAGATAATATTTCGCCGTTAGCTACTCAGCAAAATAATTAAAATCAGAATTAAATAAATAACCCAATATGATAAACCAACTTGTCGAATTAAACGTCAAACAACAACTTTCATGTTTCACCCATGACCCTAGAATAATGGGTTTTAGCTACTCATACTAATGTTCAACACAATAGAGTTCAATTTCATCACAAATAGCAAAAACAAAGGGAAGAAAAGAAGAACTTGATGATCAAATCTCCTTCTTGCCTCTTGCCTCTGTTTTCCTTGTACTAGACTATGAAAAACTTGTTAATTACTCCTTAGGCAAGCTTGAGTTTATATAGGTTAAGTGGGGTTTCCTCCATATTTCCAATTTTACCCCTGAATAAACCTTTCCAAAATTTGGACTAGCGCGGTCGCGCACCTGGGCGCGCATCTGACCGCGCTAGTTGGCATGTGTTCTGTCTTGGGCGCGCACATTTTAGCGCGGGCGCGCACCTGGGCGCGCTAGCCCAGGTCTTCCATTTTTTGATTTTCTTCCTCGTCTTCGTGCGTACTCAGCTCCGAAGGGTCGTTCTTGCTCCAAAATAGTTCCAATCACCTTTCTAAGGCATCACATAGGCTCCTCGTCCTGCAATATATAAAAATCACAATTAGAGCCCATTTTTATTCAATTAACCGCATTATAACATTGGAACATAATCAAGCGTGGGTATAAACAATCGCTAAATCACCTATATTCAGCCTATTATCAACATCTGTAAACACTGAAAGACTGTAAAGTAATGATAATGCCCCGAATGAACTGGGGATCACCAAATAGCTGGTACGAGAATCCTAGCACTCTGGATCGTCAACCTGTAAATCATTACCTGCATCGTGATATGCAGGCCCCGGGCAATAGGGACGTCAGTACATTTGAATGGTATGTAAAGCAACTGAAAGAAAGAACTATAAATGCTGAAACTGAAACTAAGCTGGTAACTGAGAATTGATAATTGATAACTGAAATGTTAACCATTGAAACTGAAACTGAAGTGATAACTGAAAAGATAATTGATAACTGATAACTGAACTGATAGCTGAAAAGATAACTAATAACTGATAACTGAAAAGATAACTGATAACTGAAAAGATAACTGATAATTGATAACTGAACTGAATAAAAGAAGTAAGGATATGAATACTCCCTCTTCTGAATGATGAACAACCTGTTTATCTGAATATAAAACTGCGGCCTCAGGCCCAATATATATATGTGCACAAAATGCTGCCTCGGGCCCAAGTATATGTATACATAACTGCGACCTCAGGTCCAAAATGCATAAAGCATAAACTGCAGCCTCAGGCCCAAAGATGCATAAAGCACAAACTGCGGCATCAGGCCCAAAGATGCATAAAGCATAAACTGCGGCCTCAGGCCCAAAGATGCATAAAGCATAAACTGCGGCCTCAAGCCCAAAAATTCATAAAGCATAAACTGCGGCCTCAGGCCCAAATACAGGTGGTCAACATTCAGGAACTGAGAATCATACTGCAATACATGATAATGAAATACTAAATCACACTGAGTTACATGATACTGGAATACTGGATCACACTGAGATACATAATACTTGAATACTGGATCACACTGAGTTACATAATACTGGAATACTGGATCACACTGAGTTGCATAATACTGGAATACTGAATAGGACTAGGCTGAGACATGTATTCTTGAACTGATTATGAACACTGAAACTTCAACTGTTTATGGCATACTGAGTAATCTAACTATGACTCGGGGGAATCAAACGCAAGTCTATAATGAATACGCACTGAGCTCACAACGTTCAGAATGAAAGTCATGAGCGAGTTATGAAGCTAGAGAATAGAAGTTATACAACTATTCAAGGAACTAGACTTAACTATATTTCTGAGGCAATTGGTAACGTCATAAAAGAAACGTAATGTAGGGAGAATCATTAAAATTCCCAAACACAGAGAGTGAGCCTCACATACCTTAAATTCCTTCTCTTGAGCATAATACAACATTCGCCAACCCTTTCAACTTTAATCTATATCAATACAATTCAAAGGGATTCCAAATTAGCACAATATCCATGTTTTGGTCACATAGGCATTTTATCAAACACTTGGTGAGTATAAAGCTTCATAATCCCTATCAATGGTGTTTCTACACCCAATAACCGATTATCTTGCTCTTGGATAAATTCTAAAGTCTCAAATGGTTATAATCAATATTATTCCTCATCACCCATAAGGTAAACAACACCCTTAACCAATAAAGTTCCATTAAATAAACATCTTTCAATCTCTATAATAGTTGTGTATTTATATTAGGAACTTAGGGCTTCTAATCACCACACCAAGAGTCCCAATACTTAATTCACACTCATATACCCATAATAAATTCATACATGTAAGTCTAAGGGTGTAGGATTACCTTTTGGAAGAAATCTTGCAAAACCCTCCTTTGAGTTCTTGAAGGAATTTCTTGAAGATCTATGTGTTTTATGAGTAGATTTCATCAATACTAGTGTAAGAATGATGGAATTTCACACCAAGTTAATGGAGATTGCTTACCTTGAAGATGGGAGGGGTTGGAGGTCTTGAGAGGGTGGGAGAAGACCCCAAAACTCGTCCAAAAGAAATAGGGATGAACCTTAAAATTGGCTTAAAAGAGCTGGGACTGGGGCGCGTCTACTCTAGCGAAGTATCCTCGCTTCGCTGTCCATTGCATTCAAGGGAAGACAAAAATCCGCGTCTACTTTGGCGAAGCGAGCTCGCTTCGCTGTCCGCCAAAATAACTGGGTGGTATGTCTTTAGTAATTTGGTCATAACTTCTTGTAGGAATGTCCAAATGATGAACGGTTTGAAGCATTAGAAACTAAACTCAAAGATCTTTCATTTGATAGGTTGTGAATCACATAATACCTTATATAAATGTATATATGCTCGTCCAAAGAATAGTCTTGTGCGTGCTCATTTAGAATTTTAATCTATCATGTAATTTTCCAACTTGGCTTAGACTTAGGTCTTTCCTTGGACCCCAAATCACTTATGATATGCCTCGTACACTTATTATTATAACCAATTGATAACCATCACATTAATACTCATTTAGTGCATCCACAACTGATTCAAATTTACGGGGTATTACAGGAGTACATTGGGTCGGTTGTACTCATACTACACTCTACACTCCTTGTGCAGATTTTGGAGTAGGTGTTGTTGCAGAACACATGACATACAATATACTTATGAAATTGTAGTAAAGTTGTAGTATAATTGTATGTAAATTGTATTCTGTTGTAGCTATATTTTTTTTTTATTTGAATGTTAAATGAAAGTTGAAAAATAGTTGTATAATGTATGAATCATCATATAATACAAATTTTATACACTGATTCATACATTATACAACTATTTTTCAACTTTCATACAACATTCAAATAAAAGAAATATGTAACTACAATAGAATACATTTTACATACCATTATACTACAACTTTACTATAATTTCGTAAGTATATCGTATGTCATGTGTTCTTCTTCTTCTTCTTCGAGTTTCAATCTGGAATTCAGACAAAACCAAGTCTAATATTCACCAAGCACCCTCATAATTGGATATAAACTCCAAACAATATTCCCAATTGTTTGAAACAACACCCAATCCAAACAAATAATAATTTTTAAAAACTCAAATTCGAATTCAAAGCTTTATGATAGATTAGTATTCGAATCTTCAATTCCTACAACCTGGAGGTTAATTCAATAGGTTGATTAGCAAAAGACAACTATTAGGCTTACCTTATTGAGAGAGAAAGACGGTGAGAGAGAGAGAGAGATGAAGAAAGAAAGAAATATTGATGAGAGATGCGGCAGTGAGGAAAGACGAGAGGAGAGAAAAAAGGAAAAGTATGTAACTAAATCCCCTAATTTAAGGCCCTAATAATGAATTGTATATAATTTATAAGTAATCATTGTTTAGGGTGGGTAATATACAAAACTAGAACAATTTTGCTAAATAAGTTTCAAATATTGTATAGGAAGGAAAATTCCCTAGTATTAACTATTATCCAATTGCCACTTGATTGAATTAATAGATTAGGCTCATTAATCACTAATTAATTGTAGGTATCTCATACATATGTCAGTAATAATCCTAAGAATATATATATGTACATACATATTATATTACTATAATATAGCCTATGATAATTAAGTAAACTATAATTAAGGAAATAACCTAAAAGTTTACTACCAAAATGCCGAGTTATCACAAGGCCATCGTGAAAGCGTACCGTTTCTCGCAAACACGAAGCCCACTCAGGTCGATGTTCTTCGCGATCGCGTCAGGCCTTCGCGAACGCGAAGAAAGCCTGATGCCCAGTGATTTAAAATATCCTAAACTTAGGAATTAAGTCATTTTCACCATTTTCAAGTTTGAACTCGGCCTAGTGTTCAATTTGAAGAGGTTTTTAATCCCAACTTCATAAGTTAGTAGATTTTAACTTGTTTCCTTACATTTCCATAAATACCCATCGATTTTAACCTTTAATCTATGCTTTTTCATGGTAGAAATTAGGGATTTAGGTAGAAATTAAAAATTTTGAGAAATTAAGATTTAGACCTCAAATTGAGGCCGGATTTCAAAACTAATCACATAACCGGGTTTCGGGTGAATGGGTAATTGGGTTTTGGTTCAAATCTCAGTTTTGACCAAGCGGGTCCAGGGTTGACTTTTGTTGACTTTTTCTAAAAATATTAAAGATTGAATCTTTTTCACTCGTGGGTAGTTTCTAAAGCTTATTTTGAATTGTTTGAACTATATTTGGTTAGATTTAATTGGTTTGGAGGCTAATTCTAGAGGAAAAGCCGCAGTTTAACATTGATTTGATTACGAAGTGAGGTAAGTGTTGTGGTTAACCTTGACTTGAGGGATTAGGACTTGTTGGTCTATTTGCTATGTGTTTCACGTGTGGAGACAACATACATGTGAGGTTAGGAGTGCTTATGCGTTGTCATTGATTTAAAGCATGTAGGTGGAACTTGTTTCTTGTATTATATTATTCCGTTAATTATGATATCCATGCTTAGCTTAGATTATTACTTCTTTAATAATTCGTTCCGTATTTATTGATTATTTTAAATGTGTTGAGTTTTTTGGAAGTTGATGTTTGATATCATGGCACCATATTTGAAGTTAAATTATTTACCTGCATTATTTATTATTCGGATTCATATGATTATAAGGTGAGGATGAGAGTGAAAGCACGAAGGGTGATGCCGTGCCATTTCATTCATATTGTTACATGGTGAGGATGAGAGTAAAAGCACGAAGGGTGATGCCGTGCCATTTCATTTATATTATTACATGGTGAGGACGAGAGTAAAAGTACGAAGGGTGATGCCGTGCTATTTTATTTATATTATTATATGGTGAAGACGAGAGTAAAAGCACGAAGGGTGATCATGTGCCATTATATTCATATTATAGCATGGTGAGGACGAGGGTAAAAGCACGAAGGATAATGCTATTCCATTTTCATATCATTAATTTAACTGTTTTTCGATTTTGGTGATTTACGTGATTATTTCGTGATTTCATACTTGCCGTATTTACTATATTGTCCCCTTTTCGCATGTCCTCTCCCAGTTAGTATTTTATCATTATTTGCTATTACTGATGCTTTAGATACACTTGTACATGTTTATTTTACGTAAGTATCTTGTCATAGCCTCGTCACTACCTCGTCGAGGTTTGGCTCGACACTTACGGAGTACACTCGGTCGGTTGTACTCATAATATACTTCTGTATTTCTTGTGTAGATACTAGTATTGGTCCTAGCGGCGCTCAGTAGCTTTCTACTTGGATCCAGGAGCAGTTGGAGTCTTGAGGTATAACTGCACGGCGTCTGCAACCTGAAGTCCCCTTCCCTTCTATCATTATTGTTTTATTGAGTTTCAGAACAGTTGTACTTTGTTCAGACCTTATTTGTAGCACTCTAGATGCTCATGTATTCGTGACTCCAGGTTCTGGGATATGTTTAGATTTTGTTGTCTAGTGTTATATCACTCTGCTTTAGACTTTTATCGTTATTATTGTTAATTTCAACTGTTAAAATCGGATAATTATCTATTTCACATCGGCTTGCCTAGCAAGTGGATGTTAGGCGCCATCACGGTCCCGAACTTTGGATTTCGGGTCGTGACATATTGGTATCAGAGTACTAAGTTGCTTAGGTCTCACGGGTCATGAGCAAGCTTAGTAGAGTTTGGAGGATCGGTAAGGAGACGTTTGTACTTATCTTCTAGAGGCTATGGAGTTTTAGGAAAATTTTCACTTCTTTCTTTCCCTATCGTGCGATTTTATTCTATCATTGATGTTTGAATCATTCCATTCTTGTTCTCTCACAGATGGTGAGAATACGTATGGTATCTACAGCCGGGCAGGAGCCAAAGCCGCCTGTTGTAGCCACTACTAGAGGTAGAGGCTGAGGCCGAGGTCGAGCTAGAGGCTGAGGCAGAGGTAGAGCTCAGCCTAGAGCTCGAGTAGCAGCACCCACAATGGAGCCTCAGATTGATCATGGGGAGGAGATTCCAGCTCATACTGCACCAGTCGGACCCGCTCAGGTCCCGAAGGGATTATAGCTACTCTCGTGCTTCAGGACACTCTAGTTTGTTTAGTGGGTCTTATGGAGAGTGTGGCCCAGACTTGTGCATTTTCGGTGGCACCAACCGTCTCTCAGGCTGGGGGAGAAGCACAGACTCCCGCTACTCACACTCCGGAGCAGATGGTTCCCATATATCAGACTCCAATAGTTCAGCCAGTTGGAGTAGTTCAGCCGGTTGTTGCAGCACAGACCAGGGAAAGGCCCGCGATGTCTACTGAGGGATTGATGAGATTGGACAACTTCACAAAGTTCTTCCCTATTCACTTTAGTGGTGCACCTTATGAGGACCCATAGGATTACTTGGACCATTTCCATGAGGTGTTGTGCAACATGGGTATTGTTGAGACCAATGGGGTCGACTTTGCAGTGTTCCAGATGACTGAATCTGCCAAGAGAGGGTGGAGATATTATGTGTTGGCCAGACCAGCTGGTTAACCTTCACCTATGTGTTGGGATCAATTTTCGCAGCTATTTCTGGGGAAGTTTATTTCTTTCACTCTGAGAGAGGAGTACCGCAGGTAGTTTGAGCGCCTTCAACAGGGTAGCATGATTGTTACCCTGTATGAGACCCGATTTGTGGACCTAGCTTGCCATGCAGTTATTTTACTCCCTACTGAGAGGGAGAGAGTGAGGAGATTCATCAATGGTCTTACTTTCAGTATTAGTCCACATATGGCCAAGGAGACCGAAGATGATATTTCATTCCATAGGGACATAAAGATTGCTAGACGGATCGAGATGGTTCGTGGTCAGGAGAGGGGGCGGTATTTGATAAGAGGCCTCGTTATTTCAGTGGTTTCAGTAGTTCCTCATCTGGAGGCAGGGGTACTTTTGGTAGAGGCCATCCTCCCAGGCCATTTCAGTTAGTGCTTCACGCATCCCACGATGCTTCGGGTAGTTGTGGTCCTTATGTATCTCATCCTGAGCAGCTAGCCTACAATGCACCATCAGCTCCTATTAGTGCAACTCCGATCCAGAGTTAGCAGGGTGGTTATCCAAGTTGACAGAGCCAGTTCCAAGGTGAGTATCACAGCAGCTGAGGGCTTGTTATACTTGTGGAGATCCAAGGCACCATTCTAGATTTTGTCCCAGTTCACAGGGCAGCATGCCACAACATAGTTCTCGTGCCATAGTTCTGGCACCGGTTGCTTCACCACCTGCTCAGCCAGCTAGAAGCGGGGGTCAGGATACCAGAGGTGGAGGTCAGGCCATTAGAGGTGGAGGTCAGGCCGCTAGAGGTGGAGGCAAGCCAGTTAGAGGTCGTCCGAGAGATAGATTGTGGCGGGGCTTATCCTCATTTTTATGCGTTCCCAATTAGACCTGAGGCAAATTCATCTGACGCCGTCATCACAGTTATCGTTCCTGTTTGCCATAAAGATGTTTCAGTTCTATTTCATTCGAGATCTACTTATTCCTACGTGTCATCCTATTTTCCTTCATATCTAGTTGTGCTTCGTGATTCTTTGAGTGCTCTGTGTATGTGTCCACGCCTGTGGGAGAATTTATTGTTGTAGACCGTGTTTATCGCTCGTGTGTGATTACTAGTAGGAGTATTGAGACTAGTGTAGATCTCCTACTTCTTGATATGGTACACTTTGATGTTATTTTGGGCATGGATTGACTGTCACCTTATCATGGTATATTGGACGGTCACGCCAAGACGGCGACCTTAGCCATGACAAGGTTGCCTCGATTAGAGTGGAGAGGGACTCCTGGCTATTCTACCGGCAGGGTTATTTCTTATATGAAGGCTTGGCATATGGTCGAGAAGGGATGTCTAGCTTATTTGGTCTATATCAGTGATTCTAGTGCAAAGGTTCCTTCCATGATTTAATACCAGTTGTGCGTGAGTTTTCCGAGGTATTTCCTGCAGATCTACCAGGGATGCCACCCGACAGAGATATCGACTTCTGTATTGGCTTGGCTTCGGTCACCCAACCTATTTCTATTCTATCATACTGTATGGCCCCGCCTAAGTTGAAGGAGCTGAAGGAGCAGTTGCAGGATTTTCTTGATAAGGGACTCATCAGACCTAGTGTCTAGTCCTGGGGTGCACCAGTGTTGTTCGTGAAGAATAAGGATAGTTCGATGAGGATGTGTATATATTATTGGCAATTAAACAAAGTCACTATCAAGAACAAGAATTTGTTGTCGAGGATTGATGACTTATTTGATCAGCTTCAGGATGTCAAAGTGTTTTCAAAGATTGATTTGAGATCTGGCTACCATCAGTTGAAGATTAGGGCATCAGATGTCCCTAAGATAGATTTTCGAACTCGGTATGGGCATTATGAGCTCCTAGGTGATGGCATTTGCTTTGACAAATGCCCCAGCAACATTCATGGATTTGATTAAATGGGTATTTAAGCCCTATTTAGATTCTTTTGTGATCGTCTTCATTGATGATATTTTGATCTACTCCTGCAGTCGAGAGGTGCATGAGCAGCATCTTCAGCTTGTACTTCAGACTCTGAAAGATAGTCAGTTATATGCAAAGTTTTCAAAGTGTGAGTTTTGGTTGGACTCGATTGCCTTTTTAGGACATGTTGTATCGACCGAGGGCATTAAAGTGGATCCTAAAAAGATTGAGGTAGTTCAGAACTAGCCTAGACCTACTTTAGTTATAGAGATTCAGAGCTTCCAGGGTTTGGGAGGTTATTATCGTTGGTTCGTGGAGGGTTTTCATCCATAGTAGCCCCATTGACTAGATTGACCCAAAAGGGTGCCCCATTTAGGTGGTCTGATGAGTGTGAGTTGAGCTTTCAAAAGCTCTAAACTGCTTTGACTACAACTCTAGTATTGGTGTTGCCCACAAGTTCAGGATCCTACACTGTGTACTGTGATGCATCGTGTATTGGGCTTGGTGCATTATTGATGAATGATGGCAGGCTGATTTCAAACGCGTCTCGGCAATTGAAGGTTCATGAGAAGATTACCCTGTTCATGACTTAGAGTTGGCAGCTATAGTTCATGCATTGAAGATTTGGAGGCATTACCTCTATGGCATGTCATGTGAGGTATTCACAGATTATCAGAATCTAAAGTACTTGTTTAAGCAAAGGATCTCCACTTGAGGCAGTGGAGGTGGTTGGAGCTATTCAAAGACTATGATATTACCATTTTTTATCATCCTCGAAAGGCCAATATCGTGGCTGATGACTTGAGTAGAAAGGCTGCGAGTATAGGTAGCCTTGCATATATTCCAGTTGGTGAGAGACCGCTAGCATCAGATGTTTAGGCTTTGGCCAATCAGTTCATGAGGTTAGATGTTTCAGAGCCTAGTTTGGTTCTTGCTTGCACGGTCTCTCGGTCTTCTTTGTATGAGCGCATCATGGCGTCAGTATGAAGATCCCCGTTTGCTTGTCCTTAAGTACACGGAGCACCATGGTGATACCAAGCAGGTTGCTATTATAGATGATGGGGTGTTGCGGATGCAGGGTCGAATTTGTATGCCAAATGCGGATGGGCTTCGTGAGTTGATTCTTAATGAGGCCCACAGTTTGCGGTGTTCCATTAATCCGAGTGCCGCCAAGATGTATCAAGATTTGAGGCAGCACTATTGGTGGAGAAGAATGAAGAAACATATAGTTGTTTATGTGGCTCGGTGTTTGAATTGTCAGTAGGTGAAGTCTATATCTATGAGATTGTTCGTCTTCACGGTGTGCCGGTGTCCATTATTTCTGATTGGGGCACGTAGTTCACATTGCACTTATGGAGTGTCGTACAGCGCGAGTTGGGCACACAAGTTGAGTTGAGTACAACATTTCAACCCCAGACGGACAGACAGTCCAAGCGCACCACTCATATATTGGAGGATATGATTCGCGCCTGTGTTATAGATTTTGGGGGTTCTTGGGATCAGTTCTTGCCGTTTGCGGAGTTTGCCTACAACAACAGCTACCAATCGAGTATTCAGATGGCTCCTTATGAGGCCTTATATAGGAGGCGGTGTGTTTGCCAATTGGTTAGTTTGAGCCAGGAGAGGATCGGTTGTTGGGTACCAATTTGATTCAGGATGCCTTGGAAAAGTTCAAGATGATTCAGGATCGACTTCGTACAGCACAATCTAGGCAGAAGAGTTATGCCGATCAGAAAGTTCGTGATGTTGCATTCATAGTTGGAGGGAGGGTTTTGCTCCGGGTTTCACCCATGAAGGGTATGATGAGGTTCGGGGAGAAGGTCAAGTTGAGCCCTAAACATATCGGACCCTTTGAGATCCTTGAGAGACTTGGTGATGTGGCCTACAAGCTTGCATTGCCACCTGACTTATCAGCATTTCACCCAGTGTTCCATTTCTTCATGCTTCAGAAATATCATGGTGATCCGTCCAATGTATTAAATTTCAGCTCAGTCCAATTGGACAAGAATTTGACTTACTAGGAGGAGTCGGTGGCCATTTAGCACGGCAGTTTCGGAAGTTGAGGTCTAAGAGTTATCCTTCTGTTAAAGTATAGTGGAGAGGTCAGTCGATCAAGGTAGCTACGTGGGAGTCTGATATGCGGAGTAGATACCCCCACCTTTTCACCAGTCCAGGTACATTTCTATGTCCGTTCGAGGGCGAACGATTGTTTTGGAGGTAGAGAATGTGATGACCCAATAGGTCATTTTGTGTTTTAGCCTTTATTTCCGTGTGCAGTCTGTGTCTTTTTGGAAAAAGTTTTTATGTGAAAGAATAAAGAAAATATGAATTTTAGCCTTAAAATGATTTGAGTTGACTACAGTCAATATTTTATATAAACGGGCCCAGACCGGTATTTTGACGATCCCACTAGGTCTGTATCATGATTTTAGGCTTTGGCGTATGCCCGGAATTGAATTTGGAAGTCCCTAACTTGTTTTATTGTAATTTGTTGAAAACTTGTAAATTGAAGGTTTAAAATATTCTGAAGTACAACCGTGGGTTGACATTATGGCTACCGGGTTCGGATTTCGGTTCCAAACTTGATATAGGTTTATTTTACTATTTAATACTTGTCTGCAAAATTTGGTGCAAAACAGAGTTGATTTTATCGGATTCGAACGGTCGGTTGTGAATTTGAAAGTTCTTGATTTTCTTTGAAAATTTCATGCATTTTGATGTCCGATTCGTAGTTAAAGGTGTTATTTTGGTATTTTGACCGCGCGAGCAAGTTCTTATGATGTTATTACACTTGTGTGCATGTTTGGTTCGGAGCTCGAGGGGCTCGGGTGAGTTTCGGATAGGCTACAGATCATTTTTGGACTTGAGGAATCTGTTGTTTTTTGTTGTTGCTGGTGTTTAAGACTTTGTGCTTCACGAAGGTACTCACGCGATCGCGAAGGGGAACTTGGGCCTGGGGTGGATTTCTTCATCATGAACATGATGTCATGATCGCGAATGCGAAGCATTGGAGGGATTACCCTTCGCGAACACGACCATCCTCAAACGAACGCGAAGGTTTATGGGATTCTGGGGGGAGACAGTCAAGTACACAACGCGAACACGAGCCTACGCTCGCGAATGCGAAGGCCAGAGGGAACAAGCCATCGTGAACGTGTAGCGTTTCTCGTGCGAAGGCCACTCGGGCAGCTGTTTTGCATCAGGCCCTTCGCGAACACGAAGAAGGCGTGACGCCCAGTGATTTAAAATATCCCGAAGTCGGGAATTAAGCCATTTTCACCACTTTCAAGTTTGAGCTCGGCCTAGAGGCGCTTTTGAAGAGGTTTTTCATCCCAACTTCATAGGTTAGTAGATTTTAACTTGTTTCCTTATATTTTTATAAAAATATCCATTGATTTTAACCTTTAATATATGCTTTTTCATGGTAGAAATTAGGGATATAGGTAGAAATTAGAGATTTTGAGAAATTGAGATTTAGACCTCAAATTGAGGTCGAATTTCGAAACTAATCACATAACCGGGCTCGGGGGTGAACAGGTAATTGAGTTTTGGTCCGAATCTCAGACTTTGACCAAGCGGGTTTGGGGTTGACTTTTGTTGACTTTTTTAGAGGAAAAGCCGCAATTGAGCATTGATTTGATTGCGGAAGTGAGGAAAGTGTTGTGGTTAACCTTGACTTGAGAGATTAAGACTTGTTGGTCTGTTTGCTATGTGTTTCATGTGTGGGGACAACATACATGTGAGGTGACGAGTACTTATATGTTGTCATTGGGTTAAAGCATGCAGGTGGAACTTGTTTCTTGTATTATATTGTTATGTTAATTATTGTCACGACCCGAATTTTCCCACACTCGGGAGTCGTGATGGCGCCTACTCATGAAATCTAGGAAAGCCGAGTATTATAGATTCATTAACCTTTTTGCTTAGCCTTTTTAACAGTTCAAGATAACAGGTGATCAACAGCGAAATAATTAAAATAACAGAAATGCGGAAGACTAAAACTAATAGTTTAGCCATATACTAGTGCAGAATCTAACATACAACTCTACCCAGAATTTGGTGTCACAATGTCACGGACTATCTACGAATACTACAAACGGTGGTCTGAAAGATAAATACAAAGTTGTCTCAAGAATACATAAAAGAAACAGAATGGAAAGATAGAAGAAGACGCCAAGGCCTGCGGACGCCTGCAGGACTACCTCGGGTCTCTGCCACTGGACTGAAGGCAGCAACCTCACTGTGGTCCAAAAGCTACAGCACCGGGATCTGCACACAGTGCAGAGTGTAGTATCAGCACAACCGACCCCATGTGCTGGTAAGTGCCTAGCCTAACCTCGGCGAAGTAGTGACGAGGCTAGGACAAGACTACCAAATAAACATGTGCAGTTATATCATACACAACAAGTAATATTGATAGAAACTAGCAGTTAAAGATGGGAAGGGGAAACATACTGCGGGGAATATCATGAACAAACAAAATCTCAGTAACGAAGTGAAAGGAACACAGAAATTCAACTGTAAGCAAGAATAAGGAAATCAAAGACAAGTGCACGGCATCACCCTTCGTGCTTTTACTCTCGTCCTCACCATATGAATCAATATAATCGGCACGGCATCACCCTTCGTGCTTTTACCTCACATAATCATGGCACGGAATTATCCTTCGTGCATTATCACTCATATCATGGCACGGCATCACCCTTCGTGCTTTTACCTCACAATATCGACACGGCATCACCCTTCGTGCATTAACACTCTCAAAATTATGCACAGCATCACCCTTCGTGCTTTACACTCTTCCTCACCCAAGCAACAATCACAAAGCAATTTGGGCAAGGGAATCACTAACATCACAATAAAATTCCGGCAAGGGAACAATAGCATAACAACAATATCCCGGCAAGGGAAACAATATCATGAGTAATAACATCCCGACAAGGGAGATAATATCAAAAGCAATAACATCCCGGCAAGGGAGATAATATCAAAAGCAGTAACATCCCGGCAAGGGAGACAATATCATAAACCTCCTCTCTTTTCCACAATTACTTCACAACTCAATTCTCTACTTGGGCCAACGCACTACAATGTTCAATTACCAGTAATACTTCCACAAGCCTTGTTAAACAATAGAAATCATCATAAAAAACATGAACAGTACGAAACAGAGTCACAATAATCATAGTATAAGACTCACGGGCATGCTTGACACTGACGTATAGATACTCGTCACCACCTATACGCCGTACTCAACAATTAACACTTAGCAAATAAGACACAACTCATAATCCCTCAAGCTAAGGTTAGACCAAACACTTACCTCAATGCTGCGAACACAATTTAAGCCTCAACTACCGCTTTACCTCTTGTTTCCACCACCACTCCGCTTGTATCAAGCCACAATTTACTTAACGATATGAATA
This sequence comes from Nicotiana attenuata, assembly GCF_001879085.1. NCBI lineage: Eukaryota > Viridiplantae > Streptophyta > Magnoliopsida > Solanales > Solanaceae > Nicotiana > Nicotiana attenuata. The sequence continues at coordinate 37,941,848 of NC_031991.1, read as the reverse complement.
AATGCTAAATGAATCAATTCTAATGCATGAAAATAGTTTTTCTAAAGATTTCCCCAAAAAGTCAAAAATCGACCCCGGGCCCACATGGTCAAAACCCGAGGTTCGAACCAAAATCGGATCATCCATTCACCCACGAACTCAAATATATAATTTATTTTGAAATCGGACCTCAAATCGAGGTCCAAATCCCCAAAATTTGAAAATCCTAAGTTCTACCCAAAACACCCAATTTTCCCCATGAAAGCCCTTGATTTTGGATTGAAATCATGTGAAAAGATGTTATAGATTAAAGAAAATGAGTTAGAAATGACTTACAATTTATTTGGAGAAGAACTATTCTTTAGAAAATCGCCTAAGAGAGTTTAGGTTTTGAGAAAGTTTGAAGAATGAAGGAAAAGTCCCAATTAACTGGTCGCAGATGTCGCAATTGCAACAAGAGCTTCGCTATTGCGAAGCTCGCAAATGCGAAAAGGCCTCGCATTTGCGAATCTAGGCATTGTATGCTAACCCCGCAATTGCGAACAAGTTGTCACAATTGCGACACTGGCCTCCCCTGATGACTTCGCATTTGCGAAGGGTGGTTCGCAATTGCGAACATTGGCAGGCAAGGCTTTCTTCGCAAATGCAATCAAGCCCTCGTAATTGCCAAGCCTGTTGGGCTCGCAATTGCGAAGCGTGACCTCGCAATTGCGATATCAGAGCCTGCAACACAGCTGAACCTGCAACAGCCATTTCTCTAAGTCCAAATTCACTTCGTGGCCTATCCAAAACACACCCGAGCCCTCGGGGCTCCAAACCAAACATGCACGGAAATCCAAAAACATCTTGCGGACTTGCTCGTGCGATCAAATCATCAAAATAACATCAACAACTATGAATCAAACCTTAAATTCATGAAAGCACTCAAGAACATCAAAATTTCCAATTTCTCAAATAAAGGTTCGATTTATACTAAACGAAATCCGATACTTACCAAACTTCACATATTCAACTTAATATTATTTAAGACCTGTACCGGGCTCCGGAACCAAAATACGGGCCCGATACCATTAATTTCAAACATCTTTTCATTTCCAAAAACTCTTATAATTTCAGTTAAACAATTTCTTTCAAAAATTCATTTCTCGGGCTTGGGGCCTCGGAATTCGATTGCAGGCATATGCCCAAGTCCCAAATTTTACTACGGACCCTACAAGACCGTCGGATCACGGGTCCGTTTACCAAGAATTTTGACCAAAGTAAACTCTATTCAATTTTAAAAGCCAACTTTCGTATTTTACTTTGTTTTCACATAAAAGCATTCTGGAAACGCGTCTGTACTGCGCACACAAATCAAGGTGAGACAAAAAGAGGTTTTTAAGGCCTCGGAATAAAGAATTTACTTTCAAAATGAGTGATGACCCAAAAGGTCATCACATCCTCCACCTCTAAAACAATTGTTCGTCCTCGAACGGACATAGAAAAGAAGTACCTGAGTCGGGGAAAAGATGGGGGTATCGGCTCCGCATATCGGACTCAGACTCCCAGGTAGCTGCCTCGGCAGGCTGACCTCTCCAGTGAACATGAACTGAAGGGAACTTCTTCGATCTCAACTGAAGAATCTACCGGTCTAGAATAGCTACCGGCTCCTCCTCATAGGACAAGTCCTTGTCCAACTGGACAGTGCTGAAGTCTAACACGTGGGATGGATCGCCGTGATACTTCCGAAGCATGGACACATGAAATACTGGATGCACGGCTGATAAACTTGGCAGCAATGCAAGTCTGTAAGCCACCTCTCCCACTCGATCAAGAATCTCAAACGGCCCAATGAATCTAGGGCTTAGCTTTCCCTTTTTCCCGAATCTCATCACGCCCTTCATGGGTGACACCCGGAGCAACACTCGTTCTCCGACCATGAATGCCACATCACGAACCTTGCGGTCAGTATAACTCTTCTGCCTGGACTGAGCTGTACGAAGCCTATCCTGAATGATCTTCACCTTATCCAAGGCATCTTGAACTAAATTTGTACCCAACAATCGAGCCTCTCCCGGCTCAAACCACCTAACCGACGACCGACACCGCCTACCATATAATGCCTCATAGTGGGCCATCTAGATGCTCGACTGGTAGCTGTTGTTGTAGGAAAACTCTGCTTGTGGAAAAAACTAATCCCAAGAACCTCCAAAATCTGAATAGTACGCTCGGACTGTCCTCCGTCTGAGGAAGAAATATTGTGCTCAAATCGACCCGCGTACCCAAGTCACGATGAACTGCCCTCCAGAAATGCGAGGTAAACTGCGTACCCCGATCAGAAATGATAGGCACGGGCACGCCATGAAGACGAACAATCTCCCAGATATAGATCTCAGCCAACCGCTCTGAAGAATAGGAAACTGCCACATGAATGAAATGCGCGGACTTGGTCAGCCTATCAATAATAAAGCATACTGCATCGAACTTCCTCTGAGTCCGTGGGAGTCCAACAACAAAGTCCATAGTGATTCGCTCCCACTTCCACTCAGGAATCTCAATCTTCTAAAACAAACCACCAGGTCTCTGACGCTCGTACTTTACCTGCTGACAATTCAAACACCGAGCTACATAGGCAACAATGTCCTTCTTCATCCTCATCCACCAATAATCCTACCGCAAATCCTGATACATCTTAGCGGCGCCCGGATGGATAGAATACCAGGAACTATAGGCCTCCTCTAGAATAAACTCACGAAGCCCATCCACATTAGGCACACATATACGACCCTGCATCCTAAAAACTCCATCATCTCCAACTGTAACCTGCTTGGCACCTCCGTGATGCACCGTGTCCCTAAGGACATGCAAATGAGGATCATCATACTGCCGATCTCGAATACGCTCAAAAAATGACGAACGAGCGACTGTGCAAGCTAGCACACGGCTGGGCTCAGAAACATCTAACCTCACAAACTGATTGGCTAAAGCCTGAACATCCAAAGCAAGCAGTCTCTCACCGACCGGAATATACACAAGACTGCCCATAATTGCTGACTTTCTACTCAAAGCATCGGCCACCACATTGGCCTTCCCTGGATGATATAAGATGGTGATATCATAGTCTTTCAACAGCTCCAACCACCTCCTCTGCCTCAAATTTAGTTCCTTCTACTTGAACAAATAGTGTAGACTCTTGTGATCTGTGAACACCTCACGTGACACGCCTTACAAATAGTGCCTCCAATCTTCAGCACGTGAACAATGGCTGTTAACTCCAAACAATGGACTGGATAATTCTTCTCATGAATCTTCAACTGCCGTGAAGCATAAGCAATGACCTTGCCATCCTGCATCAACACCGCACCAAGTCCAATACGAGATGCGTCACAATAAACTATATATGGCCCTGAACCTGTGGGCAACACCAACACCGGCGTCGTAGTCAAAGCTGTCTTGAGCTTCCGAAAGCTCGCCTCACACTCCTCCGACCACCTGAACTGGGCACCCTTCTGGGTCAAACTGGTCATCAGGGCTGCAATAGATGAAAACCCCTCCACAAACTGACGGTAATAGCCTGCCAAACCCAAGAAACTCCGGATCTCTATAGTTGATGTGGGTCAAGGCCAGTTCTTGACTGCCTCTATCTTCTTCGGATCCACCTGAATACCCTCTGCTAATACAACGTGGCCCAAGAATGTAACTGAACTCAACCAAAACTCGCACTTCAAAAACTTAGCATACAACTGACTATCCTTCAGAGTCTGAAGAACGACTTGAAGATGTTGCTCGTGCTCCTCCCGGCTGCGGGAATAGATCAAAATATCGTCAATTAAGACAATCACGAAGGAATCCAAATAAGGCCTGAACACTCGATTCATCAAATCCATGAAAGTTGCTGGGACATTTGACAATCCGAATGACATCACCAAGAACTCATAATGCCCGTACCGAGTGCGGAAAGCTGTCTTAGGGACATCAGATGCCCTAATCCTCAACTGATGGTAGCCAGATCTCAAGTCGATCTTAGAAAACACTTGGGCACCCTGAAGCTGGTCAAACATATCATCAATCATCGGCAATGGGTACTTATTCTTGATTGTGACCTTGTTCAATTACCGGTAATCTATACACATCCTCATCGATCCGTCCTTCTTCTTAACAAACAACACCGGCGCACCCCAAGGCGATACACTAGGCCAAATAAAGCCCTTATCAAGCAAGTCTTGCATCTGCTCCTTCAATTCTTTCAACTCAGGCGGGGCCATACGATACGGCGGAATAGAAATGGGCTGAGTGCCCGGAGCCAAATCAATGCAGAAGACAATATCCCTGTCGGGTGGCATACCCGACAGGTCTGAAGGAAATACCTCGGGAAACTCACGAACAATAGGCACAGAATCCATAGAAGTAATCTCAGCACTAGAATCACGAACATATGCCAAATAGGCTAAGCACCTCTTCTCGACCATACGCCGAGCCTTCATATATGAGATAACCCTACGGGTAGAATGACCAGGAGTCCCTCTCCACTCTAAACGAGGTAAACCCGGCAAGGCTAAGGTCACAGTCTTGGCATCACAATCCAAGATAGCTTGGTAAGGTGTTCACCAGTCCATCCCCAATATGACATCAAAATCAATCATATCCAAAAGTAACAAATCTACTCGAGTCTCAAGACCCCCAATCATAACTATACATGAACGATGGACATGATCTACCACAATAGAGTCACCCACCGGTGTAGACACATATACAGGAGCACTCAAGGAATCGCTAGGCATGACCAGATATGGTGCAAAATAAGATGACACATAGGAGTATGTAGATTCTGGATCAAATAGAACTGAAGCATCTCTACTACAAACCAAAACAGTACCTGTGATAACTGCATCGGAGGCCTCAGCCTTAAGCTATGGCTAGAAGAGCATAACATCGGGGTTGGGCCCCACCACTCTGAACTACCTCTCTGGGACGGCCTCCTGCTGGCTAGCCTCCACCTCTAGTGGCCTGACCTCCACCTCTAATACCTCTACCTCCACCTCTAGCACCTCTACCTCCACTTCTAGCTGGCTGAGCGGGCGGTGGGACACTCGGTGCCTGAACCATGGCACGAGAACCCTGATGTTGAGAGCTGCTTGGTGCTCGAGGGCAAAATCTAGCAATATGCCTCATGTCGCCACAAGTATAACAAGCCCTCGGCTGCTGAGACTTCTGACCCTGACGGCATAAATAACCACTCTGAAAACTCTGGAGTGGAGGTGCACTGATAAGAGTTGGCGGTGCATTGTAGGGCAACTTATCAGAATAATGCATATGAGAACCACGGCCACCTGGAGCACCCTGAGAAGCCTGAAGTGCTGAATGAAATGGCCTGGAAGAATGGCCCCTACCAAAAGAATCTCTGCCTCCAGATGAGGCACCACTGAACCTGCCCAAATGATGAGGCCTCTTGTCAGACCCCTGACCACTACCCTGTGATAAAACCATCTCAACTCTCCTGGCCACATTGGCCGCATCCTGAAAAGAAATCTCGCTCCCAGTCTCCTTAGCCATCTGCAATCGAATCGGCTGAGCGAGTCCCTCAATGAACCTCCTCACCCTCTCTCTCTCTCGGTGGGAAGTATAATAAGAGAATGACGGGCCAAAACAATGAATCTGGTCTCGTACTGAGTGACGGTCATAGAACCCTGCTGGAGACGCTCAAATTGCCTCCGATAGTCCTTCCTCTGAGTGATAGGAAGAAACTTCTCCAGAAATAGCTGAGAGAACTGATCACAAGTCAAGGCAGGCGACCCAGCTGGCCTAGCCAAACAATAATCTATCCACTAAGTCTTGGCGGAACCTGACATGCGAAAAGCAGCAAAGTCGACCCCATTGGTCTCCACTATCCCCATGTTCCGAAGAACCTCATGGCGGTTGTCTAAGTAATCCTGGGGATCCTCTAAAGATGTACCACCATAAGTAGTAGTGAACAGCTTTGTGAACCTATCCAACCTCCACAAAGCATCGGCAGACATAGCTGCTCCCTCACCGGTCTGAGCTACCACACCCGGCTGAACTGCTCCAACTGGTTGAGCTGCTGGAGTCTGAAACTGGGGAGCCATCTGCTCCAGAGTGTGGGTAGCGGGAGTCTGTGCTCCTCCCCCAACCTGAGAAACGGTTGGTGCTACAGGAAGTAAGCCTGCCCGAGTGACACTCTCCATAAGGCCCACTAGACGGACCGGGGTAGCAATGAACCCCTCTGGGACCTGAGTTGGGCCCACCGGAACTGTCTCGGCCGGAACCTCATCATCAAACTCAACCTGAGGCTCCGCCGCTGGTGCTGCTGCTCTGGGCTGAGCTCTGCCCCTGCCTCGGCCTCGCCCTCTGCCCCTCTTAGATGCTACCACTGGGGGCTCGGGCTGTTGATCAGCGGATGAAGAAGCGCGTGTTCTCGCCATCTGCGAAAGAACAGAGTAGAAGTTCAATTAGCATTGAGAAACCAAAACGCACGACAGAGAAGAATAGAAGTGAAACTGTTCCTAACTCTGTAGCCTCTGGGGATAAATACAGACGTCTCCGTACCGATCCCTCAGACTCTACTAAGCTTGTCCGTGAATTCTGAGACCAAAGCAACCTAGAGCTTTGATGCCAACTTGTCACGACCCTGATTTTCCCACCCTCGGGAGTCGTGATGGCGCCTACTCATGAAAACTAGGAAAGCCGAGTATTATAGATTTATTAACCTTTTTGCTTAGCCTTTTTAACAGTTTAAGATAATAGGTGATTAACAACAAAGTAATTATAACAACAGAAATGTGGAAGACGAAAACTAATAGTTTAGTCATATACTAGTGCAGAATCCAACATACAACTCTACCCAGAATTTGGTGTCACAATGTCACGGACTATCTATGAATACTACAAACAGTGGTCTGAAAGATAAATACAAAGTTGTCTTTCGAATAAATAAAAGAAACAGAATGGAAAGATAGAAGAAGACGCCAAGGCCTGCGGATGCCTGCAGGACTACCTCGGGTCTCCGCCACTGGACTAAAGGAAGCAACCTCACTGTGGTCCAAAAGCTACAGCATCGGGATCTGCACACAGTGCAGAGTGTAGTATCAGCACAACCAACCCCATGTGCTAGTAAGTGCCTAGCCTAACCTCGGGGAAGTAGTGACGAGGCTAGGACAAGACTACCAAATAAACATGTGCAGTTATATCATATACAGCAAGTAATATTGATAGAAACTAGCAGTTAAAGATGGGAAGGGGAAACATACTGCGGGGAATATCATGTACAAACAAAATCTCAGTAAAGAAGTGAAAGGAACACGGAAATTCAACTGTAAGCAAGAATAAGGAAATCAAAGACAAGTGCACGGCATCACCCTTCGTGCTTTAACTCTCGTCCTCACCACAAGAATCAATATAATCGGCACGGCATCAACCTTCGTGCTTTTACCTCACATAATCATGGCACAGAATTATCCTTTGTGCATTATCACTCATATCATGGCAGGGCATTGTACATCGTGCGGCACGGCATCACTCTTCGTGCTTTTTCCTCACAATATCGGCACGGCATCACCCTTCGTGCATTAACACTCTCAAAATCATGCACGGCATCACCCTTCATGCTTTACACTCTTCCTCACCCAAGCAACAATCACAAAGCAATTTGGGCGAGGGAATCAACAACATCACAATAAAATCCCGGCTAGGGAACAATAGCCTAACAACAATATCCCGGCAAGGAAAACAATATCATCAGTAATAACATCCCGGCAAGGGGGATACTATAAAAGCAATAACATACTTGCAAGGGAGATAATATCAAAAGCAGTAACATCTCGGCGAGGGAGACAATATCATAAACCTCCTCTCTTTTCCACAATTACTTCACAACTCAATTCTCAACTTGGGCCAATGCACTACAATGTTCAATTACCAGTAATACTTCCACAAGCCTTGTTCAACAATAGAAATCATCATATAAAACATGAACAATACGAAACGGAGTCACGACAATCATAGTATAAGACTCATGGGCATGCTTGACACCGACGTATAGATACTCGTCACCACACCTATACGTCGTACTCAACAATTAACACTTAGAAAATAAGACACAACTCATAATCCCTCAAGCTAAGGTTAGACCAAATACTTACCTTAATGCCACGAACACAATTCAAGCCTCAACTACCGTTTTACCTCTTGTTTCCACCACCACTCCGCTTGTATCTAGCCATAATTTACTTAACGATATCAATAAATGCTAAATGAATCAATTCTAATGCATGAAAATAGTTTTTCAAAAGATTTCCCCAAAAAGTCAAAAATCGACTCCGGGCCCACATGGTCAAAACCCGAGGTTCGAACCAAAACCGGATCACCCATTCACCCACGAACTCAAATATACAATTTATTTTGAAATAGGATATCAAATCGAGGTCCAAATCCCCAAAATTTGAAAATCCTAAGTTCTACCCAAAACACCCAATTTCCCCCATGAAAACCCTTTATTTTGGATTGAAATCATGTGAAAAGATGTTATAGATTAAAGAAAATGAGTTAGAAATGACTTGCAATTGATTTGGAGAAGAACTTTTATTTAGAAAATTGCCCAAGAGAGTTTAGGTTTTGAGAAAGTTTGAACAATGAAGGAAAATCTATCTAAGTCCAAATTAACTGGTCGCAGATGTCGCAATTGCGACAAGAGCTTCGCAATTGCGAAGCTCGCAAATGCAACGCATTTGCGAACCTGGGCATTGTCTGCTAACCCCGCAATTGCGAACAAGTTGTCGCAAATGCGATACTGGCCCTCCCCTGATGACTTCGCATTTGCGAAGGGTGGTTTGCAATTGCAAACACTGGCAGGCAAGGCTTTCTTTGCAAATACGATCAAGCCCTCGCATTTGCCAAGCTTGTTGGGATCGCAATTGCGAAGCGTGACCTCGCAATTGCGAGCTCAGAGCCTGCAACACAGCTGAACCTGCAACAGCCATTTCTCTAAGTCCAAATTCACTCCGTGGCCTATCCAAAACTCACCCGAGCCCTCGGGGCTCCAAACCAAACATGCGCGCAAGTCCAAAAACATCTTACGGACTTGCTTGTTCGATCAAATCATCAAAATAACATCAACAACTATGAATTAAACCTCAAATTCATGAGATCACTCAAGAACATCAAAATTTTCAATTTCTCAAATAAAGGTCCGATTTATACTAAACGAACTCCGATTCTTACCAAACTTCACAGATTCAACTTAATTATTATTTATGACCTGTACCGGGCTCCGAAACTAAAATATGGGTCCGATACCATCAATTTCAAACATCTTTTCATTTTCAAAAACTCTTATAATTCTAGTTAAACAATTTCTTTCAAAAATTCATTTCTCGGGCTTGGGGCCTTCGGAATTTGATTCTAGGCATATGCCCAAGTCCCAAATTTTACTACGGACCCTACGAGACTGTCGGATCACGGGTCCGGGTCCGTTTACCAGGAATTTTGACCAAGGTCAACTCTATTCAATTTTAAAAGTCAATTTCCTTATTTTACTTAGTTTTCACATAAAAGCTTTCCTGAAACGCGTTCGGACTGCACACGTAAATCGAGGTGAGACAAAAAGAGGTTTTTAAGGCCTTGGAATACCAAAATTTACTTTTAAACGAGTGATGACCTTTTGGGTCATCACAATTATGCTATTCATGTTTTGGTTAGATTATTACTTCTTTAATTATTTGTTCCATATTTGTTGCTTATTTTAAAGATGTTGAGTATTTTGGATGTTGAAGTTTGATATCATGGAACCATATTTGAAGTTGAATTATTTTCCCGTAGTATTTATTATTCGGATTCATATTATTACATGGTGAGGATGAGAGTGAAAGCACAAAGGGTGATGTCGTGCCATTTCATTTATATTGTTACATGGTGAGGACGAGAGTAACAGCACGAAAGGTGTTGCCGTGCCATTATATTCATATTATTGCATGGTGAGGACGAGGGTAAAAGTACATAGAGTGTTGACGTTCCATTTTCATATCACTGATTTAATTGATTTTCGGTTTTGGTGATTTACGTGATAATTTCGTGATTTCATACTTGTCGTATTTACTATATTTCTCCCTTTTCGCATGTCCCCTCCCAGTTAGTATTTTATCATTCTTTGTTATTATTGTTGCTTTAGATACACTTGTACATGTTTATTTTACCTATGGGTCTTGTCATAGCATCGTCACTACCTCGTCGAGGTTACGCTCGACACTTATGGAGTACAGTGGATCAGTTGTACTCATACTACACTTCTGCACTTCTTGTGCAGATACTGGTATTGGTCCTAGCGGCGGTCAGTAACTTTCTGTTCGGATCCAGTCGCATTTGGAGACTTGAAGTATAGCTGCACGGCGTCCGCAACCCCGAAGTCCCTTCTGTCATTACTGTTTTATTGAGTTTAGCACTCTAGAAGCTCATGTATTTGTGACTCCAGGTTTTGGGATATGTTTAGATTTTATGGTCTGATGTTATATCACTCCGCTTCAGACTTTTATCGTTATTATTGTTAATATTTTATTTTCAAATGTTAAAATCGGATAATTATCTATTTCACGTCGGCTTGCCTAGCAAGTGGATGTTAGGCGCCATTATGGTCCCGAGGCTGGGATTTCCGGGTCGTGAAGGAAAATTACATTAAAAGCTTGAGCATTTAAAAAAAATTGAATAGTAATTTCAAGAACCTATATTTGGAATTGGATGTTGAATCTTAGCCTATTATATTTGGGCTACAGCTTTACAAAGTTAAATATATGCCACCTAGTTTTAATATGTGTGTGTGAATTGTATTTATATGTAATTCCCCGGAATAAAACTTTCCTTTTAAGAAAATGATTAATCAAATATAAAAGAGACCTTCTTCCGCAAAAATTCTTTTCACCATGAAAAGTAGTTCTAACCATGGTATAGAAAATCATTGCCAACCCCAACAATTACGACTTATTAGCTTTATATAGTATTTTCTCAAACAAATATTTCATCTTGCTTTTGAAATTGTCTTACTTTCATTGGAAGCTTGAATATTTATTTATTTTAGGTGTTAACGCATATAAGAACAGAATCAATGTTTATATTTTAACAAATGCAACTTTAATTAGAATTTACAATAAGAAATAGTTGATTACATTTTTTTTCCTTTGTTATTCGTGTTTATGAAATGTAGAAGATGAACAAGTCAAGGGCATCAAAATATTGAATTAAAATGTGGTGATTTGTGACTGAAACAAAAGTCAAAATTCACTGTGAAGGAGATATAACGACATGTTTAACTAATTTACCACGAGCATTTTATTTAATTCATGAACTATGGATCAACAACTACTAGTCTATTATTACCTTTTATCCCAAACAAGTTGTGATCGATTATATGAATTTTCACTAATTATGTTTCATCTCGACCAACATTATGCACATAATTCCTGATCTTTTTTTCTTTTGGTTAGAAAAGATTATATATATATATATATATATATATATATATATATATATATATATATATATATATTCTNTAGTTTACTTTGCAAAATTATTGCTAAGGAAAGTATTTTTATAAGGATAATTTTAATTTCCTAAATATTAGGAGTTCCTATAGTATTCAAATAAGGAAAGATTTAATAGCCATAATTTTAGTTGATTTTAAACAACTCAATTTTAGAAAAATAATTAAATGGCTATTTTGTCTAATGTGAACTATATTTTAAAAGGGTAAAAAAGGCGAACGGCATTTCGCTAAGGGCCTTCGTGCTTTTAATATAGTATATATATATATATATAGATAGATAGTGTCGGCTATTATTTTTGGGAACGACTAAAAATATATATTTTTCAACTAAGTTGTTGTGTTCTTTTTTTTTTGGTCGGAAAGATAACATATATTAATAATTAGAGAATGCGTACAGGGATGGGGCCTGACTGGCTCCCTATCACAAACCATTGTTCTATTACAAAGTTGTAAGTTACTACTAATATTTACAGTTGGCATGGTCATCCTATTGGAATTATCATCATGACAACTAATTACACACGAGTAACTACGATTCATGTTGCCACTGTGATTTTGCCAAGTAGTGTCCAGGCTTGATTGAGTTCCTTGCAACCCAGCCTTGTCCTTTGCAAAAGTCAGCTCAGCAAAAGTAGGAACATTTTCAAAAACTCTCGGCAAGTATTCCTTTCCAAGATTGTGGCCCGCTTTAGCTAGTTGGTCTGCTACCATATTTTGCTCTCTGTACGCATGTTTGACTACCGATTTACCTAGCTGGCCCAGATAGTACCTGCAATCAGCAATTAAGTTAGAGAGAGCAATATTTTCAGATTGTAATAATAGTAAAAGCTCATTTGCATCCACCTCCACCTCCAGAGGTGCAATGTTATGATCATACGCTAGTTTCAATCCTTGAGTTAATGCATAGCGTTCTGCAAAAATGGATGACTCATGTGGTGCAGATCCAGAAAAACCTAGAATCCATTCAGCGTTGGAGTTCCTAATTAATCCTCTTATGCCTGCCGTGTTAGCTGAAAAAGCACCATCAGTATTGAGTTTATAACAGTGAGCAGGTGGCGGATTCCATTTGATATCCTTAGCTAGTTTTATTTTATGATTAGTGTTATAATGATAAGAAGCTAAGTAAGTAAATTTCGCTGCTTGTTGGGTAATATAATTATGAAGAATATTACTTTTAGTACTGTTAAACAGATTGCCATTACGAGTAAGCCAAATATTCCATAAACTATAAGGTAAGTATGTTTGAGGGTTAATGTAAAGAGGAAGGTTTGTGTGTTTAATAAGAAAGAGTTCACGTACCCAACTATGAGTGCATGGTATATTTGTGATAGAACTAATTAGATACGTGAGACCCAAGTGATGCCAATATTTCCTAACATTTACACATTCCAAAACTATGGGTTTAATAGTTTCATCCTCCCTTTCACAGAAAAGACAAGTAGCATTCTGAGTAATATTAATATTTTTTAAGTATAGCCTGGTTGGTAATCTATTATGGCAAAGAAGCCAAATAAAACTTTTAATTTTTAGATGGATTGGGAGTTTCCAAAGCCAAGAAAAATTATGGGAATGACTCATAGGTGAAGAAATGTCTTCTTCAAGATTGGCATATATAGACTTAACTGTAAATTTGCTACTTTGAGTTAGACCCCAGTAGATTAGATCAGTTTTATTGCCAAAATGGGATACATAAGTAGCATCCATCAAACGATTGATATTATACCCTAGGTCAAATGGAATTTTATCCTTATTCCAACCCATGGGTTTAAGAATTTGAGAAATTGTTAGATTTTGTTGTTCCAAAGTTAAAGGGCCTTGGATCATGGAACGCAACGTTGTGCCCGGCTTTAGCCAAGGGTCATGCCAGATACTAATATGCTTGCCATCACCTATTCTCCATTTAATACCCTTTTGGCAAAAGTTCCAGCCTCGTAGGATGTTGTCCCATGTTATAGAATTATTCAAAACAGTTCTTTTATGGATGTATTTATTAATAAGAACCCTTGACCACATTGCTTGAGGGGATTGAAAAATTCTCCAAGCAAGGTCCACTAGTAAAGCATTATTTTTTTTCCCTAATTTTTGGATACCCAGGCCACCCATAACTTTCAGGGTTGTTACCACATTCCAATTGAGAAGGTGCATTTTCTTTTTTATTGAGGTGGTGCCCCAAAGAAAATTCCGTTGGTACTGTTCCATTTTATTGATAATATGATTGGGAATTCGTATATACTGCATAATATGATTTGGAAGGTTATTCAGAGTAGATTTAATAAGAGTAGAGCGACCTGTCATAGTTAAAAAACTAGTTTTCCATCCCGCTAATCTATTCTTAAAGTTGTCTAGAAGGAATTGAAAGTCCTCATTCTTAGGTCTAGCATTGAACATAGAAAATCCTAAATATTTACCAAACGAAGGGCCTTCCTTAATAGAAAAGGACTCTATAATATAATTCCTATCATTTTGGGAGCTATTCTTGGAGAAAAATACTTTAGACTTTTCAAAATTTATTTTTTGACCAGAGCAAGAGGTAAAGTGGTCTAGTACATCAACCATTGCATGACAACTCTTTTTAGTGATTTTTTATAACAAAACAATGTCATCTGCAAATAGAAGATGTGATAGTTGAGGCCCATTCTTAGATAAGCTAATGGGTTGCCATTGCAGGTAATCTACTGATAATAAAATGCTACGTGAGAGCATTTCCATAAACATTATGAATAAATAGGGCGACAGAGGATCTCCCTGTCGAATACCTCTTGTCGGAGTAAAATATGGAGTCTTAGAACCATTAATTAGAATAGAAATTGAAGTGGTTGTAACACATGACATAATTAACTTAATCATTGGAGTATGAATATTGAAATACATAAGTGTCCTCCGAATAAAAGATCATTCTATCCTATCAAATGCCTTTTCTAAATCTAACTTCAAAAGCATGTATGAAGTTTTACCTTTAGTATTTCTAAAATAGTTTAAAACTTCCTGCACTATTATAGCATTATCTGAAGCTCGTTTACCTTGCTGAAAGCTAGTTTGAGTAGGTCCTATTATCTTAGTAATAATAGGTTTCAACCTATTAGCAATTAGCTTGGTAATCAATTTATATAAAGTATTACATAAACTTATAGGTCGATATTGTTGTATAGTAGCAGGGTTCTTTACTTTAGGAATAAGGCATATAAAGGTTTGATTTAACTCGTGAGGCATCACCTTAGTATCGAAGATTTCTCGGCAAAATATAACCTTATGGCCTACATCTGTCCAAAATTTTTGGTAGAAAAAGGATGTAGTCCATCTGGACCAGGAGATTTGTAGGGCTTAAAGCTAAATAATGCGTTTTTAATTTCATGAGGGCTAAATGGTTCTTCCAATTGTTGAAGTTCAGATAAAAAGAGATTAATAGGAGGAGAATCATTGTACTTATTATTGGAAATTAATTGCCCAGTTGTGAATAGAGTATGATAAAAAACAGTTATATGCTGCTCTAATTCATCTTGTTGGAAGATCCAATTGCCCACCAAATCACGAAGACTAAAAATTCTATTTCTTCTACGTCTATTGATGGTAGTCATATGGAAAAATTTTGTATTCTCATCACCCTCACTTAACCAATTAATACGGGATTTTAACTTCCAAAATTCTTCCTCTAGGCGTAATACTTTGCTATATTGCATAGAAAGATCTATCTCCAAATTTTGCAAGAATATACTCGTAGGATAATGCTCTGAAGCTTGAATTCCTGCTAGTCTAGCTAGTAAAGTTCTTCTTTGATGAAAAATATTCCCAAATTGCTGTTTATTCCAAAGGGTAATAGCAGCCTGAAATATTTTAGTAGTCTGAGGCAAAGGATGATCCCCTAACCAAATATTACGAACTAAAGTTGGAAACTGTGGGTGAGTTTCCCACATTGTTTCAAACCGAAATATTTTTTATGGTAACCTAGTAGTTGGCTCTAGGGTTATTAGAAGTGGGCAGTGATCCGAGTAAGTTCGTGGGAGATGTTTTACCACAGCTTCTGGATACAAATTAAGCCATTCATAATTTGCTAGAAAACGATCAAGTCTCTCTAGAATGGTGTTACCCAATCTACGCTTATTAGTCCAAGTGAAACGGCTACCATGAAAGCCTAGATCTAATAACTTACAATAATTTAAGCAAGTAACAAACTTATCTACTCTACTATTTCTAATAGGCAGACCACCAAATTTCTCCCTAGAGTTCATGACTTCGTTAAAATCACCCCCTAATAACCAAGGCATATCAAAATTGTTTTTTAAATTAGTTAAGTTGTCCTAAAGTAAATTCCGTAAATGAGAATGGTTACTAGCATAAACAGTAGATAACAACCAAGGGGGTTTATTAGCACATACCTGGACCATACAATGTATTTCTTGTTCTGAAATTCTCATCTCCGTCACCTTTATACCCTCCTCTTTCCAAAGTACCACTAATCCCCCTATCAGCCCGTTAGCAGCAACTTGTGACATATGGGTGAAATTAAAGTCATCACGAAGCCTTGAGTAATCATGCATGTGTGTCTCTAGTAAGATTACTAGCACAGGCCTATGATTATCTAACAAAGATCTAAAGTGACGCCTAAACTCAGGATTGTGCGATCCCCGGCAATTCCAAACTAAAAAATTCATATAGGTACTAGGATTGGAGATCTGCTCTAATGGTACTGGAGTCCTCGGAGTGACAAGTGATGTCGTCTGCTCCAGACTCACTGCCTGAGAGGTCTGCTGAAGAGTGGGAATAATGACCATGGCATATTTCCCTATTGTTGGATTTAAGGTTTGTCGAAATTTGATGCTGCATGCTTCTAGATCGGTGGACACTTGTGAACAAACTTTTTTTCATACTGCTCTTTTAGGTCGTAAATTAGAATCCTCTTTAACCATCAAAATTCTGTCCTTGTTTCCCTCATCTCCGCTAGAATTTCTGACAATTCTTGCCTTGTTGGACTGTCTAGTACGTGTGGTGAGGGTGGTGGTGTATGTGGGGGAGTCTCTTGTGCACTGAAGTTGTCCATTGGACTGAGAGGACTCGCATATGGGGAGAGTGGATTGAAGGAGTGAATTGACTGGAACCATGGAGCAAATACCTGGCCCATATGGTGTGGAGGGTAGAATGGCATCAGGTTTATGACCGGGTTTCCATGCAGGTTTGATGGGTTCATGGGATAAGCCCAGTGTTGAGTCGAAGAGGATGCTTGGTTCTCTAAGACTAGGGGTGTCTGAGTTGTGAACCATTGGTTCTGAATGTAAGTATCCATCCCCCGACGCATCCCTTCTGTTACTATCTCTGCTAGATGGGATGGGTTTTGTATGAGTAGAACAATCTCCTGCCCGTTCATCTCCAAAGTGAATGTCAGAGCATAGCCCTGTAAGCCCATCTCCAACCAAGACTGGAGTGGCTGGTCCATGGAGATGATTTGGGAAGTGTAGACCATCGGGGTTGAGACGTGTGGCAGTGTGGCCCCTGCATGATCATTCTGGGGAGGTGAAAGAGTTGATTGTTGGTTTGGATGTTCTCCTGCATGGACATGTAGTGAGTGGTGTTTGGAAAGGAAGGACGCTGCATCTTCAGAGGTAGTAGAAGGAGTTTGTGAGTGAGTCTGTATTTGAGTGAGTTTGATATGGATTTATCAAATCTTGATTAGAGGCACATGGTGTGGAGGAGGTGGGCATATGTGGTAATGGAGTTGAGTAAGAGAGTTCTTCACATGATGCGTAATGATTATGTTTCTGAGGAGGAGTGTGATTTTGGTCTATATTATCTGCAAGCACTGTAGCATGTAGATTGCATTAGTTTGGCTTGCTACTGTTAAGGACGTGTCAAGTAGGGACAAAGCCTTAGAGGATTTGTCAAGTATGGATTGATCATGGTGAGTGGTAGAAATATTACGTGGACTAGTCTGCTGAGGTGGCTGTGTTTGGGTAAGATGTGAGATAGTAGATTCTAGACATGAAAGAGATTTGGGTGTTAACTGTAGAGCCGTAATTATTTGAGAGGCAGCTCTTTGATTAGTAGTGGTAGGTGGCAAACCTATACAAGGTATTGATTGGCCAATCTGGGGAGATTGAATAACAGGTGTAAATTTGAATGGGCTACTGTCTACTTTATGATTCTTGTTTGTAGGGCTTACATGAAAACTAGGTGACCCTTCGTTATTTAGGTCCAAGTGGGCTAGCCAACTAAAACTATTGAGACCTTCTATATTGGGCTGGGCGGATACCAATTTTTCTGAAGTGGTCCAGCCCAAATGTGGCCTAGTAGAGTTAGGGTACTTACCTGGATCAAGTTGTTGCATTGGTGATGCAGCTGCTACAACCGCCTTGTTCCTGGAGACCTTGGAGTTCCTGGTAGCATAGTTAGGTCTTCTTGCAAACTCAACGATGTTCCACTCACTACCCTGTGCTCCAGCAAGCTGTAGTTGAGGTGATGAAGTGGTTGCCTCCATAGGTGAAGAAGCAGTAGACGAACAGTTTTGTTTGGCATGTCCAAAGCGTCCACAGGTCGTACAAAGTAGGTTTAGACCCTCATATTGAATTAGTTGCCTATGGTGTCCTATATTAACGTGAGTTTTCAAAGGCTTTTCCAAAGGCACCTCAATACAGATTCTTGCATATCTTCCCCTAGTGGTAGACGAGGTACATGAATCTATCTTAAGCAGCTTTCCCAATTTCGACCCAACACGTTGGAGTATTTCCTGATCGTAGAACTCCGTCGGAAGTTCAGGGAGCCTTACCCATAAAGCAGAGTATGTAAGTTGAGTAGATGAAGCAATGAATTTTGGCTCCCATCGACGAACAGATAAAAAATGGCTCAGAACGAAACACGGACCACCATGCAGAGCCTTAATCATATTCTCCTCTTTTTGATATTTTATAAGAAAAAAATCGGAACCTAAGTCGATGAGAGGAAGTTCCTCCGTTGGCTTCCAAAGATCTAGGAGTTTATTTTTTAGAATATGGTGGGCAATCTTTCTGCCAAACAACTTGATGATGACTGAGTATTTCCAGGGTTCATATAAACGAGATTTGTCATTAGCGCTAATAGGAATAAAGTTGTCATCGTTGTCATCATGTAGAGTGATTTCATCCGTTAGGTCATTTGTAGGGGGTGGGGTACTGGGATTTGCTAGACTTGGAGAAAGGTGTTTGTCCAGTAAAAGAGTTTGGAGAAAAAGGTTTTGGTTGAGAGGGAGTATAGGTATTATCTATTTGCATAGATCCTACGTCAGGAGGTTCAGTTGTTTGATGTGTACTATGAGGCTGGGATTGAGATATGTATGTTCATGTTGGGATTATGGAATAGTTGTGTAGGATTAAGATAGGTAGGTATGTGAGGATATTGGGAAACAACGAAAGAGAAGAGGTTTTTTACATTCTGAGAGAAAACTGGCTTCACACCCCACATAATTCCTGATCTATGAATACGAATAGCAGTATATATTTTTTGTACTTCATAATAATGTAGTAATGTTATTTCCTAAGTTTAAAAAGAACGAGATGACTATCATGTCCTAACTCCAAGAAACAAGTGTGGGATAATTATAATTAGCAAAAGCAATTGACATGATAAAAAGTTCATATATGTTAAAACATTTATAATACTATATTTCAAATCCGAAGTGTGAGTTCAGAAGTTCGAACACCTTTGACCAAAAGACGAGGTAAAAAATGTAACAAACTAAACTTATGGTGTGTATATATTTTTTTTAAGAGCTAAAATAAATAAAAGATTTTTGGAGTCAAGTTTTAAAAAAAAAAAGAATAAAAAACAATCACTTGTTGTCAGCGAAAAAGTGGGTTTGTTGCATTGCCATTTGGAACACTTTCATGGTGCATAATTAACGTGTATAAGTTTTTCTTGAATCTTCTCATATAAATGTATGGTTGATTCTGACTGGACACTAATTGTTTGGTTCATTGCAAATATTTTTTTAGTTATAAAAATTTTTTAATTGGGAAAACAATATAAGAAAACAAAAAATAAACCACATCAAATCTTCATAGGACATTTTATTCTATCCATATTGTAAATGGTTATGTAAAGTTAATTTCATATCAACTTTTCTCTTATCCTTTCTCATATTCCAAATCGCCTGCACTGCTTAAAAAAAATATGAAGGAAAAAAAAGTAAACCATGAAAAGTTCAGCTGATCATTAAAATAAGGCAGAATACATAAAATGACACTTGAACTTGTACCCCAAATTCATGTTACACACCTGTTGATCACGGGAATATTTTCAAACACTCAACCTTTTAAAAGTGTATCTATTACACACTACTTTAATATTTGACCACTTCTTTTAAAAGGTGTATGTCACGCACCAATATTGTCGTGTCAGTGTCATTAAGTTAAAAAATAAAAAAAAGGTCTCCAGCAAAGTTTTAAAACATAAAAAGAAAAGGAACCCGGGCAAAAGAAAAAGAAAAGGAACTCATCTTCTTCCCAAGACCAACCACCATGGTTGCGCCCACCTTCATCTTCAAGTCTAAGATTCAACACTTAAATTCAAAATATTATTCTTTGGCATTCTTCAACAGGTATCGATCTAACTCTCAATTCATCTCCAAAGGAGTTCCAACTTGAAATGGAGCTTCCAATCAACAACTAATTCAGTATCCAAGTATCAATTTTAGTAAAAAAATAATTTCATATAAATAATTCTAGTACTGTTCTCTTGATTTTCCGGGCGAATAATTGCACTTTTTGAATCGAAAATTTCTGGGTCTAATTGAAATCGCACTTTTCGAGCCAACAATTTTACACCAGTCTCTTGATAATCCTAAAATGCTTTATTTACTAGTTGAAAAACGAAATAAAAGTTCGGAAATTAACCCAAAAAAAATTAGATAGAGGTTCTGTGAGCATTAATGGAGGAAGAAAAATGAAGGAGATGAATAAAAAATAAAAAAAAATAAAAAAGGGGAAAAAGTTGGACATGTGGCGTTTTTATGAGGCTTCAGATACAAAACTTTTTAGTTCACTCGCATTATTTGTGTGTAAAGGACGTGCGTGCCATGTAGGCAAAGATGTGTGTACTAGGTACACTTTTGAAAGGTTGAGGGTTTGAAAATATTCTCGCGGTTAACAGGTGTGTTACAGTGATTTAAGTATATGTTGTCTTTTTATGTATTTTGTCTTAAAATAATTGAAATTGGACCTTCTGGTATTATGATCCTCCAGTTAAGTTGGTTGTTCGCCGACCTTCTTTTTCATGTCTGAGATAGTCATATGGTCTACTTTCATTCGGATTTCTTCCGAGTCAATTTAGTATTCAAATTGTAACGGATTGTTGGAGATTATTTCATCTTCCCTTAACCCTCGAAAGAAAATTTGAAAAAAGGAGGAGGAGAGAGCCAAGAAAAGTTCAACTGACGATTATAATAATTAAAATTGGAACTCATAACATTATGGTTCATGATTCATATTGTGGTTTCTTGGTCATTAAATTTATACATATATATTAAAGCAAGAAAGTTTGCATTGCGGTTAAACCAAGTGGCAAGCTACTTTAGAGCCACTTGACAATCTTAAAGAGTTTGTGAGAGATTGTCTAATAAGGAAATATCACTTAAGAACTATATATGAAATTTCATTTATTAAAATTAAGTAACGGGTAACATATAACAATAGACAAAGAACAAAAAATAGGAAATTTTTTTTGTACACAAATATTATATTGTAGATATATAGAAGGATTGACATTTAAATTTGATATAAGAAAACTTTCTGAATTATTACGAGAAAAAACATATTATATGAATAATATCACGCAATTGAAAACATAATTTATAAACCTAAAAATTTAAAACATTTACAATGAAATAACGCCAAGCAACAAATTAACAATATAAAGATGTAATTAAAATTGTCATGTAGTTAAGTTATAAAAAAAATTAAAGTCAAAACTCTATACGAAAACAGAAGGAAAAAAATTAATTGCTTATTGCACATAATACTAAATAATAATTACTAAAAGTGTAGATTTATGGAAAATAATAAAAGAACTTCTTCGTTTAAACTTTGGCATATTTTCAAAAGAATTAGAAAAATAATACGATAATGTTTATATTATAGATACAACACGAAATGTGAAAAATAATTAAAATATTATATGATAGAAAATAATGTATATAGAGGAGAATAGAAGTAATGTGAAGGGGTCTACACTTTAATTTTATTTAATAAAATAATAAAATAATTAATTAGAAAAAATAATATTATTGATAAATTTAAACAAAACAATTGGAGTTACGGAACAAAAGAACAAAGTTAAATTAAATTTTAGGGTAATACAAAATTATATTCATTGTTTTATATTAAAAGTAGAGCAATGAGTAAGGAAATTAAGTAACGCGATAAGCTAATAAAAAGTCACATGGCAATATAGTAAGTATACATTATGGTTAAGCCAAGTGGCAAGCTAATATAAATTCACTTGGAAAATTATGACAATAATTGTTATAGAATTAAATTTAAATTGAAAGACAGGATATTTATTTAAATTTAAATAGAAAGGTAGTAAATAAGATTTTTTTGAATCTGAATAGAAAGAAAGTTAAACTTGAATTGATTGATTAATTAATTAGGAAAGCTAACCAACACATAAATGTTCCAATTAAAACGGGAGGCTCAACGAGTGAGACGAATTGTTCAAAATAATGAGAAAGAGTTTTTTGAAATTTGAGTTCACAACAAAAATAACAGAAAAAACAAAAACGTGTTTGTTAATAGAAATAAGACAAAAAAATCTAGGTTCGAACCCATAATCATAATTACCAAGTTGTTGGATCAAAACTTAACTTTCGTAACTACCTTAGGGATAATGTTTATCTATGAATCAACTCAGACAATTGGCTAAACAAATGTCAATTGTGTTGCCTTACGGTAAAATTAATTATCCAATATTTTATAATTTATTTTGTATCTCAATTGTTTGGAAGCAATACATATATTTTTTTTGTTTTTTATTTTTATCTTTTTATTAGTGCTAGCAGTTGCTACGCTAAAATATATAAGAAGAGGGAGGATAGATTCTTCTCTAATGGCTTAAATATGGACAATGACTTTTTAGTGCGTTGTTGATATTTATATTCTCTCAAATTGTATGAGCCAATTGATATATATATATATATATATATATATATATATATATATATATATATATATATATATATATATATGTGTGTGTGTGTGTGTGTGTGTGTGTGTTTGTGTGTGTGTGTGTGTGTGTGTGTGAGAATTAGATTGAAATAGAGTTGGATAGAGTAAACACATAGATGAATATAATTTCACTATTTGAGATTGCCATTTACACAAAATAAAGTGAATCATATCATAAGGTAAGATTCATTTAATTAAGAATTACATGTAAGAACTCATNATAGTAAATAAGATTCTTTTGAATCTGAATGGAAAGAAAGTTAAATTTGAATTGATTGATTAATTAATTAGGAAAGCTAATCAACACATAAATGTTCCAATTCAAATGGTGTTTACCTTGAAAATGGTAACTACAATTATATTTGATTTTTTGGTTCTAAAAATGCGTGATTTATCTCAATACTAGTTGTTAGGAAAAAGATGCTAAGTGTGAGTAAAAAAAATAAGAAATGCGGGCCACAGGACAGGGCCTCGAGCTGGCTAGAGCGGGGCCTTAAGGTCTAGACGGATTGGTAGCAATGAACAATCGATGAAGGATCGATGATAATCAGGGCCTCAAAGACGGCTTTTCGCGATTAATGATGAGCCATAAATGAAGAACAATAATGAATAATGAATGAACAATGAAAGAATAAATAATAAATGTAAAGAACAATGGTGTTAGCGAAGAACAGAGAATATTGTACTGTATTTAATGTGTTGTATAATAATCCGAATGCCTTACAAAATGACAAGGGTCCCTTTTATATAGGAGGGGGGATCCTTACATAGTACATGTCTTATGATGATGGGGAAATGCTATTGGTACAGCTGTATAACGGTACAATGTGGAACTGTACTATTCTTTGCAGACTCTGTCAGTCCTCATCACGTGCCCTCGGGGGTCTTTCGCCTTTTCATAATGGTCATCGATTTCCATGATGCCTCGAGGCGCGTCATAATACCATAGCATGTGAGTTGTCCGCGTAGCACGTGAGTTGACCGTGCGGGTCTAGGTATTTATACCATAGCGCGTGAGTTGTCCAAGTAGCACGTGAGTTGACAGTGTAGATCCAGGTATTGATATGGTAGCACGTGAGTTGTCCGTGCTTAGCGCTTGGGCTTTGGGAGCCACTCCGGAGTCTGTACACACCCCCAGTGAGCGCAGAGTGTTGAGTGTATTGAGTGTTGAGTGCTGAGTGCGAGTGATGAGTGATAGAGTGACACTGTTGTGAGGTTGCATTTACTTTTGTTGTTGCTACATTTTACCTGTTAATTTCTTTGTGGTATTTACTGAGTTATGGAATTTACCTATTTATTCATGTTTATTGTAAATTATAAAAATAAATAATTGGACTGTTTTTCTTAGCTCGTGACTACTTAGTTTCCTTAGTTATTTCAATTACTACTGAGTTGGTTGTACTCATACTACACCCTGTACTTTATGTGCAGATCCAGGTGAGTTAGAGCGCGGCGATTATTGAGTTCACGCCGACTATCTTTGGAGATTACAAGGTAGCTGCTAGCGTCCGCGAGACCTTGTTCCTCCTCTTGTCATTTCTTCTTTTGGATAGTTAGACAGTTTATATATCTTAGTTTATAGTTTTAGACGCTCTTGACTTAGTGACACCCCGATGCTTGGGACTGTTTCCGTATTTTATATTATTTATATTTAGAGTTGGTTTAGTTTATCAGGAATTAAATTATTGAAAATATTTTATTAAATTCTTATAATCAAGTAGTAATATTTTGGGAATAGGCTTTCCTTGTAACACGATAGGCGCCATCACGACCATGGTTAGATTTTGGGTCGTGACAATAAATACCTCAATCCTTCACTCCTTATTCTCCATCATATGTTTGAACTTTCAACAGCTCTCCTTACTTCTTTCCTGCGCTTGTTTCTTGCCCAGAATTCTCTTTTCCTCTAAAATCTTTCAGTAGAAATGACGACGACCTCTAGAACCGTCCCTCAAGTTGATAAAGTTGCTTCGTCTTCAGGCTCATCTAAGGGCAAACCGCAACGCCTCCTAGTCTTGAAGAATGCACGCCCGGAATCTGCGAGACATCCTCCATTTTTTCAGTTGACAAGCCTTCTTCGAAACTGGGGAGGTGCGAACCCATGTCCCGGTACATTAGTCTGATCACCGACAATGGGAAGGTGAAAACGACTGCCGCTCGGGAGAGGCGGTGCAAGTAGAGGTGCCCTCTTGGGAGGAAGATATAACGACACACAAGCCCGGTTTCCTTAGTGTATATACATATCCTTTTACCTTGGGCCCGTTAGAACCATCCTCACTGTCGATAGATCCCGTAACCCTTGGTTTCTGTGGATAATACTGGGTGACGCTCGATCAAATTCATCCATCATTCTGGCATGTTGTTTACATGATTAGGCATTTTGCAAACATGGCCGAGGGGGTACCTTTTACCCTTGATTATCTGATTAGGATGTACAGCCCCCGACTATATCGAGGCGGGTTGGTTAAGCTTCAGCGTCGGGCTCCGAAGGCCTTCTTTGCATGTACCGATGAAGGCAAGGACAGGGGGTGTATGAGTCGCTTTGTCCGGGTTAGGACCTCGGATTTAATTCCCGCTGAGAGGATGCCATTCCCCGAGGAATGGAACATGAATCGTAAGTGAATATGTCGATTAACTATTTTTTCATTTCTTTGGGCCATTGCCCCTCCTAACTAACTTCTTTTGTTGGTGCAGCTGTTGAGTGGTACCCTAGCACGATTAGGGATCTTGCGGCTGGGTTTGCCAGCTCGATTCGATCTACCCGTATGATAAGCGCGTATGGCGCGATCTGGCCAAGGCCCGATGGGAAGCTAAAAACCACGGTGAGGTTTTTCTCCCGCCGTGCTTGAGCTCGCTATAGGAGGTACCCCTTAACCGTATTCTCATCTTTCGTAAATGCCTTTTGCATTTGTGCAGGCCTGGGAGATGCCTCTTTGATGAGGGAAGATTCCTCTGGGGATGCGGATACTTCAAGTCTTGCCAAGGAGAAGAAGAGAAAAAGAAAATCGCCAAATAAATCCTCGAAACCGAAGAAAGCAAAAGTTTAGAAGCCTGAGGTCGATTCAGCGGCCCTAACTCCGGGAGCACCGGAGGGCCCCCGAGCTGGGGGCGGAGAGAAAGATGACTCCGCGCTAGCGCCCGGGGAAGGAGGAAGCGTGAGCGCTTCGAATGTTGCTGAGCCGATGGCTATTGAGCCGACGGCAAATAAACTAGAAGTTGCAGATGTTGTCCCATCTCGAGCCGAGGAGGCTCTCGAGGATGGGCTAGATGATGTTCCTGAGTCATTTGACGGCCGAAACATTTCTCGAGCCGAGGGGCACTTGGTAGATGAGTTAAGGGAGCCTAATTCTGAAGTTCCCCGGAGGCAAGGGAAATCCCTGATCGATCCGGCCGGAGTTATTGATGTGGATGACTCTTCGCCGGGTCTGACACTACCTCCAAGGGGGATGCGAGATACCAATAATAGAGAGATTTCCGATACGGGGGCATCCCTCGGGAGGAATGACTTGTTTGAAGGACTCCTCACTGGGGTCGGAGGAAGCCTCGATCTTAACGCCTCGCTCATCTTTGAGGAAGTCGAGAGGCTCCGCAAACAAGTAATCATTCGTCGACTATGCTCCGAGCTCCGTTCCTCATCCTCCTAATTTTGTTCTTTTATGCTTTCAGGTTATAGTGCTTTACAATCAGGCCTTTTCTAAGTCCCAAGCCGAGCTGGCCCACTATGAGGAAGAGTGCAGGAGGCTCTCATCAGAGACTGACGAGTTCAGAGCTCTCTCTACCAAGAAGGAGGAGGAACTTTGCGACCTTCGGGCTCGTTTGGAGACGATGTCTCGAGAGCAGACCGATCTTGCCAAGCAGGTAATACAGTCTTCGCATGTCTCTATTTTCGTGCTTCCCCGACTTTAGCGTTTAACACCTTTGGTTGATTTTTTCAGCTTGAGGAGAAAGATACCTTGATGGAGGAGGGGCTTAGAGCCAGGGATGCTGAGATTCTCGGACTTAAGCAGCGTGTGGACGAGATGGCCTCCGAGAGAGATACCCTTCAGGGGAAGTTGACTCGGTTGAACGCTGTCTTCAGGAGGCGATAGTGGATAGTGGTAAGTATAAGGACCTCCATGCTGAATCGGTTGTCGCGCTGTCAACAGCCAAGTCTGAGGCTGATGCGCTTGTGTCCTCATACCGAAAAGATGTTGCTGCTACAAATGCTCGGGCCAGGAAGATCTCTGAGGATGCCAAGTTTGAACTGGCCCGAGCCCTGGAGCGCGCCCGGTTAGGATCTCGGAGACAGGCTCTCAAGGAGGTATATGCAGGGGGCATTGATTTGTCTGCTGAGATCGAGAAGGTGAAGGCCTTAGAGGAAGAGTCGGCAGCTTCGCTTACTTCTGATGAGGATTCAACTAGTGGCTCAGAGAGCGGTGGAGATGAAGAAGAAGTCCCCAAGGGGGAAGAAACCGTTGATGGCCAGGGTGCAGAGTGTCAAGCTATCGAGGGTGCAGCTCTTGAGGGGACCCCACCCGACCAAGTGACTCCGGGCGAGGATTAGGTTTCTTTTTTTTTTCTGTGTAAGTGCCCCTCGTGGTCATTGTAAACATCTTTCACCAATATAAGAATTTCTTTATTTCGCCTTCGATTTATGTTGAGCCCCATTCTGACTTCGTTTGCGAAGAATTCAAATGTATGGCTCTATCGATTAGTCTAAATACTGGACCCGGAACATCACAAACCCTTAAGTTATTAATTGATTGATACGATGCTTCTTAAGGTCCTTTGTTACCTTTCTGACTAAGCTTGGATTGATTTGATGCGAGCTTAGGTCATCAGGACTTCTGAGTTCGAATTGTGTGGGAGCTAGATTTCGTTGATGGTCCTCAATTGAGAGTTTTCTAGAACTAACCTTTGGACTTAGCTATCGGGGGTGTTCGTTTGATCATCTGAAAATAAGGATAGCCTTTAGGTTTTTACAAATAGTCCCCGAGCGAGGACTTACTCGAACTGGGCAGCCTTTAGGCTCAATAGTCGAGTGGGTGTTTGGTCGAACTCGAAGTAAGGATAGACTGAGGCTTTGTGAATAGTCCCCGAGTGAGAACTGGCTCGAACTCGGGTAGCCCCTGGGGCTTAATAGTCGAGCAAGCGTTCGCTCGAACTCGAAGTAAAGATAGCACTGAGGCTTTGTGAATAATCCCCGAGTGAGAACTGACTCGAACTCGGGTAGCCCCTGGGGCTTAATAGTCGAGAGAGCGTTCGCTCGAACTCGAAGTAAAGATAGCACTGAGGCTTTGTGAATAGTCCCCGAGTGAGAACTGGCTCGAACTCGGGTAGCCCCTGGGGCTTAATAGTCGAGCGAGCGTTCTCTCGAACTCGAAGTAAAGGTAGCCCTGAGGCTTTTTAGGCTGGCCCTTAGGCTTTTACGCACCGGCCCTTAGGCTTTTTAGGCTGGCCCTTAGGCTCTTACGCGTTGGCCCTTAGGTGCTTTTTAGATTGGGTCGATGCGACCTCTGATATGGCTATAGTTTTCCCCCATTTCGGCTGAAGTTTCGATTATGCCTTGGCATGTTTTGTGTTCGTCCGACTCTTCGACGGCTCAAATAAGAACCTCGATTACAGATTGATAAGCGATGATAATCGAGTACCTCGGAAGGTTCTCTTGAAGACTGATTTTTTGAAGCCTTTTGCTGAAGGCTGATTGTCTCGAAGCCTTGTCATTGTTTAGAGCTGATATGATCGAAGCTCTTTTGCTTATGCTGGGGGTAGCCTGATTAACCGGTTCTTTTCGAAGTGTTTTCAAAGTATTTGGAGGCCTTTAGTTCTATGGCGGCAGTCGGACGTCTCCGAGCCGCGTTAATTTGGCCGGAGCCTTTTGATGCGGCCGTAGTCGATAGTCCCCGAGTGAGATGACCTCGGCGTCTATATCGAGGGTATGCCTTTTTAGGGGTCTTACAAGTTCGATATATAGCCTCGGTCTTGATATCGGGGTTATGCCTTTTTAAGGTCTAATAAGTTTTGGCATGCCTTGTTGAGGTCATATAGATTTGGTGTTGCCTCACTGAGGTCTTACGAGCTCGAAATTGCCTTATTGAGGTCTTACGAAGTCAATTTTTTGATGGCTTCGACGAGCTGACTGTTTTTGCTTGAAAGTAGTGAACTTCTTTAAGACACAAAGTGCTTTGATAAGCAAAAGGCTTCCTCAATTACTTGACATGCACGTACATGTTTCTTGCCTTCGGAGGCCCAATTATTCTACATGGACGCGGTTCATTCGACCGTTTGGCCTAATACATCATTCTCCTATCGGGGTCCTCCGAGGCGTGGTTTGAGTCCTTTGAAGAGGCGACCTCCCGGGGTGATGCCCCCCAGTATTTGAGGTTGAACGAAGAGGAGACTTGAATACTTGATGAGTTCTCCTTGGGTAGCGTATGGATGTTGTCTCGTCAAAAACCTCACCAGTAAAACCCGTTCGAGATCAAATTCGGTCTAAGGGAAAAAGAGCGCAACGCATGCTTTAAAACCCAAGGTTTTCGAGCGGAAGGGTGCTTCAGCATCTTTCGTCGAACACCTGTAAGAAATCGGTGTGAGTCATAGAGCGAAAAAAGGGAGGAGATTATACCTTAGCAATAATAGCATTTGAGCATTTATATATTCCAATTGCTTGGGAGTTGTACGACTTCCATGGTGCCAAGTTTGTAGGACCCCTTGCCCACTATTTCGAGGATACAGTATGGTCCTTCCCAACTCGGGCCTAGCTTCCCTTCATTTGGGTTTCGAGTGTTGAGGGTGACTTTCCTTAGGACTAGGTCACCAACCCGAAGTGTCATAGGTTTGTTCTCCCGTTATAATATCTCTCGATCCTTTGCTTTTGGGTGGCCATTCGGACTAGTGCGGCCTCTCACTTTTCATCTAGTAGCTCGAGGGCTATAGTCATGGCCTCGCTGTTTGAGTCCTCAGTGGCATGCCGAAATCTGGCGCTTGGCTCTCCAACCTCGACCGGTATCAGAGCCTCGGACCCGTATACCAAAGAGAACGGTGTTTCTCCCGTGCTTCACTTTGAAGTTGTTCGGTATGCCCATAGTACTTCGGGCAATACCTCTCTCCATTTTCCCTTTGCATTTTCTAACCTCTTTTCAAGTTCTCGATGATGGTCTTGTTTGTGGACTCGGCCTGTCCATTCGCACATGGGTGATAGGGCGTCGACAGGATTCTCTTGATGTTATGATCTTCGATGAATTTCGTCACCTTGC
The DNA here is from genome assembly GCF_001879085.1 of Nicotiana attenuata. NCBI lineage: Eukaryota > Viridiplantae > Streptophyta > Magnoliopsida > Solanales > Solanaceae > Nicotiana > Nicotiana attenuata. Next base: position 37,911,927 of record NC_031991.1, on the reverse strand, counting down.
TACCTATGAACTGCTTCCCATTATCACACGCAATCTCGGAAGGGATCTCAAATCGGCATATGATATGATCCCAGATGAAGTCGATGATTTCTTTTTCTCTTATCTTCTCAAAGGCCTGCGCTTCTACCCATTTTGAGAAATAGTCAGCCATAAATAGAATAAATCTGGCTTTACCTGGTGCTGTCGGTAAGGGGCCGATGATGTCCATTCCCCATTTCATGAATGGCCATGGTGATAAGACTGATTGTAGTTGTTCGCCAGGTTGGTGAATCATTGGCGCAAATCTTTGGCATTTGTCACATCTTCGAATGAATTCCTTGGTGTCCTTCTCCATGCTATCCCAATAGTAGCCTGCCCTGATCACCTTTCGAACTAAAGAATCGGCGCCAGAATGATTTCCACAAGTGCCCTCGTGGATTTCTCGAAGCACATAATCGGTGTCTCCCGGCCCCAAGCATACTGCTAGAGGTCCGTCGAAGGTCCTTCTATATAGTGTTCCATTCTCATCGAGTGAAAATCGAGCTGCTTTGGCTCGGAAGGCCCTCGACTCTTTTGGATCTGTAGGCAGCTTCCCGCTTTTCAAATAGTCGATATATTTATTCCTCCAATCCCATGTTAGACTTGTCGAGTTGATCTCGGCATGCCCTTCTTCGATCACTGATTTGGAAAACTATACAACATCCCCTGGGAGTATGTCATCTTCTTCGACGGATGACCCCAGGTTCGCGAGTGCGTCGGCCTCACTGTTCTGATCTCGGGGAATGTGGACCAGGGTCCATTCTTTAAAACGATTCAATATGACCTGAAGTTTGTCTAAGTATCTTTGCATCCTGTCTTCTCGACCCTCGAAGCTCACATTCACTTGGTTAACTACCAGGAGGGAGTCGCATTTTGCTTCGATGACTTCTGCTCCCAGGCTTTTGTCCAACTCGAGACCTGCAATCATAACCTCATACTAGGCCTCGTTGTTAGTGAATTTCGGAGTTTTTATAGATTGCCTAATTATGCCGCCCTTAGGTGGTTTCAGGACGATGCCGAGCCCGGATCCTTTTACGTTCGAGGCACCATCGGTGAATAGGGTCCATATCCCCGATGATGTGCCCGTTTCTAGCAAAAGTTCTTTTTATACCTCAGGCACGAGGGCAGGCGTAAAATCAGCCACGAAGTCCGCCAAAATTTGGGACTTAATAGTTGTCCGAGGTTGATACTCGATATCACATCCTCCGAGCTCGATGGCCCATTTGGCCAATCTGCCCGATAGTTCAGGCTTGTGCAAGATGTTTTGAAGAGGGTACGTTGTTAAAACACATATACGATGGCATTGAAATAAGGTTTTAATTTCTGAGATGCACTTATTAATGCAAGAGCTAATTTTTCTAAGTGGGGATACCTGGTTTCAGCATCTCCTAGAGTCCGACTTACGTAATAAACAGGGAATTGGGTACATTGTTCTTCCCGAACCAGCACACCACTTACCGCTACCTCAGATACGGCCAGATATAAGTACAACATTTCATCTTCTTTCGGGCTATGGAGCAAAGACGGGCTCAAGAGATACCGTTTCAGCTCCTCTAAAGCGTGTTGGCATTCCGGAGTCCATTCAAAACTGTTTTTCTTTTTGAGCAAGGAGAAAAAATGATGACTCTGATCTGACGACCTTGAGATGAACCGGCCTAAGGCCGCTATCTGCCCGGTCAGCCGCTGTACGGCCTTCACATTGTTTACCACTGTGATTTCTTCAATGGCCTTGATTTTGTCAGGTTTAATCTCGATCCCCCTATTCGACACCATGAAGCCTAAAAATTTACCCGATCCTACTCCGAAAGCACATTTCTCGGGGTTGAGCTTCATGTTGTAACTTCTAAGGATATCGTACGTTTCCTGCAAATGAGTCAAATGGTCCTCTGCGCGTAGGGACTTAACTAGTATGTCATCAATGTAAACTTCCATAGATTGGCCTATATGATGTTCGAACATCTTATTAACTGGGCGTTGGTACGTAGCACCTGCGTTTTTTAGTTCGAAGGGCATTACGTTATAGCAGTATGTACCATACTTCGTGATGAACGAAATCTTTTCCCTGTCTTCTGGGTTAATTTGAATTTGATTATACCCGGAATAGGCGTCGAGAAAGTGAGGATTTTGTGGTCGGCCGTGGCATCGATCAAGCGATCGATGTTGGGAAATGGGAATGAGTCTTTGGGGCACGCTTCATTCAAGTCTTTATAATCTATGCACATTCTTAATTTATTTCCTTTTTTGGGGAACACTACTACATTAGCCAACCATTCGGGGTATTTTACCTTCCTAATCGATCCTATTTTGAGGATTTTCTTTACCTCGTCTTTGATGAACGCGTGTTTTACCTCAGATTGAGGCCTCCTTTTTTGCTTCACTAGTTTGAACCTGGGATCGACGCTAGTCGATGGGTGGCTATTTCTGGTGGGATCCCTGTCATTTCTAAATGGTACCAAGCAAAGCAATCAATGTTGTCAACAAGAAATTGGATGAGTTTTTTCCTGAGCTCGGGGGTCAATCCCATTTACAGGTATACCTTTCGATCTGGAAGATGCTTGATCAAGACGGCCTGTTCGAGTTCTTCGACTGTTGATTTTGTTGCATCCGATTCCTCGGGGGAAATGAAGGTCCGAGGAGTGAGGAATTCTTCTTTGTTGTCTTCGTTCAAATGCTCATAGACCACCCATTCCTCGGGGGTCCGCCCGTTTCCTGGATTGTCCTGGACGGGGGAAGTCGATATGGGTGCCACGTCATTTACCACGAACATCTCCTTTGCTGCACGTTCTCCGTACACCGTTTTTATACTGTCTTTTGTTGGGAACTTCATCATCTGGTGAAGAGTTGATGGTACCGCTCTCATGTTGTGTATCCACGGTCTTCCAAGCAAAGCATTGTACCCCATGTCACCTTCGATGATATGAAACTTGGTGTCCTGAACTGTACCGGACACGGTGACTGGGAGGATGACTTCCCCCTTCGTTGCCTCGCTTACCATGTTGAATCCATGGAGGATTCGAGAGGTGGGTGCGATTTGGTCGAGCAGTCCGAGCTATTCCACCACCTTCGACCTGATTACATTGGTCGAGCTACCTGGATCCACGAGCACACGTTTAATTTGAACTTTATTCCAAAGAAAAGAGATTACCAGCGCATCATCATGTAGTTAGGACAAGGCTTCGGTATCTTCTTCTTCAAATATAAGGGTGTCCTCGGGTATACAGCTCCAAGTTTTCCTTTCCGCTGCGATGGACACTCTAGTCCGTTTGAGCATGGGTCCGTATGGGACGTCGGTTCCTCCAATGATCATGTGAATGACGTGCTGAGGTTCTTCTGGTTCGTTCTTTACATGAAGCCCAACACCGTTGTTTTCGTGTGTGTTTGCAGAGTTAGACATTTTTTTGACCTGAAATCAAAGATCCTTGGACAAGAAAAGTGTGAGGAGTAACTTGTGTTTTCAGAAAACCAGCACCAAAACAATCAATATTATTTTTAGCTCCACAGTGGACGCCAAACTGTTTACCTTGAAAATGGTAACTACAATTATATTTGATTTTGTGGTTCTAAAAATACGTGATTTATCTCAATGCTAGTTGTTAGGCAAAAGATGCTAAGTGTGAGTAAAGAAAATAAGAAATGCAAAAAATAGGGCCACAGGACAGGGCCTGAGCTGGCTAGAGCGGGGCCTCGAGGTCTAGACGGACTGGTAGCAATGAACAATGGATGAAGGATCGATAATAATCAGGGCCTCAAAGACGGCCTTTCGCGGTTAATGATGAGCCATAAATGAAGAACAATAATGAATAATGAATGAACAATGAAAGAATAAGCAATAAATAATTAAATATAAAGAACAATTGTGTTAGCGAAGAACAGAGAATATTGTATTGTATTCAATGTGTTGTATAATAATCTGAATGCTTTACAAAATGACAAGGGTCACCTTTATATAGGAGGGGGGATCCTTACATAGTACATGTCTTATCATGATAGGGAAATGCTATCGGTACAGCTGTATAACGGTACAATGTGGATCTGTACTATTCTTTGCAGACTTTGTCAGTCCTCATCACGTGCCCTCGGGGGTCTTTCGCCTTTTCATAATGGTCGTCGATTTCCATGCTGCCTCGAGGCGCGTCATAATGAGTCCTCGATATGCCCTTCCGAGGCGAGTGTTTTGAAAACGAGCCTTGGGTTGCGCTTCGATCCTATCGAGGCCGGGCTCGAAAAACGCCATGAAAACCTTAAAATCGGTCTTTCCTGATTTTAACCGCATACAAACGGAAGCTCAACGAGTGAGGCGAATTGATCTAAATAATGAGAAAGAGTTTTTTGAAATTTGTGTTCACAACAAAAATAACAGAAAAAACAAAAACGTGTTTGTTACTAGAAATAAGACTAAAAAATTTAGGTTCGAACCCTTAATCATAATTACCGAGTTGTTGGATCAAAACTTAACTTTCGTAACTACCTTAGGGATAATGTTTAACTATGAATCGACTCGGACATTGACTAAACAAAATCAATTGTGTTGCCTTACGGTAAAATTAATTATCCAATATTTTATAATTTATTTTATATCTCAATTGTTTGGAAGCAATACATATATTTTTTTTTTTGTTTTTTTTTATTTTTATATTAGTGCTAGCTGTTGCTGTGCTAAAATATATAAGAAGGGATGATAGATTCTTCTCTAATGGTTCAGGTATGGACAATAATTTTTTAGCGCGTTGTTGATATTTATGTTCTCTTAAATTGTATGAGCCAATTGATCGAGCAATCGATGGGGTTAATGAGAATGAAATAGATTTGGATAGGGTAAACACATAGATGAATATAATTGCACTATTGGGATTGCTATTTACACAAAATAAAGTGAATCATAAAATCTAAGGTAAGATTCATTTAATTAAGAATTACATGTAAGAACTCATCTTCTTGTAGTACATGTGCATCACGGAAGAAAAATATTTAAAGTAGGTTAACATTTATTTAATTATAATACATTAATTTTAACTATATCGCAAAGGTATCATTTAAATTGTCAAAAACAATGTGACTTTAATTGTGTGGTTAAAATTGAGGTAACTAGCAAAATTATTGAGCAAATTACGATCCAACTGTTTTATAAGTTGGTAACTCCCAAAAGTTAGAATATATTGATTGTTAATAAATTATCATGTAAGTATATATTGATTTGTCACCGTGTAATTTTAGGTTGGTAGAAGTTAATGTTGATGTGAGAATTTATTATGTCGAGATAATAATATAATATATTTTTATAATTTAAATTAAGATATTACTAAATGTATTTTTAATTGTTATTACTCTATATAGTATGACTTCACTCAGTTTCAATATAGATGAGATAGTTTGACTTGACACGAAATTTAAGAACGAAAAAGAAAACTTTTGAAACTTACGATCCTAATAATTTTGTGGGGCCATGATATTTGCATGGGTGTAAGAACTTCTCATTATATGTAAAATGGGTAAAATAAAAAATTTAAAGTTAAATTATTTCCAAATACAGAAATGTGTCATTTTTTTTGGAACAGACTAATAAGAAAAATATTTTATGTAAATTGAAAGGGAAGGAGTATTTATTTTTGAATCATATTGTATTTTTATTTGTTTGTATCACCGGCTATATATGAGGTTATAATATTTAAGTTTATGTCAATAGTTATTCATATAATTTGTTCTTTTTAATTTATAGAATTTAGCAAGATCATAATATTGTCCGCACATCGTGCGGGTACTAATAGTAATTGTGTCTTTATAGTAACAATTCTATCCGGTTCGCATTTGCAATTTGTGTTGATTGTAACATTCAGATTCCAGTATCCCTGAGATGGCCCTCAGAGCTATCTTTATGGTCTTTCTATGAACCACAATTTACTGTCCTCTTATCTATTTTGCATTTTGCTTTTTGCAATGGTCCCTAAAAGAAAATGGCACCAACAAGAAAAAGAGAAGTCAACATCTCTAACAACTAATGTAAACCATTTATTTCATAATTCTAAGCATGTTTTGTTATTGCACAAGAATATGCAATCAATAGTGTACCAATTGTCAGTTCCTATGACCTTTTTCTTTTTTTTAGTGATAATGGTATTTGGGCCAATTTGTACCCAATTTGACTCTTTTCGTCCGAAGCGTAAACATAATTTAAAGTTTATGGGTTTGAACTTATTATTGAACTCATAACTTATCTTAGTTACTGGGTGCGCTCTTAAATATTTATACATATATAATAATTTTTCTAATATAAACAAAGGTCTCAACAAAAGCTATTGGGTTCGTCCGAATTAGTAGCTGTACTGTCCCTCTTTGGACTTTAAGCCATTGGGCTTTAAAGTAGAAGAAGTGTGAATTGGAAATGGAGGGAAATAAAATGGAGGGAAATTCGAAATTTGAAAAAGTGAACTTTTGTCTTGCACTTTGTCCCTCATTGGTGAGGGACAACCACATTTATGTGCTTATATATAGAATCACTTCTTAAAGCTCTTAAAAGGAGTTGAAGAGAATGAACCCTCGCGCCGTCGTCGTCGCTCGGCTTTGGCTTTGGATTTGGATTTGGATTTGGATTTGGATTTGGATTTGGATTTGTCAATCGATAAGATTATTTTTGGACAAAATTTATTTAATTATTTAATAATTAATTAAATGCCAAATCACTGCTGAAAATACGCCAGAACCCTGCTGAAGGTTCAGAGGGCCTCTCTGACCGCGGTTCTGCCGCGACCGCGGTAGAACCGCGGCAGGCTAATTCAGAGAGCCTCTCTGACCGCGGTTCTGCCGCGACCGCGGTAGAACCGCGGCAGGCAGCGTATTCTTCTGAAAAGGCACATTTTCCAGACACCTCTTCTGATAATTGCCTATAAATTCTGAGGCAAGACTCCATTTTCTAGACACGAAAAATACTCCAGAACTTCTTTCTTTCTGAATATACTGCATCCTAATTTGCAGTCTCTCTCTCTCAAATTCGTAAGTGTGATTTTGCTCCGTTCTTTGAGTTTGTTGGTATCCTGCAGTTTGTATTGCCACTGTTGCAGGAAGGTTTATTCCGTTTTATCCTGGGAGGATTTAATCCATTACCTTGGCAACGTGTGAGGGGGTTAAAATTCCTTAAGGACACACAAGAAAATTGTGGACTCGGAATATTTCTTAAACTCTTCTGTTTTTCCAGTTTCTTTTATTTTTTCTAACAGTTTTTTTTTCCTGATTTTTGGTTTAACACAATAACGCTCACAAGCTTAAGGAATTTTTTTACTAACGTTTCTGTGTTGAAACATATATTAAACTGTTATTCATATTTTGTTTTCTGTTTTGGAGACTAAAGCCTTGTTGCTTTCTACTCCAATAATTCTTTCTGTCCGGTTTAAAGTACATAAAAACTTTGCCGGAATAATAAACGTACGGGTTTGAAGTATATAAAAACTTCACCATTTTTACGTGTTGTATGTTTGGTTTGATATTCAGTTTGAAGATATCAAAACTTCACTGATTTAACAAAGTTCTGTATTGTTTTCAACTTTACAGAAATATGACGAATGAAAACCAAACTAATGGAAGTGTTGCGGGAACGGGTGCTACTGTTACGAGTGCTGCTGCCTCGTCAAGCCGTTCTACTCCTGCTCATGCTATGGCACCGGCAGAAAAACCCGGAAAGTTTTTCGGTATTGACTTCAAACGCTGGCAAATGAAGATGCTCTTCTATCTTACTACGTTGAGTTTGCAACGTTTCATCAAGGAGGATCCTCCGGTCATGGCTGAAAATACTCCGGATGATGAACGACTTGTTGTAACTGAAGCATGGAAACATTTTGATTTCCTGTGCAAAAATTACATTTTGAGTTGTTTGGAAGATGGCTTGTACAATGTCTATAGTGTCATGGAAACTTCAAAAGCGTTATGGAATGCGCTTGAGAAGAAGTACACGACTGAGGATGCCGGACTTAAGAAGTTCGTGGCTGCAAGGTTCTTGGATTTCAAGATGATTGACACTAGGTCGGTCATAACTCAAGTCCAAGAACTACAAGTCATTGTACATGACCTCCTTGCTGAAGGTATGGTCATAAATGAGGCCTTTCAAGTCGCTGCTTTCATTGAGAAGTTACCTCCGCTGTGGAAGGATTTTAAGAACTATCTTAAACACAAACGGAAGGAAATGACACTAGAAGACTTGATTGTTCGTTTGAGGATAGAAGAGGACAACAAAAATGCTGAAAAGAAGTCACGTGGACACTCGACAATAATGGGGGAAAACATTGTTGAGGAGGCACCACAAAATAAGAAGAGGAAGAAAGCTTCTGGACCAAAGAATTACCCAAGTAAGAAGAAGTTCAAGGGTAATTGCCACAACTGTGGAAAATCTGGGCATAAGGCAGTGGATTGTCGTGCGCCAAAGAATGATAAGAAGAAAAAGAATCAAGCCAACATGGTTGAAGATGAAATGGAAGACTTGTGTGCCATGTTGTCTGAATGCAACTTGGTAGGAAATCCGAAAGAATGGTGGATAGATTCTGGAGCCACCCGCCATGTTTGTGCTAACAAGGAGTTATTTTCTTCTTATGCCCCCGCAGGTCCCGAGGGAAATTCATCTACGGCCAAAATTGAAGGAGTTGGCAAGATTGCGTTGAAGATGACGTCGGAAAAAATAGTGACTCTAAACCAAGTCCTCCTTGTTCCAGAAATTCGCAAAAATCTTGTGTCTACCTCACTTCTTGTCAAGAATGGATTCAAATGTATTTTTGTTTCTAATAGTGTTGTACTAAGTAAGAACGATTTGTATGTAGGAAAAGGTTACCTAAATGAGGGCCTTTTTAAGCTAAATGTAATAGCAATTCCTATCAATAAAGTGAATGCTTCTTCTTACTTGCTTGAGTCAAACACTTTATGGCCTTCGCGTTTAGGTCACGTAAACTTCAAAACATTGCGAAAGATGATAAATCTAGAAGTATTGCCAAAATTTGATTGCATTAATTCCAAATGTCAAATATGTGTGGAATCAAAGTATGCTAAGCATCCTTATAAGTCCGTTGAAAGGAATTCAAGTCCTTTAGACTTAATTCACACAGATATTTGTGACATGAAGTCAACACCATCTCGCGGTGGGAAAAAGTATTTTATTACTTGTATTGACGATAGCACGAGATACTGCTATGTTTATTTACTTAATAGTAAAGATGAGGCAATTGATGCTTTCAAGCAATACAAGAGTGAAGTTGAAACGCAACTAAACAAAAAGATCAAAATAATAAGAAGTGATAGGGGTGGCGAATTTGAATCTCCTTTTGAAGAAATATGTTTGGAAAATGGCATTATTCACCAAACAACTGCCCCTTACTCTCCACAATCTAATGGAATTGCGGAGAGGAAGAATCGAACGTTGAAGGAGATGATGAATGCATTGCTAATAAGTTCTAGCTTACCACAGAACTTGTGGGGGGAAGCTATACTTACAGCTAACCGAATAATCAACCGTGTACATCATAGTAAAACACAATCCATTCCTTATGAGAAGTGGAAAGGAAGGAAGCCTAGCTTGAAATACTTCAAAGTGTAGGGGTGTTTAGCTAAGGTACAAGTTCCTAAACCTAAAAGGTTAAGATAGGTCCAAAAACGGTTGATTGTGTGTTTGTTGGATATGTAACCAATAGCAAGGCATATCGGTTTCTGGTTCATAAATCAGAAAATCCAGAGATTCACGTTAATACGATAATAGAATCAGATAATGCTGAATTCTTTGAAACTATTTATCCGTATAAAAAGGTGAAAGTACGTCTCAATTAGAGTATGCTCGTGTGTTGGGAAGCTTAATGTACATCATGAACTGTACACGACCTGATATAGCTTGTGCGATAAGTAAACTTAGTCGATTCACAAGTAATCCCAACAAACATCACTGGGTAGCAATGAAACGAGTTCTGGGATATTTGAAAGTTACCCAAGACTACGCTTTGCACTACAATAAATATCCTGCGGTTATCGAAGGATATAGTGATGCAAATTGGATAACCGGCTCAACAGAAACAAAGTCCACAAGTGGATATGTTTTTACTGTTGGTGGAGGAGCAGTATCTTGGAAGTCTTCCAAACAAACGTGCATCGCTCGCTCTACAATGGAATCAGAGTTTATAGCTTTGGAAAAAGCCGGTGAAGAAGCTGAATGGCTTCAAAATTTCTTAGAAGACATTCCGTTCTGGCCAAAACCTTTGGCTCCTATTTACATACATTGCGATAGTGAGGCTGCAATAGGACGGGCAGGGAGAGTTATGTATAACGGAAAGTCTCGTCATATACGACGAAGACATAACACCGTTAGACAACTACTTTCTAGTGGAATTATCACTATTGATTATGTAAGATGAAAGGATAATGTGGCGGATCCGCTTACAAAAGGCTTAACTAGAGAGGGAGTTGAGAAATCATCTAAGGGAATGGGACTATGGCCGAGGACAAGTCAACATGGCGGTAACTCTACCTAGAATTTTGGATGTTCCGAGATCTAGGTTCAAGGAGCTCAAACAAAGTTGTGATTGACCGGTTCAACATTGTCAAAATAAAATCTTTGGTCCATTCTCGTGATGAAGACAATGTTCAGTAACAAGGATAGAACTTTACACGTTCTTTAATGATTACCTAAGTTTGATGTGGTAGTTATCATATAGTGTCAATCTAAAGGATTACACGTTCAGGAATCACCTATGTAAGTGTGAAGTGGAAGCCGCTTCAATGAGAATTCTGTAAGGCCAATTCTCTACGCACTTATGAGACCAGGCGGTGTTCATGGCTGAAACGAACACAACAATGAGAACTAAAAGACGGTTAAGGGTTGATTGTGTGACATATGGTTGTCTAAGTATACACTAAAGTTCGACGGTTCAAAGATATCAAATCTACTGATTGACCGAGTATATCCGACATATGTTCACTACGGAAAGTTCAAAGGAAAACCTACTTATCCAGATGCAATTAATCCTTACTTGCAAAATCACATAGCTTTCATCTATGATCTTTCTTGATACAGCCATTCCCATTCATGTGGGGGATTGTTGGACTTTAAGCCATTGGGCTTTAAAGTAGCAGAAGTGTGAATTGGAAATGGAGGGAAATTGAAAATTTGAAGAAGTGAACTTTTGTCTTGCACTTTGTCCCTCATTGGTGAGGGACAGCCACATTTATGTGCTTATATATAGAATCACTTCTTAAAGCTCTTAAAAGGAGTTGAAGAGAATGAACCCTCGCGCCGTCGTCGTCGCTCGCTCGGCTTTGGCTTTGGCTTTGGCTTTGGCTTTGGCTTTGGCTTTGGATTTGGATTTGGATTTGTCAAACGATCGATAAGATTATTTTTGGACAAAATTTATTTAATTATTTAATAATTAATTAAATGCCAAATCACTGTTGAAAATACGCCAGAACCCTGCTGAAGGTTCAGAGGGCCTCTCTGACCGCGGTTCTGTCGCGATCGCAGTAGAACCGCGGCAGGCTGATTCAGAGAGCCTCTCTGACCGCGGTTCTGCCGCGACCGCGGCAGGCAGCGTATTCTTCTGAAAAGGCACCTTTTCCAGACACCTCTTCTGATAATTGCCTATAAATTCTGAGGCAAGACTCCATTTTCTAGACACGAAAAACACTCCAGAACTTCTTTCTTTCTGAATATACTGCATCCTAATTCGCAGTCTCTCTCTCTCAAATTCGTAAGTGTGATTTTGCTCCGTTCTTTGAGTTCGTTGGTATCCTGCAGTTTGTATTGCCACTGTTGCAGGAAGGTTTATTCCGTTTTATCTTGGGAGGATTTAATCCATTACCTTGGCAACGTGTGAGGGGGTTAAAATTCCTTAAGGATACACAAGAAAATTGTGGACTCGGAATATTTCTTAAACTCTTCTGTTTTTCCAGTTTCTTTTATTTTTTCTAACAGTTTTTTTTTCCTGATTTTTGGTTTAACACAGTAACGCTCACACCCTCTACCCCTGATTTTCTCAGAACATCACCCTTTACCTACATAAGTATCGAGTAATTTTGTTAACCAAAGTTTAGGCGGATGATTAAAGATCACCCTAACTACCTTGCAATCTTGATTTTTCACTTTTATCCTACTTTATTGATAATAACTATTATGCTTGTGTGAACCTTAAGTTAAACATTCAAAATCAACATAAACATCAACATCATTACATATGATGCCTTCTATTATTGGTAAAGGATCTCCTCTACAGGTATTTGAAACGGAAAAGGCCCCAATTTACATTTTTTCTTTCGTAGTTTGGTGTCACTGCCTTCAATAATTGGAGTTTTTTCTTCATGAGTAATAAATTTAACTATTTGAGGTTTATTAGGCTTTTTCCACTTTGTTATATTGAGTAAAAAAATAGACATATAACTAAGTCACCTTTCAAAGAATTTGACCTTTATTCATTTTATTTCCTATACAACCTTGTCACCTTTGTTGTGGGGGAAGTTGGGGTTGGTGGGGGATGTTTCCCAAATTCTAAGCTCCAGTCTAACTCTGACCATAAAATTTGGGAGTTTTTTTTTCAAATATCTGTTTGTTTTTAGATTTTAATCATTTTTTGTCAAATTTTGAAAACAAAATCTTCAAATCCCAAAAACAATTCTAGAATAGTTTTCTACATTTTTCTACTCACAAAACTTCAAATTCTTTTCAAATAAAGTGCATATCCAAACACAATTTCAACTTTCAAAAATCATTTCTCGTCTCATTTTTAAAAACACATTTCTCAAGTTTCAACCAAATTATCTCCAAACGCTAACTAAATGGTTAGAGCCGAAATAGGTCTAAAACACATTTGATACGCAAGTGAAAACCAAAAGAGGTAAATAAAATAACAAAAACTTTGCCAATATTTGAAAATGTCAAAACAGGAATTAGACTTGTTATCTAATTTTCGCAATTTCATATAATATCACCTATATAAGATTTTTAATCTTACCAAATGCTCTCTTCTTTTTTCACCTGTTACTATTCACAAGTCTACTCTAATCTAAGATATTAAAAGAGAGGACCAGCAAAAAGTATTTAATAACCAAAAAATAAAAAATAAATATGTACATAACAGATTAAAAAATTCTTGAAAGTCAGAAATTAATTAAAAACCCAATAAAGGAAAACAACTTCTTACCTTTTCCCAAAACTTTTGAACTAGATCATCAATGTCTGACAAAAGTTAAACAAAGTCATATAATGATACAACTTACAAGCAAGAGTAGTATTAAATAATTAATGACAGATTAAAATACTACAAAATAATGGATTAGTTTATTCAAAATCTTGTCTTTATTCAAACGTTGAAGAAAAGGTTACAGAAAAAAGCCTTATCTTAAATGATAGGAGAAATAAAAAAAAAATGATTGAATCTGGTATAGGGGTGACCTTATACAAACCAAAAACTAATTTCCTCCACTCAACACACACACCCCTATCTACTATGGAAAAGCCAATAAACTTTCCATATCCACTCAATCTTGTTACCTTTATAATTAAGACTTCCCTCAAAAAAAATTCTTGTTACTCACCATCTTCATATTCTCTCTCTTCAACACTATTTTTCCAGCATAGCATTACCAACTTAGGTATGTAACTTATATTCTGTACCAACAATGTCTGTTTTTTTTAAGCATTCATGACTAAAAGAAACTTTTTTTTGTTAGAATTGGTTAGTGGGGTTGTTAGTTTCTTGGGGTATTTTTGCTGATAACACAATGTGTGGATCATCAATGAGTTTTTCTTGCTGTTTTATCACTGTTCTTTTTCAAGATTTCATTTTCAGGACCCAAGTTGAAACTCAAGTTACTATCTTTTTTTGGGTACTTGTGGTGTTGTGATCTGTGCAGTATGTGCATAAACTGCTACTGATGTTAGAATCATCATATTATCCAACTTTAGAACTAAAGCACAGCCAAGTATCTGTTTGTTGTTTCTTTTTATCTGCTCTATGGATGTATGCAAACTATACCAGATTGTAACAAAGGCTAATCTAAGATCTAGAGCCAGTGAGTCAGAATGAGTGTGATCTTATTATATGTATACGTTTTAAATTTTTGAAGGGGAGTCTTGGCGTAACCGTAAAGTTGTTGTCATGTGACCGGGAGGTCACGGGTTCGAGCCGTGGAAACAGCCTCTTGCAGAAATGCAGGTTAAGGCCGCATACAATAGACCCTTGTGGTCCGACCTTTCCCCGGACCCCGCGCGTAGTCGGAGCTTAGTGCACCGGGCTGCCCTTGTTACATTTAAAAATTTTCTGCATGTGTATACATAGTTAGAGCCGAAAGCTAGGGGGCAAAAGCTGCCCTAGATCAGTCTCTAATAATACAATGGAGAATAACTCTAAAGGTGGCAAAAGTATTTCAATTATGGAAAAACAATATTTTTTCCCTGAAATTATCACCCATAACAGAAAATACAAAGGACAGGTTTTTCTTTTTCCAAAACTAGACTGCATCCTTAACTTAGATTTAAAGTACAGTGTGACCTGATTATGTTACTTATTAATTCTTGATTCTCAGAAGATATTTGGTATACTGGCTGAGCTGCATCGTTCATTACTCATAACTTCATTGAAATTTATTAGTTTATCCATGAATGGCATGACAATAAGACGACTTAAAAAGTAAAATCCTGTTATTTAGTTTATCTGATGAACATATATTAGTTTGATAGGATTTTAAACTCCTAATTTGGTGCTAAAGTTCCTTGTGTTTTTATTTGAACATTTCAGTTGGTTAGGTGAAGATGGCTCAGATCTTGGCTCCATCTGCACAATGGCAGATGAGAATGACAAAGAGCTCAACAGATGCTAATCCCTTGACTTCAAAGATGTGGAGTTCTGTGGTATTGAAGCAGAATAAAAGACTTGCTGTTAAAAGCTCTGCCAAATTTAGAGTCTTTGCTCTCCAATCTGATAGTGGCACTGTGAACAGAGTGGAACAGCTGCTAAACTTGGACGTAACTCCATACACTGACAAGATCATTGCTGAATATATTTGGTATAGCATTCTTTCCTATACACACCTCTTACTGTTTATTCAACGTTTCACTCGAAAGGTTTATAAAATTAAATTATTCAGATAAAACTTTCAAACTAAAATAGTAGGGAATTAAGGGTTGTGACCATTATCATTATCTTTTCACTTTCACTGCCTTTTTGCAGCTAGTTCTTTGTGGACAGACTGACCTTATTTTGTTCCCTTAAAAACAGGATCGGAGGATCTGGAATTGACATGCGCAGTAAATCAAGGGTACATAATGCTGCTTCTTTACTTAATCAATGAAAGTTTGAGAAACTGAATTTATATTTTGTCATGAATCGTCTCTTAATTTCTTGCATTTGAATTTTCAGACTATTTCAAAGCCAGTCAAGCATGCTTCTGAGCTCCCAAAGTGGAACTACGATGGATCAAGTACTGGACAAGCACCTGGAGAAGACAGTGAAGTCATTCTATAGTAAGATCAGCAAATGAATTTTTTCTTCTTTTTGAAGATTTTTCCTTTCTTACACTCTTCCTTTTTGTTTTTTTGTTTTTCTTTCAAAAGCTAACCTCATATCATTTTACATCAGCCCTCAGGCAATATTTAAAGACCCTTTCCGTGGTGGTAACAACATCTTGGTGAGTTTGTTAGTTAACAATACTGGTTCATGATGTTCTACTGAATGTTTGATCTCATTGGTTTTGAAGTTTGGCGTTATTGTTTATGTAAATTGAAACAGGTTATCTGTGATGCCTACACACCAGCTGGAGAGCCAATTCCAACGAACAAACGCCATAAAGCTGCTCAGATTTTTAGCGACTCAAAAGTTGTATCTGAAGTTCCATGGTAACTTTAGATTCATCTGCCTCACTTCACTAGTTTTATGTACTGTTTAGCTTTTATTCTTCTGCATTATTTTTTTCTGTGTCCCAAAAAAAAGAGAATACCAACTATTCCCTTTCAACAAACCAACAAAATTAATATTGCTTATCGTTCACTAATCGAGTAAAACCACATTCACAAACTTCCTCGAAAATGAATTTACTAAGACATTGTGTTTCCTTGTGCATAAATGCTAAGCAATATTCAAAATATGCTTCTTAACTCTTTTAACTGTTTTGAAAAGAAAACTCTTTTAACTGATGGATGATGAAAATGAAACAATCATTTCTTGATGTTAATGCAAATCATTTTTTCTCTCACTGAAAATGGGATCAAAAGAGTATATGTTGTTATATCGTGTCATGTTGTTTTCTTCTTCCTTCCTGTTTTTGAATTTTAATATCATATTGCTAATATTGTCTAGCAATTGGTGTTGGCTAGGTTCGGAATAGAACAAGAGTACACCTTACTCCAACAAAATGTGAAGTGGCCTTTAGGTTGGCCTGTTGGAGGCTACCCCGGACCTCAGGTAATAGTTGTTTTGCACAATAGAATGATCGGCAGCTCAAAAATCATCCATCACAAGTGCAACCCCAGTGTTGCTATAAAATCAGTTCAATTTATCAGTCCCATAACTATTTTATCATCATGGAAACTTTAGGGTCCTTACTACTGTGGTGCTGGAGCGGATAAGTCATTTGGCCGAGATATATCAGATGCTCACTACAAGGCTTGCCTGTATGCTGGAATTAACATTAGTGGTACCAATGGAGAGGTTATGCCGGGACAGGTACAATATTTGTTATATTTTTTTGTCTATTACGATAACATCACTTTCACTTATAGTCCTTTAATTGGAGGAGTAACTTTATTGTTTTTGTGGCAGTGGGAATTTCAAGTAGGTCCTAGTGTGGGAATTGAAGCTGGAGATCACATCTGGTGTGCTAGATACATCCTTGAGGTAATTTTCTTCCTTTGACTGTTGCAATGGTTTATCTCCTACCGTTATTAACTGGACTGAGAAATCAGATTTACTTATTCTGTTTTTTGTTCGTTGATCTAACAGAGAATTACTGAACAAGCAGGAGTTGTTCTGTCACTTGATCCAAAACCAATTGAGGTGATCTAAAATTTTTGATAAATCTTTTCTATTTTACAAATTATGTTTAGTTATGAAACTTCATTTTTTCTTTTCTGGTCATGGTATTTACAGGGTGACTGGAATGGTGCCGGATGCCACACTAACTACAGGTAGTTCACTTTTTCAAGAGAGAAACTGGCAATCTTAAAAGTAAAATCTGGGATATGAATCTTTTAAATACTGAAATGGGAATGACATAAGTCACTTGCTCAACATGTGGTAGTCGCTACAGCTACAAATTAGTCCCAAGTGACTTTTACGACACTCATCATTTTATTTCATGATTTTTCTTTCCACAAGTTCCTGTTTTCTGTTTAACAATCCCCCCTCCTCGCTTTTCATTTTTCCAATTTAGCAACTTCTTCTTCTGAAAATCAATGTATGGTTTTCATCTAAGTTGCTCGGATTCTTCACTTCTGGTCCCGCACCCGTGTCGACACGACGTAGGTGTAGAATCTGATCCGGATATGGTCAACCTATTTTGGGTACTCTGACCAAAATCGACAGAGAAATGCAGGACAAATCCAATGATTTCTGAAGTCAAAACAAAAGCTAGGGTGAAACCGAAGAAAATAAAATTTCCTTATGTATAGAAATTTCTATGTCAGTCATTTTCCTTTTATCTCCTTCTTGGATTCTCCTCTTGATCAATCATTTCTCCTTCTCGAAATACCTTGTAAATTTTCCACATAATGTCTCATAATTTAAACATATTTTTATAACTCTATTTTTTTAGATATTTGAATTATTTTTTGCCGAATCTCCGCAGACGTATCCGCACCAGTATCCGTGACCCCGAATCTTAAGATTTAGATCATGAAGGATACGACCTCTAGATCTCCACCCATATCGTACACCCACACTAGACTCCGAGCAACTTAGGTTTTCATAGTAAAGCTCCTTTGAAGGATTCACTTAATAAGTATTCATGGTTTGTCGTTTGCAGTACACTAAGTATGAGAGAAGAGGGAGGCTTTGAAGTAATAAAGAAAGCAATTCTGAATCTCTCCCTTCGCCACAAGGAGCATATAAGTGCTTATGGAGAAGGAAATGAGAGAAGGTTGACTGGAAAGCATGAAACTGCAAGTATTGACAAATTTTCATGGGTATGCCTGCTGCTGCTGATCTTTCCTTCACTTGGACATAAATAGGCCGTACCAATTGTCCTCATTCCTGTATGAATTTCTAAATTTGCAGGGAGTTGCTAACCGTGGTGCCTCAATCCGTGTGGGGCGTGACACTGAGAAGCAAGGCAAAGGTAAGTTTCTGCTTCTGCTTCTGCTTTATTAGATGAGTAACATTAATATATTCCTTTTGTTTTCTGTGCAAAGAATGAAAATTAGATTATTTTGTGGACCACTTTTATCAACATACATCTATCCTACAAAGCAAGTTAAAATACTGGATCTCAAAATAAGAGTTACACTATTCTGAACAGTTATGCACGAGCCATGTATCGATGTTTCTCATTGCCTTTTAAAACAGCGGTTAACTATTTAGCTGTACACTTGGGCTGGTATGATAGTCTTTCTGATGCTGTTTGTTTCTCTTTTTGTTTATGGGATTGGTGGATGCAGGTTATTTGGAAGACCGTCGCCCAGCTTCAAACATGGACCCCTATGTTGTGACCGGATTACTTGCCGAAACCACTATTCTGTGGGAGCCAACCCTTGAGGCTGAAGCTCTTGCTGCTCAAAAGCTCGCATTGAATGTTTAGATTATTTAAGGGCAGAATGATCCATAATAATCTTCTTAGAGTTCATGAGCTGCTAAGTGAAGAAACTTGTACCTTGTTTAGATTCCCTTTTAGGGAAAATCTTGTAAAGGAACCACAATTTATCAGTTATTCCTATAAAAGAGGTTCCTTAAGACAATGAGACTGCTTTGGAGTTGAGGTGTAATTGTTGGACTACTTTGATCATCATTACCTTTCTTTTCTCCAGATGAATCGATTACTTCTGCCATTCTGATCTTTGAACACAAGATATACTCTTCTTGCCCAAAATCAAAAGATTGAACATATTTATAGTAGTCATGAATAATGGACACTCTTTTTCCTTGATCCATCTATAACTGAGGGCAGAATGAGAAAACCTTGTTCTAATTAATCAATCATGTACATTTCAGTTACAAACTAGTTCAGTCAGTTATATGAATTATCCAAGATATTCTGTATCGTTATGGCTCTTTTGAGAATTCATCATAATAGATTATTGCAATGTTGGTCATCGATCTGTCACAACTCTCCTCCTTTATCTGGATTTAAATATGTTACATCGCTCCGGATATCTGTGTCCAGCATGCCATTTTCCAGAACTTTGTGTTTGCTAGATACATGTTTATGTTGAACTTTGAATTGTTTGCATGTTTTCATCATATGGTCATATCAACTTCATGCTTATTTTACAGGTGGTGCACAGCAAATGAAGAGTCCAGTTGAGAAAAAGATGCATAACTGCATTTACAAGCTTGTGTTTTCTTTAGAATATTTTAAAGTACCTTTTACATCTGTGTGAAGCCAAAGTGATTCCTTTCCTCTACAAGGATACAACTGAAAATTAGTCCAAGATATTCTTGTCATTTCTTTGCCTTTAAGACAATATTTTTAAGGAAAAGGTGAAAAAAGCAATAACCTGTCAATGTTGTCTAGATAAAGAATGGAACAATCATGGCTTTATATACATATGCATTCTGTAATTGAAATCACAAAAGTGAGTAATTCATTAAAATTTCCCTTCTTTGCTTCTGTCAAAGCTTAACTTGTCAGGCCATGGCATCAGGGGCAGGAAAATCAGCAGCATTTATGCTTTTGATACTTAATGTCTTGCTTTACTTCGTTGTTATTGTAATTGCTTCTTGGGCTGTCAATCATGCCATAGTAAGATCCAAAGAAACAGGTAATTCGTCGTATCTCTTTTTCGTTCAGAGCACCATCCTGTCAAGACAGAAGTTGTGTCCCCTATTAGTCCCAATATATTTAATAAATATTTTTTTCTTGAATATAAAAATGGCGTCGATGATTTTAACGTGTGACAAAAAATATTTGCAGCATCAACTCTGTCAATCCCAGCTAAGATCTTTCCTATATTCTTTCCTTTTGGAAACATGGCAACTGGTTTTGTCATCATATTTTCACTTATTGCTGGAGTGGTGGGCTTCATTACCTCACTTACTGGAATTCAGAATGTGATACAATGGAATGCTCCCAATTTACATGCAGCTGCTTTCTCTTCTCTCACTACTTGGTTACTCACATTACTTGCCATGGGGTAAATAATACTACCACTTACCACTAAAGTTTAATTATATGTTTTGCGTGAGGCATGTCATATTTATAATTTTTTTAAAATTATATATGATATATAAATTTCATAGTACTGCAACTTTTGCGGGTGGTAATTCTATATTATTTTTTTTGGGCTGCAGGTTGGCTTGTAAGGAGATTGATATGGGGTGGACTGACTCAAACTTGGTAAGTTTTCACTTTTTGAGTCATAATAATAAATAGAAGCGGTTTCAAGAATGTTATCCTTCGTCAAATCCTGCGCGATACCTTGTGCACCGGCTGCTCTTTAGAAAATAAAATAAAATAAACATAAGCGGTTCCAATATATTTTTTTGTTAGCAAGTTCGACCATGCTTACTATTTTTGCTTGGACAATATGTGTACATACAAAATGACTTAAAACATATAAATAAAGTAAATCTATTTTGTACCAATTGTTTCTAAATTGTAGATTCACTTTTGAAGGTGAATAGGAAAAGTTATTTGCAATATAAAGTGATAAGTTTTTTAATTATAATTTTGCAGAGGACCTTGGAGGTCATATTGATAATATTGAGTGGGACACAAATGTTCTGCACTGGTGCTATTCATGCTGGAATTGGAGATGTTGCTACTCGAGACATTTAAGCAAAGGAAGAGTTTGAACAGTTTCATAATTTATTTATATAGAAAAATATATATTATTTTTTCTTTATCTCTCATTTTACGCACCTTTAAGTTTTAATGTGTGTATGTAATATGTATTGATTTTGTTCTTTGTCTTGAGCAGATTGAAGAAACAGTTGTTTGATTTGTTTCTTGGTCTTTTATTGATTAATAAGAGTGAATTGAATATAATTTTTTTTTTCCGGTGTTCACCTTGAGACTATATGAATATGATTTTGCGCGGAAAAATCTCACATTAAAATATATTATTTTATTTACTCTTGCAAGTAACGTTAAGCTATGTAATTATTTAATTAACCTTATACGTCTCGCGATAAATAAAAGTAACTTAGTGTACCATCATTTGCCACCCCAATCCAAGGAGAAAGAAAAAAAGAAAGAGAAATGTAAATATGCATAATTTGAAAATGCTAAAAAAGATGGATGACAAAAAAGGTAGTAATTTCAATATTAGGGACTATAATGGCGTGTAAATTTTCGTGTATGTGTGTGGGGGTTGGGGGGGGGGGGGACTCGTGATTAACAAATTGATTAGCATGAATTGTCAAATAATAGAAACATTACAATATTTAGGCCAACAACAACGAAAACCAGCAACATTTACCACACACTAGTAGATGGTTTGAACTTTGAACATCAAAACAAATACTTTAGTAACCTAGATATTTAATTATAAGATCATATTATATTTTAAATTAAAAGCTATATATTCAGCAATGAGATTCATTTACATTGATGAGTGAACCTTGTTCAATTAACTGAGCTGCGTCAACTGTCATTCTATTGATTATAGATTGGGAGCTCAAATTAATGGTGCAGACTTTCATGAAATAAAAAAAATATAGAGGACAAATGTAAGACAAATCAAATATGTCATGATATATTTAAACTTGTGGAAAGGTCTAAATTTATTCCTTTACTTTCGAATATTGTCTACATTTAACCTCTGTTATACTGTTCGGCTGAATTTACTCTTACCATAAGTAAACTTTTAAAAATTACCCATCTATCCGTTAGATAACCTAAACTCCCAAATCCCTTTTATTTAAATCCCTTGGTCTTTTTCTTGATTCACTATTTTCATAAATTACTATTAAGGTGAATATTAAAGGTATTAAACTATAAAAATTATTCATGGATATTTTTAATTACCATTGCACCAACTTCTCCAAAGGCATTGTAAATACTTTTGGAATTTAGACAAGCTACCTAATTTAGATTCTTTAATTTTACTATACTTTGTTTACTAACCGATGTACTATTTTAATATTTCTTTCTCTTATTTCCTTTTTCCAATTAAGAAAGCCAGTAAATACCAACTATTTGAAAATAGTGAATCAATAAGATGAATAAGTAACTTAACTAAAATGATTTGGGAGATTCCGAGTCACCTAACGAACCGAGGAGTAATTTTTAAAAGTTTGCTGATGGTAGGCATAAATTTTATCGGATAGCATAACAATAGGGGTAAATTTAACCGAATAATATAACACAGGCTAGAGTAAAACCTTTTTTCCTTTGAACTCTTATGAGAGAGAAAAAAGTGAATCCTAGGGATTGAAATAAAATCCATATCTAAGCTTGAGGACCAAAATTGCAATTACACCCCCAAAAATAAACCCCATAAAACATCCCAAATGGAACTCAAATGACAAAAAAAATAAAAAAATCCTTTCATTTCACACCCCTGTAAATTGTAAACTGTGATCTCCTCCTCCTCTTCATCACCCATCCATGTATACTAAGCTCCTCCACAACAACCCAACTTTAACAGCGCCACTTTCTTCAATCCATGCCTTCAGACCCATATCCTTCCCAATATTCACTCCATACTTTACAACAAAGCCCCTTTATCTCCATCTTCAACACAAAAAATCAAGAACCTTTATCAGCTGTGCAGCAAATAGTGATAGTGTTAAGGGTTCAGTGAGCTGGGCTGAATTGCTTGAAAAATGGTCACCAAAAAACTTTATTGGAGCTGATAAACTATTTAGATCCATATCTGGTGCAACTTCAAGCCCCATTGCTCAGTACATACCTTCCCCCTTCACTTTCTTGCACTCTGTTGACCCCAGAATCAAATTGGTATAAAATTTTCTAAACTTTTTAGGTTTTCAGTGTGAAAAGTTTTGAACTTTATTAAATTTAAGTATTGGGAGTTTTGTGTTTCATATATGTAGTTTTCACTTTCTTCTACTATGTTGATCCCAGAATCAAATTGATATATATTTTACTCCCTCTATCCCAATTTATGTGGCACTGTTTGACTGGGCAAAGCTTAAGAAAGAAATGATGACTTTTGAAATTTATACTCTAAAGTAAGCCTTACATATTTGTGTGGTTATAAGTAAAACAATAATTTTCAAGTTAAATCCTTTCTATAGAAAGGTCAAAGGTGGCATTCTTTTTGGATGACTAAAAAGGGAAGTGTGTCGCATAAATTGAGACAGTATGAGACAGTACGAGTAAGTCTTTTTGGGATTTGTGTGTGAAAAGGGTTGAACTTGTTGAATTTAGTTACTGGGAGTTTTCTGTTTCATTTGTGTAGTTTTCCTTCTTCTTTTTTGGGTTGTTCTTGAACTGTATAATATGGTTCGTCATTGGCTTTTCTTGTTTTTGCTGTGTTCGTGGGTTGTCTCTGAATTGTATTTTATGGTTCAGTTATTGAGTTTTCGTGTTTAGCTATGCTAAAGAATACCAAAAAAAGTGTATACTTTGGCTCATAGGAAGCAGTTTGTGAATAATGATTTACATGCAGTTCACTATGCCAAGTAGCTTCACAGAGCTTAATTTGTGAATTGTCTGCATTGATTTTTTATTTTATATTAGATTATTCAATTTTGGCCCGTTCTTTAGTGGTATAATTGTAGAACTGGTGAACCCTGATCATGGGAATCCTAATTTCAGATTTATATTGTTAGTTATTTAACACAACTCCAGAATTGAGCAAGCGTGATAGAGAAGATCCTATACATTTTCAAAGGAAATTAAAATAAGAAATATGGTGGGGCTAGGTTGGTCATCAAAGACTTAACCCATTTGCTGCAGAAAAACAGTGGTAATTTTTTGCTGCTGGAAGTAGATGGAGTATATCCCTGCTAAAGCTTCATGTTTTGCCCATAGCATAGTAGAATATTTTTATTCAGAACTGCTACAGTTTTGTGGTACCTGTTTTTCCGTGAGTTCTTCAAGCATTTATTGTTAAGTCCTAAAAGGCTTTTTATATTTGGCATTGATTGCTTTCAACGGCACCAAGAGGTTATTTTTCGGTGACGAAAGAAAAGTTCATATATTCTATTCCTTTCATCCACGTTTTGTGGTTGTCGAAGACTAATTTTGCTTTGGATATCTGTTTCTTGGTTATGCAGGCATGGCTCTTTACTCTGGTTATTTTACCGGCAAAATCAAACATAATCATGCGTTTGTCACTGGTTCTGTACTTAGCTATACTATCTATTTTGGTCCAACCTGAACAAGTGTGGAAGGTAAGCTTGGCCTTGAATCTTAATGAGCTTTATGCTTCAAAATGTTTTCTTGAAATTCTAATGGAGAATCTGCTTTGTTTGTTCTACTACAAATTTGATAATGTTAGTGAATTCCCTTGTTGATTGTCTAATATGGTTACAGGATCAACTGGGGAGAGTCACACTGCTGTCCGGGATCTTATTTATAATGTTGGGCCTAAGTACAGACAGTACACCTTCCCTTATTTCTTCAAGAGCTCCCCCACCTTCAGTAATGGGATTACCACCTTTTCCTGCGTCATTGGAAGGTTATAAATATGTAATCTTGAAGTTGGGGCCATTACAACTCACTAGAAAGGGCTTATCGACCGCTACTACATCAGCATGTTTAACCTTCACTGTGAGTAGCAACTTGCCATTTGTTTTCGAGTAGACCTAAGAAACTAGTTCTGCACTCCTACGGTACACTTTTCAAATGAAAACACGTGGCTTCTTTCTCATCTAGATAATGTAAACCTGTTTCAGTTTGTTAATGTTTAAGTTCAAACTTGAAGATCTTCCACTTACTGTATAAAATTCTCTGCATGCACCTTTACGAAGAAAATGACTGTCTGCCCATTCTTCCTAGTTTGACTTGCCTAAAATTCAGAATCTGTTAAGTTTTGAACTTCTTGGCTGAAGTCCTTGGAAATCTTAAAATAATCCAAGTTGGAAGAATCTGTGGATCCCAAAGTGTATGATCAATGAATTTTCTGGATTTGACAAGCAGTACAGCGATTGGCATTATAGATATTCATTCCTGAATATCTCATTATCTCCTATAAACTTTAGTTTTTCCGTTCCCTCCTGAATTCCCAAGAAAACAATCAATGTGCAGAGCGACTCCAGTTTTGTCTGAATTTAACTCCCAGTAACCTTCTGATTCTACAAAAACTGTTTCTAATAAAATAGCTCTCTTTTGATTAAAGATCTTCCAAAGTGCAAGTGTTTTCCTATCAACAACAACACCTGAGCAAATAGCTTTTGCGTTGCGGTGGTTTATAGCCCCTTTGGCCAACTTTGGTGTCCCTGTTGCTGAAGTTATCCTTACTCTCCTGCTCTCCTTGAGATTTATCAATCTTGTGTTTGATGAGGTGAGTAAGATTTATTATTATTTTTTCACATTCAATAGAGATGGAGTTATTGTTAGGTAGAATGCACTGATTATTGTCAGGATTCAGGAAACAGTTAGAAAATTCTGATTCATTTTGGTTATAATTTTGGCAGGTCAGAAACGTTGCTCTTGGTATTGTATCTCGTAGGATCAATTGGCAGCAGTTGACAATTTTGGAGACAATAGATGGTTAGTGTATACTTGAAGATAACCGACTCCATTGCAATTATGCACTGTGTGATTCACCAATAACACTTCTCTTTGCAGTTCTTTTCTTTAGCTATGTTGCTCGGACTCTTCAAAAATGTTGTTGGGTGCATGTCGGATCCTCCAAAAGTAGTGCATTTTTAGAGGATCCGACATGGGTGTGGCAACATTTTTAGAGTCCGAGCAACATAGTTCTCTAGTGCATTCCAGTTGAAGTTAGTTACTATGTTAATACCATATACTCTACCCAAAGAACAACAGGATCTCAGAATAGTTCAATTCTTTTCCCTAATCTTGATAAATTGCTTTGCAAATGATGGGAGTACATAAGTTATTAGATGTAAAATTACCTTTTATCGATAAATAAGAATGATGGAGTGCATATGATGCTCTTCCAGTATTATTGCTTTTTTTCAACTATACACGAATGTTTGCCTGGCTTCTGTGCCAATCAAATGCGAATCCTTTTCACACTAACCAAGTGCTGTTCATTCTCGTATTTGTGAAACCCTCATCTTATCTTAACTGTGATTTTATCCTAAAAGCTATCGCTTTCTGCTCTCTAAAACACAGAATTTGATCTCTTGCAGTATTTTTCACATATATTCGTCGGATATTCAGAAATATTTTTGTTCACGCGGAGCAAATATCTCAGGTATGAACTTTTCAATGTGATGTCATATTTTAGCATTTATCTACCATTTGCAAGAATAGTTGTTCCTTCTCCATGTTTTTGGGTATTGCTAATTTTCTATAAGTGGGTGATAATTTTTCTCTTTCTCTGTGGACCCTAGAAGAGTGTTTTAGTTAATATTTTTCATTCTTGACTAGCGAAAGATGAACCGCATCACAACGTCATGGCTAGAAATAAGGACATTTTATGATGATCTGACTGTCAGGACCAGCAACAATTTATTGGATAGAACTATAAGCACTTAAAGCATTTAAAGATGTAGAACTTGTTTGAACTCTATTGCCCCATTATTAAGAGGCTGGAAAGGATGTCTAAAAAATAAGATTTCTTTGATGTCTAATGCATAGGGATTAACCAGGGATGATATGTGTAGATCTACTTATAGGATAAAAACCGGTAATACATGGAGTTCATACTTAACTGAGTCGAGGCGATGCTGATGGATGTGGAACATTAGTTTATTGGATCATATTAGTAATTTAATTGTAGCATCTTGTGGTTGTATTTCTTGGGCTTCATTCCTGAAAATAGGATAAATCTGTTTGTCTGCTGGTTGCATTGAGTTTTACTATTATGCACTACTCTAAATCTTTCTGTTTCTTGTAGGCAATGATTGTTAGAGGTTTTCGAGGAGACAGCACCACTCACAAAATATTCTTATCAGCAGACTCATCTAATGGAGTTGCTAATTATATTTCCATATCATGCCTCTTTGGTCTAATAGCCGTAGTCACTTTGCCCAAGTTCCTTTTACAATGAAACACGATATGCTAATCATCTGATAAAAGATTCATCCTCTTGACCTTTTAACCTTCAGCAATATTAACCTCCTAAAAAGCAAATGTTTTCCTTGTCTGCACCTTATAGTCAAACTTCTCTCTCCTCTCCTTCCTCCACATTTTCACTCCTTCTCTAGAAGAAAGTCGGATTCTTTTTTTAGCAGATGTCCATGAAGAAGAAAACTGGTCCACTCAGTTTTCTTTAATAATTGAAAGCGGCGAACCAATAAATCTCCTAATCTCAAAAGTGATGGCTGGTTGCTTTCTACCCTTTATCTATGATGAGCATTGAGGTTGTTAGTTCCATGGCAGCTGCATGAGATCGCGATGGAAGTGTTTGGACCTGGTTGCCTATTACATAAAGTTTGATCGATACATACATTTTCTGGATGAACAAGTTACTGCTCCTTGAAACTCAATGTGACGTTCCGGATTCTATCAGGAGATGGGACTTTAAACATGTTCCATTCAAGAGAAGCTAACTGGTGATTACAAACTTACACAAAGAAAAGTCCTTTTGCAGAAGAAAATCATCAAATCATCAGGTCCTTGTGAAATCAGTGGTCAGAGCAGCCGTCGTTGTAGAATTATGAGCTTTTGCCTACAACGGTTAGAAATTGATATGGAAAAGTCTAGGGGAGACGGGATCTTTGAAGCGCTACTGTCATAAGCTGCAAACATGATTCAGTTGGCCCATTTAAAGGCACCATTGAAGTGTTGTCTGTATAAAGTATAATCTATACTAGAACTGTAGGGAATTTTTGGTACCTGAAGAAAGAAAGAGAACCAGAGTGGACAATGATAAATGTTTTGCTTCCTTTGCCTCATGAATAACAGAAATATCTGATTTTTATTGAAGTTCTTTTTAGCTTACAATTTTGACGTTAATTAAGCTACCAGAAGATAGTACTAGTAATGCAATTGCTCATTTTGCATCATTCTGTCTTCGTAAACTTGCTTTGCATACAAAAGTCAGGTCAGATGCATCAACATTAACAGTAGGATGCTAAACTACAACCCCACATTCAGATGCCAGCCAACGACTCCATTCATCAATGAGTTTAACTTTTATACACCGATAGCGTAAAAGAATACTTACAGTATCAAGTCATTTAAAAAGAATTACAAGTAATAATTCATTGAGTTTGTTGTTGTAGTTCATTAAAGAATGAGATTATTAACCTGAAAAATAAGGTCGATTACTTGTTACAACATGTTAACATATTGGAGGTGAATCTTTTCAGCTTTTGAATTTTGATTAGTTGAACCTCCCGCTCGGGGTATTATTTTGCGCCTTCCGTATATGAGCTTCTTCAAACTGAGGTTACTGCTATTAATTGATCCTCCATAACATGTGGTCAATGAGAATTCATTATTCGGGTCAAACAGACCGGTAAAACAGCAGTAGCTACTGATATGTGTTTCAACCACAAGGTCAAAATATAATATGTGTTTATGCAGCTATCGGGTAAAAGATATCTTCTACGGCCCAAGTAATTTTACGAAAAAGAGGAATTCGACACGATACAGGATATTGAAATGTAGCAAGGAATTCGACCTTTCGGCTACTCTACAGGAAAGAGGAAGCGATGAAATAGAATATTGTGGCAGTCGAAAGGTCGAATTCCTTGCTACATTTCAATATCCCGTATCGTGAACGATATACTTTAATCATATATATGATCCCTCCACATAAGTACAAGCTTACAACCAAATTTCTCTTTTATATAGTGTAATAATTTTTTTATATTGTTGGTGAAAATACAATTAATTACAGTTGAAAAATAAGATGAAGAAAAAATAAACATTCTTCAGGCTGAGGCACGGATATCTTGCTCTCATTGAGGAGATTCAAGCCAACTGTGATAGCATCTTCACCGGTCCAGCAGTAATACTCTTGACTTGTCCCCTCCAGGATACAACATCCCGACAAATAATATTCTATTTTGTAGAGAATAAGTTGGAGACTTAAATTTTCTCCTTCTCTTAACACTCTTTTTCACTACACCAAATTCACTTTTTTCATACACACTATCATATTTTTCATACCAAACGCAAGAAAAAAAAACTATTTATAGGTGTAGAAACTCTTCCATAAAATAAATAATAAGGTAGAGGATAATAAAATTGTAAAATATGGTTGGTGGTTATAAAATTTAATCTTTAGTTGGTAATTAATAGTAGATTATGTCATTAGTGGTTTCATGAGTTACACCAAAGTAACGACCACTGTCTTATCAATTTATAACCGTTATCTCACAAGAAATAATACACTTTAATATAATAATTTATTATTAAAATTCAGAAACACCAAATTGGAGGTGATAAAAGAAAGGCAGCAGAGATTTTTCTTGCACCATGTTAGTCCCATATCCCAATCTAAGATATGAGAACCTGAGTCATACATGCTTAACAAAGGCAATCTTCTAGTCACTGGATTAAAACTACAAAAAAGTTAGCTTTACATTATGTAAACTTTAGCATAATATGCTGAAATTCGCATACAAGGTGTCTTTGAGTTTGAACTCCAGCACAATATGTTGGAAATTTATACGCAGGAGTTTCATAATCCAGTATATTATGCTAGATTTTTTCTGTGTTTCATCTAAGGGGCTATTTTTGGGGGCAAATGCATAAATAGTCATTCTTATGGATGCTATTTAGAGATTAGCCAATACTTATTTTGTCCTGAAATTTTAAACTAAAAATCTTTAACTTTATGACAATTCTAGATATATTTGTCACAAAAATTAAAATTAAGGACGCACTAACTAATTCTTAAATAGCGGTCCTTTAGAGAGGCTATCTGGTTTTTATGCTATTTTTCAATTACTTTACAAATGCAGGCTAATTTTCAACTACCAGTCCAAAAACTGGATAGCCCATGCTATTTTGACGGGACTTTTTCATATATATGCAATATTATAAATTTATTTACCTGGTTTTGTCTAAGTTTTCCTATTTACGAGAAGTAACTAAAGTTTTTTATTAAATATTTACAAATTCGATTAGAATCTACAATTTATGTACATTTTAAATATATATATATATATATATATATATATATATATATATATATATATATATATATTTTGCATAAAATCCTTTCACAACTACAATGTACATACTATTTATATACAACTATGTTAGTTGTATATATTTTGTATGCCGTTTCTACACCCGATATACAAAGTATATACAATTTATTTATGTCTTCTTTTTCGAGTTTCAATATGAAATTCCAACCAAAATCACCTCGAATCATCACCAAATCCTATCAAAATTGAGATATAAACTCCGACGGATATTCCCAGTCATTTGCAGCAACACCAATCCACGCAAACAATAATTTTTCAAAATTCGATTTTTGAATTCAAAGTTTCGAAACTTTTTAATGGCTGTCAATGGAGTTTCGCAATATCAATGATGTTCTAACTCTAAAATTGTTAAAAAAGAAACTTTCTTTAACGAGCAAACATATTGGATAAAAGCCAAATTAGACAATTTCCGACCACAATCTTTTTTCTGCTCACAAATTGCTTTATTCTCTGTAGACGCTCCTTGTTTAACTATACTGCTTCTTTTTGGAGCTAAAGTTGTTCTACTTACCAATTTCCTAGGTTGGATGAGAAAGAAGAGGGAGAGAAAATATATTAGATTCTAAGATATTATTTTGTATACTAACATCTATAAACGATTGCACGTTAATAATGGCTCGTGATGATTTAAATATTTATTTATATGAAGGAATAATAAAATTTAATTAATGAGAGAAATTTTATGTATAATACTACAACAATCATCTACATGCCGAAAAATATTTCATTACCATAATACATGAATTTAAAATAAAAGGACACCATCAAACTTACACAAATGATCAATTTTGTCATGTTTGTTAGATAATTGTGTATTATAGTTTAAAAGTATTTAATGTGATGGTATCTTAACGAACACTTCTTTATGGACAATATCTTTTTTGTTTATGTTTCCTCCTAATGCTTTAGTTGCTCTGCCTCAACCAGAACTCTTGTTGTCGATCTTGATATCCCTCTTGAAAGTGCAACATACAGTTGTTCGTGCAAGAAAATATATTGTGGTAAATATAGTCCAATATTTAGGATGTTTGTCCTTGTGTTTTATTTATTATATTTGCAAAATATAAGCATACTAAAAATTATTTTAACGCAAATTTAAAAGGATATTCCTTAGTTTCGAAAGACGAAAGTTGAATTTAGGGATAAGAATATATTTAGAAGCACACTGACCACTATCATAATTTTTGCATGTATGACGTTATTGTCAAAACTTCTATATACCATTTGTGTGCTATTACATGAGCTATTCGGCGTATCTAAGTTTTCCAATAGCATGACGAGCATATTTTTCTTCAAAATCAACCTATATATAATGGAAGATCAATTTTAACTTAGTCTATTATATATACGGTGACACTAACATATGTAAGAAATAATAAATTTAACAACAAACATGTATGGTAGAAGGCCATTTGGTATTAAAGTATTTAAGAATTCTTCTTTATAATAATTATTGGTATCATTTTCTGTTGAGTCAAAAACAGAAAAATATTTTGTTTTACTATAAAATTTTGCAAGATATCTTTTTAATTCTATCATGCGATTTACACAAATTGCATTTCAATCTAATGATAGAAATATTTCTCCTATTAAATGCACTACTATAACCATTGGGATTGCTAACCAAGTATTCAGGAAGAACCAAATCATTTTCGATTGGATGCTTTTCTTTGTTTCCGACACGAAGCAAGAAAACACTGAATACTGGATCTGTTCTTACTTTATATTTCTTGTCACTTGAGTCTTTTTCTTGTCACTTGAGTATAACTTTGGCAAGCTAGCTTTTACAGTCTCTGCTTTTGTTAATTTTGGAACTAATGGTAGTACTTGACATAAGTTACCTTCCAAACCATTAATTTTCCATCAAAAGGTTCTTTAATATCTAATATATCTCTAGAACTCCGGGCAATTATTTCGATCGTTTGACACTTAGTCATAAGTGCTTCATCCCATATTATCAATTTTGCTTTCCTCATAAATTTAGTACCATTGCGCTGCAGTGCATTTCATAAGTTTGGGTTGAAGTGCATTTCAGTATTATCGATGTCCGTTTGGGATTCCGAGTCTGGGAGTAGCTCCGTATGGTGATTCTGGTGTTGGGAGCACGATCGGAAGTGAATTCGGGGGTCCGTGGATCATTTTGGAGTCATTTGGCTAAAGATAGAAAATGAAGTATTTTAAGAAGTTTGACCGGAAGTGGACATCTTGATGTCGGGGACTGAATCCGATTCCGAAAGTTGGAGCAGGTCCGTAATGCCGAATATGTCTTGTGTGCAAAATTTGAAGTCAATCGGACGTGATTTGATAGGTTTAAACATCGAAAGTAGAAGTTTGAAATTCTAAAGTTCATAAAGATTGGATTGGAGGTCGATTCGTGGTTTTAACGTTGTTTGATATGATTTGACGCCTCGAACAAGTCCGTAATGTATTTAGGGACTGGTTGGTATGATTGGTTCGGGTCCCGCGGGCCTCGGGTGTGTTTCGGGTTGTATCGCGCTCTTATTTGATATTTCAACATCGTTTCTTTGGACATAAAGGGTACCATATTAAGCAAATGAGCTCCAAATTAAGTTTTTACTGTACCATTAGATCCGTATCGTAATTACAGAGCCATAGCAAAAAGAATCGTCGAATTTGGAAATCGTATGAGGGAGTTATGCTCATTTTCGTGTCGGAAAAAATTATTGGTGTCTGGTGTGAAGATTTGTTCTTCGCGAACGCGGGATAGGTTCCGCGAATGCGAAGGATTTCTGGGTTGACCGGTCAATGCAAAAAATTGCCCTTCGCGAACGCGAAGGTCTCCCGCGAAGGCGATGAAGAAATACGCCTGGACAGTGTTTTAAACCGAGAATTTTAGTATTTTGGGCATATCTTGAGTTCTAGAGCTCCGTTTGAGGTGATTTTCGTGGCGTTATTCTCGTCTCAACAAAGGGGTAAATATCTGACCTTTATTTTGATGTTTCTCCATGATTATTTCTGTTGGTTTTTATTTTTATCCGTATTTGGATTGTAGAAATTGGAATTTTGAGCCCCAAAGTTGAAAAATGGTAAATCCTTGATTTGAGGGTCGATTCATGGACGACATTGGATGAATTTCTGGAAATAGACCAAATGAGTTATGGGCAATATTTATTTTTAATAATTTTCAGAATCCGGGCACGTGAGCCCGAGGGTGATTTTTATCGACTTTTTGATCGGGTTAGGAATTGTTATGAATTGGATTGTAATGAGTAAGTGAACCTATATTAATGGATTTGCATAATTATTGGCTAGTTTTAGAGCGTTTAGCATCGATTCGAGTCTTCGGAAGGGCGTGGAATGCTGGTTATGGATCTTCGGAGCGAGGTGAGTCTCCTTTCTAACCTTGTAAGAGGGAATTGTCCCCATAGGTGAATTAATTGGATTTGTGCTCCTATTTGTGAGGGCTACGTACGCACGAGGTGACGAGAGTCCGTGCGTAGCTACTATTATGTTTAAGTCCGGATAGTCTAGGACCCAGAAGCATGCTATACTTGGAATATTTATAATCTTATTGACAGTTTGAATTGCTTAAATCACATAGAGCTAGTAAATGAATTTCTAAAAAAAAGATTAAACTTCATTTGCTTGAATTGTTAAAAGAGAATTGGCTTTTGTTTGGATAATTGTTCCCTGATGAAGTCTTGATTGACTTATTGTTGTGTTATTTATATTTGACCGCGTCACATGTATGATTCGCGAGCGGGGTAAAAGATGCATCTATGGTTCGCGCCATTCGACCCTCTGGCAGTGCACAGTTTAATTATTGTTGGATCGGGCCGTACGTCCTCGGCATGATTTGCGCATGCTTGTATTGCTTGCCTCGAAATTTATTGAAGTTGTTGTTGCCTTTTTCCCGGCTTGAGAATATATGTATAATTGATTAAAAGAAATTTGGATATTTCCTATAAAAGAAAGAATTTCTTACTTGCTTCATTCCATTGAATTACTATCACGTTTATAAAAATCCCCGATTTACTATACTATTGAGATAACATTACTGGACCACTAGTAAGTGTCGAAGTCGACCTCTCGTTTCTACTTCTTCGAGATTAGACGGGATACTCATTGGGTACATGTTGTTTTCGTACTCATACTACACTTCTGTGAATTTTTGTTGCACAGGCATATGCATCTCTAGTGGCCTAGTGGGCCTAGCAGCATGGTGGATACGGAGACTTAGGTGAGCTGCATTTCTCGAGACGACCCGCAACCAGCAAGTCTCTTTCAGATTACTGTATTTATTTTCTGTCCAACATTGTATTCCGGACGGTTGTTGTATTGTATTGCTTCTTAAAAATTGCTCATGCACTTGTGACACCGGGTTCTGGGACGTCTATGGGTTTATTCAGAAATTTTTAAAAAGTTGTTAACTCTTTCATTATTCATTCATTGGAATTTACTATATGTTGTTTAAACGTACAAAAAAGGGATTTCGGAATTTAGTTAAGTGTTTTGGTTAGCTTGCCTGACAGTGGTGTCCGGCGACATCACGACCCTTAGTGGATTTTGGGTCGTGACAACATGGTATTAGAGCACTAGGTTCCCTTAGATCTCACGAGTCATGAGCGAGTCTAGTAGAGTCTTGCGGATCGGTACGGAGACGTCTGTACTTATCTTCGAGAGGCTACAGGGCTGTTAGGAGCACATCCCTTCTTGATTCCTCATCGTGCGGTTTGATTCCTTTGAGGTTTATGCCTTTATTTCCTTCCTATTCAATCTTATGCGACGTGAAGCGCTTGTTATCAATTGGGAATTGTGGAAATTGTAATGGTACTACAAATATGGTGCGGGATATTCCTCCCTGCATATTTGATTGGGCTATTGTCATCGCCTTGCGGAAGGTCGTTTTGTCGTTTCTACTCAGTATCAGTATTACCTAAGGTTTTGAGATTTGGCATTAATTGTTATGACAATTCGTGCGTTGCTATCGCACAGTATTGGTGTAATGGTAGGATGTTTGTCTATGCGTTGAAGCAGTGAATGACTTGGAAGGATGTTTACTCAATGCAAGATTTAGAGATTCAGAATTTTATTTTCGGCAGAGGAGAGGCAATCGGGCTATGAATGTTCAAGTTTGGTTTGATGGAGTAACAAGACTTGGTATTTTCGAGCGTGGTGGAATTTTCATCTATGATATGGTGTCATTGTCCTTGTTGAATATGTTACGTTCACTGGTGTTATGGTTTTCTTCAATTTTCCTTTGGGGCAGAGTAGCATATGGGTTCTGTGGTAGGATGACTACACTCCTTGAGAAAAGTTTAGAGTGATTTGGGATTCATGGTGGACACTGACTAGGTTTACGAGCTTAATTTGAAATATTGGCTAGCATAACGGCGGAAGATTTGATATGACGGAAAGGAGCTGCTTGATATGAAGGAGGATACAACATAACTTTGAATTGGAAGATATTGTCTCACATTTAGTTGATGTCCACAAGGAGTGAATGGACTTGTGCAGCCAGTGAATGAGCACGGGCTCAAGTGGGTTATCTCCTATGAGCAGGTCAACGGGCGCGTGGTTGGTGAAGCTCCTGCGAAGGATTTTACTGGCTATTCGGTAAGAGGTCTAATATGTGAATATTGCTAGAGATTCAGAGTGTTCATGAAATGCTAACGGAAGGATTCCGAGGAATAGGGCAGTTTAATTGCGCAAGGTCATGTCAATAAGCGATAAAGAATCTTGGTGGGTTTCAGAGTTGTGTAATAGTGGCTTCAAGCTAAGTGGGAGAGCCCACCGCCTACGGTTGGATTGCTTGGTCGTCTATTTGTGAGATTTCCGGTTATTAACATATTGATGGTTTATTTCAGCTAAGGGAAAAGAACATAAGAGGTAATTTGAGCAAAGGAATTGTTAAAGGTGTGATTTGGTTGGCGTTATTGACTCATGTTCAGACTTGGGGAAAGATTCAAGATTTATGCCTTGTATAGATACGGGTGTCAAGGAAAGTGATTCAGTCGGGTGCTTCGTCGAGAGGGTGTTCATGAGCTAGAAGATTCATGGAGTTGATTATATTCGGGACCAAGTCAGAGTGGGTGGCTCTCAACAACGATCCTAGTGGATTAGAAAGTTGAAGTATGGTGCCTAATGATTTCGTGCCCATAAGTATGGTTAAGAATCGAGCTTTTGCAGCAGATTATGAAAAGAGGCTTGGAATGTTCTATGATATCTTTGGCTTGAAGTGTAACATTTGGGGGAATGAGAGAAAATGACTCCGGATTCGTAGAGGAATTATCAGAATGGATTTACTAGTTGAGATGTGAATATGCGCACAAGGAAGGTATGATGTGGTTTGTGGGATTTGAGATAGCATGGTCTCGTGTTACAAGGCCACTCGGGATGAGTACGGATTGATTTCATTATGTGTTGAATGGAGTTATTGTTATTTCTAAGACAATTGAGGATAAGTTAGAAGAAGTAGATTTGGTTAACCATGATTGAATTGGCATGATGGTGGGAATGACTAGTTCCTTCAACGTGATTAAGTTATGCAAGTGATTTGTGACGGTACGTGTGAGGCTTGCGGCTGCCGTAATTGATTTTATTCGGAAGTATTCTAGTGTTATGGCCTGTTATGTGTAGGCGGATCCTGGAAGGGCTATGGTGGCTTAGACCACTACTTGAAGATTTGTATATTCTACGGTTATGAGAATTCAGTTGTGTGTTGCTATGGTTCTCCTGAAATGAGTTAAGTGAAAAGTTTCTATATGATGAAGTATTAATCTATTAGTGGTTCTGGAGTTATGATGAAAATCTTGTTCTATCATATATTTGCATGTTGGGTGCAGTGAGTGGTATGGAATTTGAAGTGAGGATCAAGGTTGCGGTTCGGTGTTGACAAGGAAGTCACGAGCTCGGATGAGCAGTAAAGGGATTTGAATGTTTAGAGTAAGCTGGCATTGTCGTCAGCGTCACCTGAGATCGGTGTTTTGCGAAAAAGGCTTTGCATCCTGGTTATGGATTCTTGATCGCTTTTCAGCGTTAGTGCGGTTGGTGGTATAGATGTGAAGACTTGTTATCTGTTACGAAAGATCGTAGGAGCGTGCCCCACAAGAAGATTGTCTAAGTGAGGCATGTAGTCACTTGATTGATTGAAGAATTAACCAAGTATGAAGATTGTGGTGACATTGTTAATTTGAGAATTAATGCCTGGAGGGCACTCGGCTTATTGGGTTGTGGACTGTGGAGGATTGCTCCGGTTATGATGGTTGTTCTTGTGTGTTATGGGAAAAATGGAGTTATTATGGACCCAGGAAAGATTATTGGCCTAGTTCGGTACGATCAGAATCAGCTTGAGGTCTGTGAATATATTTAAATATGAATATGCTCTATGTCAGGCCGGATGTGTTCATTTCAGCGTGGCGCTCCTTATGGAGGAGTATTCGGACGTTGGGTGTTATTTCGTCGTCGGCTATTTCATGAAATGCTATATTGTGCCGTGTGAGTTGCGAAACGGCTTGATAAATTTCTTATGTGTTCAGGTTCCGCGTAGCGATGGTGTTATGTGAGAAGGATGGCTTTTGAGATTCAGATCATATATCGCACTTCAGTTATGCTTGAGTTTTGTAGCTTATGGCGCTATCCGTCTCCCCAGGGATGGTATTATGCACTTAGCATGCTGGTGGACGATATTCGGTATTTTGTTGTAATGAGCAATTTAGCTCGATGTATATCTCCTTATGTGAATTCTATGTGTGGATCGGGTGGCACACCACCATGGGTATGTTATTTGGATCGGGTTGTACGCCGCAACAGTTTGATGCTGAGTACAGTTTTCTATATGCTATTTTTGTATGCCTTGCTTCCTATTTTCTAAGGAAAGTCCATATTAGTGCGTGAGTTGAGTGGTTCCTTCAAGAGTTCGTTTTCCTTTTGTCACGTTCGAGTTAGCCTATTGGCACATTGTGGCATCATATGAGACTTTTGATCATGTCCGGGGTGGCTTATTGCCTGAGCAGTTCGTATTGGGTGAGACGAGATCATTGGATTTAGGATCAGTGCAATCTGATTATATGAAGTATATTAAGGAGCAAAGACCATTATTTGGTTCAGAATGAGGCGAGGGTTCTTGTCAGGAGTATAGACCCAATGATTTATTGAATGCGGCAGTAAGTTATGAATTTCTACACATCTCTTCCGTCGTGGCGGTATTGTAAGAGTTAGAGCAAGACCTATGTAGGTCATGAGGTGCAATGGGAGCATCAGATTCGTGGAATTTCGAAGTATTTCATCGGAGAATGTTATTGTGGTCCTGTGAGTAAAGTGGTGCAAGTGTGAATTCAACTAAGGTACGCAATCATGTTTTGGTGTTGCATGTAGTTATTGATGCGGTGAGCGTATGTTGGAACAGGTCTGGCAGAGAATTCCGGATGTTGGAATTGGGCTCTAAGGCTTATTTGCTTAAGTGAAAAAGGATATCTTCAGATTGATCGAGCTAGGGTGCCCAGCTGAGTTGTGGTAGCACGGGTAGGTGCTCGAGGTGTTAAACAGTGATTTCGGGCAACCACAGCACAGTTCTTAGCACGTTCGAGGACAAACGTATGTTTAAGTGAGAGAGAATGTAACAACCCGACAGGTCGCTTTGAGCAATAGCGCGTCGTTCAGCAATTTGAGGCCATGAGTAGCTTCATTTCAGGTATTGTGACTTGTACGCGTGGTCGGAATTGAATTTCGGGAAGTTCGGAGTTGATTTGGAAAGAGAATTCTCATTTCGGAAGCTTTAAGTTGAAAGAATTAACTAGGATTGGATTTTTGAGTAAACGACCTCGAAATCGGAATTTGAGGGTTCCAGCAGGTTCGTATGATGATTTCGGACTTGGGCGTATGCCCGGATCGGGTTTTGGATGACCCGGGAGCATTTTGGCGCCTATTGTGGAAGTTAGCATTTTGGAAGAAATTTTATAAGTTTGGGTTGAAGTGCATTTCAGTGTTATCGATGTCCGTTTGGGATTCCGAGTCTGGGAGTAGCTCCGTATGGTGATTCTGGTGTTGGGAGCGCGATCGGAAGTGAATTCGGGGGTCTGTGGGTCATTTTGGAATCATTTGGCTAAAGATAGAAAATGGAAGGATTTTGAGAAGTTTGACCGGAAGTGGACTTTTTGATATCGGGGTCGGAATCCGATTCCGAAAGTTGGAGTAGGTCCTTAATGCCGAATATGACTTGTGTGCAAAATTTGAAGTCAATCGGACGTGATTTGATATGATTAAACATTGAAAGTAGAAGTTTGAAATTCTAAAGTTCATAAAGCTTGGATTGGAGGTTGATTCGTGGTTTTAGCGTTGTTTGATATGATTTGAGGCCTCGAGCAAGTCCGTAATGTATTTTGGGACTAGTTCGTATGATTGGTTCGGGTCCCGGGGGCCTCGGGTGTATTTCGGATTGTATCGCGCTCTTATTTGATGTTTCAACATCGTTTCTTTGGACATAAAGGGTACCATATTAATTAAATGAGCTCCAAATTAAGTTTTTATTGTACCATTAGATCCGTATCATAATTACGGAGCCATAGCAAAAAGAATCGTCGAATTTGGACATCGTATGAGGGAGTTATGCTCATTTCCGTGTCGGAAAAAATTGCTGGTTTCTGGTGTGAAGATTTGTTCTTCGCGAACGCGGGATAGGTCCCGCGAACGCGAAGAAGGATTTATGGGTTGAACGGTCAATGCAAAAAATTGCCCTTCGCGAACGCCAAGGTCTCCCGCGAAGGCGATGAAAAAATATCTCCTTGATAGTGTTTTAAACCGAGAATTTTAGTATTTTGGGCATATCTTGAGTTCTAGAGATCCGTTTGAGGTGATTTTCGTGGCGTTGTTCTCATCTCAACAAAGGGGTAAATATCTGACCTTTATTTTTATGTTTATCCATGATTATTTCTATTGATTTCTATTTTTATCCGTGTTTGAATTGTAGAAATTGGGATTTTGAGCCCCAAAGTTGAAAAATGGTAAATCCTTGATTTGAGGGTCGATTCATGGACGAAATTGGATGAATTTCTGGATATAGACCAAATGAGTTATGGGCAATATTTACTTTTAAGAATTTTCAGAATCCGGGTACGTGAGCCCGAGGGTGATTTTTATCGACTTTTCGATCGGGTTAGGAATTGTTATGAATTGAATTGTAATGAGTAATTGAACCTATATTAATGGATTTGCATAATTATTGGCTAGCTTTGGAGCGTTTAGCATCGATTCGAGTCTTCGGAAGGGCGTGGAATGCCGGTTATGGATCTTCGGAGCGAGGTGAGTCTCCTTTCTAACCTTGTAAGAGGAAATTATCCCCATAGGTAAATTAATTGGATTTGTGCTCCTATTTGTGGGGGCTACGTACGCACAAGGTGACCAGAGTCCGTGCATAGCTACTATTATGTTTAAGTCCGGATAGTCTAGGACCCAGAAGCATGCTATACTTGGAATATTTGTAATCTTATTGACAGTTTGAATTGCTTAAATCACATAGAACTAGTAAATGAATTTCTAAAAAAAAGATTAAACTTCATTTACTTGAATTGTTAAAAGAGAATTGGCTTTTGTTTGCATAATTGTTCCCTGATGAAGTCTTGATTGACTGATTGTTGTGTTATTTATATTTGACCGCGTCGCATGTATGATTCGCGAGCGGGGTAATAGATGCATCTATGGTTCGCGCCATTCGACCCTCTGGCAGTGCACAATTTAATTATTGTTGGATCGGGAC
The DNA here is from genome assembly GCF_001879085.1 of Nicotiana attenuata. Taxonomy (NCBI): domain Eukaryota; kingdom Viridiplantae; phylum Streptophyta; class Magnoliopsida; order Solanales; family Solanaceae; genus Nicotiana; species Nicotiana attenuata. The sequence continues at coordinate 37,870,830 of NC_031991.1, read as the reverse complement.
GTACGTCCTCGGCATGATTTGCGCATGCTTGTATTGCTTGCCTCGAAATTTATTGAAGTTGTTGTTGCCTTTTTCCCGGCTTGAGAATATATGTATAATTGATTAAAAGAAATTTGGAAATTTCCTATAAAAGAAAGAATTTCTTGCTTGCTTCATTCCATTGAATTACTATCACGTTTATGAAAATCCCCGATTTACTATACTATTGAGATAACATTATTGGACCACTAGTAAGTGTCGAAGTCGATCTCTCGTCTCTACTTCTTCGAGATTAGACGGGTTACTCATTGGATACACGTTATTTTCATACTCATACTACACTTCTGTGCATTTTTGTTGCACAGGCACATGCATCTCTAGTGGCCTAGTTGGCGTAGCAGCATGGTGGATACGGAGACTTAGGTGAGCTGCATTTCCCGAGACGACCCGCAGCCAGCAAGTCTCTTTCAGATTACTGTATTTATTTTCCGTCCAACATTGTATTCCAGACGGTTGTTGTATTGTATTGCTTCTTAGAAATTGCTCATGCACTTGTGACACCGGGTTCTGGGATATCTATGGGTTTATTCAGAAATTTTAAAAAAGTTGTTAACTCTTTCATTATTCATTCATTGAAATTTACTATGTGTTGTTTAAACGTACAAAAAAGGGATTTCGGAAATATTTAAAACGAGAATTTAGTTAAGTGTTTTGGTTGGCTTGCCTGACAGCGGTGTCCGGCGCCATCACGACCCTTAGTGAATTTTGGGTCGTGACATCATTAGTGGTATTGACTCTTACCAACTATTTTTTCTCTTTCTCACACATTTATATTCTTAAATTTTTCTTAGTTGTTGTTTAATAATTAGGTATTTTTTAATATTACACAAAAAATTGATTAAAAAAATATTATTTGAGTAGGAAAATAGTTCAAATATAATATAAAAATATATTATCGTGGAGGTCTTTTTTCTCATTTTCAACTCGTATGCAGTCCATTCAATATTACTTTTATTTTTTCTTGGCATTAGACATTATGGAGTGAATGTATTGCCAATACGGAGGAATCTTATGAAATTGATTTTATTAAACCTTCTTACATATTTTTAATAAGAATTTAATAGACAAAATTTTATTAATTTTAAAATCTTAAAAAACAGCATAGAAGGTATTGTAGCCCAAAAAAATAGATTATTGCAGTTATGCCCTTTCCTTGTGAGTTCTTCCGTTTAATATTTTTGAGCTATTTTGGTATATTAATATTGTATTTATACTTTTATAATAATATAGGCTCTTCTTTTTTCTAAATGGATTTGGACAATATTATACATTCTCAAATTAAATTAGTGATATTACATTATAATACGTTTTTAAATTAAATTGTGATAGAAATTTTTAAGAAGTATATCTTAAAAGTAATAAGATTATATTACTAAAGATAATTAATTAAGTTAATAAATATAATTGTGGGATCGAAAAACTTTTGTCTTACTTTTACAACGTTGATTTTCTAAAATACAAAATAACAATTACTTCCCTTAAAAAAATTATTTAATTGAAATCATTTCACGTGATAATGAGTAGGAAGGAGTCCTTGACTACCTCAATTTCAAAAAAAAAGAAAGTTAGCCAAGTATGTTTAGGCACGTATATCCTCCGTGATAATTAAAATATTTTGTTACTATTTGTAAATATTTTTTTACCTTAATAACTATTTTTATTACCCAAAATTAGCAAAAGTTCATATAATTGCATTATTTTTACTACATAATGTCAAACCAATTGTTCAAATGGACCATAATAAAGAAAATCACTACTAATACACTATAAAAGAATAATAATATAAGTATTTTTCGCAAAGCGAATTTAATTGAACTTATTTTCTTTTTATTTTAAAAAAGAGTAATTTGGTGAACCTAGCCGATAGATTATTATATATAATGCAATAACAATTTGTTTTATCACCGTTTGATGCTGACTCATTTACAATTACTTTGAAGTTTTAAGAGGAATTTACATAGAATACAATCTTTTTAAGACTTATTTAAATTTCTTACAACTACTTTCACAAAATTACATATAATACAATTTATTTTAAATTTTTACTTTTTTAGTTAAATTATGTACAACTTTTTATATCTCTAATATCTCTCTTGAGATTCTCTCTCACATATTTTTCTTAAGATTCTCTCACTTAAAACGTACATATCTGTATTATTATTTTTTTCTAATTTCTGCATTAAACAATCCGAATATCCCAAGCCGTTTTTCTCTTTTCTACTATATTAGTCTCTATACGTGCATTGCACGTAAATCTTCGATCAATAATTTATACGATAGAGCAACAAATCAAATCTATCAAAAGATTATACACATGAATAAAGAACTGATGTAATGCAATTTATGGGGATAGAATGCGAGAATATTTTTCAAGTGCCGAAAATTCATGTTGTTCCATTAATAAGTAATACCACTTGAACCTAAAAAAATTATTGATTTTGTCCAATCATATAGTATTTGTTTTTAAGCGTAGATACATGTGAAATTTGGTCATAGCACACCTAATATTTCTTTGTACACGATATTTTGTTTAGGTTCATGTGTGTTGCTTTAATTGCTTTATAATGATCAAAACTCTTGTATTCGATACTGATATCGCTCTTGAAAGTGCAACATATAGTTTCATGTAACAAAAAAAAGGTTAAAAGATTATAGTTCAATATTAGGGATTGCCGAGCCCTTCTTTAAATATTACAAAGCGTATTGAAAAAGTATTTTGATGAATTTAAAAGGATATTGTTCACTTTCTGAAGGTAGAAACTGAATGTTGGACGCACGTGCTTTAAAACTGTCACGACCCAAAATCCACTAAGGGTTGTGATGGCGCCGGACACCACTGTCAGGCAAGCCAATCCAAAATACTTGATTAAATTCTCGTTTTATTGCTCTTGAAATCTATGAATTTCCTTCACATTTACTAATAAGAGATAACCATTTTAAATCAAATTAAATGATAAGCGATTAATACAAACTACATATCCATCCCAGAACCCGGTGACACAAGTGCATGAGCAATTTCTAGGAATTTGAATCAAGTACAACAGTTGTCCGGAACATAAAGGGGACAGAAAATAAATACAATTTTGAGAGAGACTACACTAGCTGCGGGTCGCCTCGAGGAAATACAGCTTGCTTAGTCTCCGGGTAGCCCGTGCTGCTACGCCCAATGGGCCAATAGAAATACCTGCACCTGTGCAACAAAATGCAACAAGTGTAGCAAGAGTACGTAAACAACGTGTACTCAGTAAGTATCCCGCCTAATCTCGAAGAAGTAGAGACGAGATGGCAATTCCGACACTTACTAATGGTCAAATAATAATATTATTAAAGCGATGACTCACGAATATATTAAGGACAGCAGTAGATTCAAATGAGTTACTAAACAGGTAAAAGTTCCTTTTTATTAAAAGTCTCCGGATTCATAATCCATTAATTAACAGTTATCTCAAATCGGGGAGAGCAGATGGCAATATCAATAAATCTCAAGACAAGCAATGCAAACATGCACAACTCATGCCGAGGTCGTACGGCCGGATCCAACATAAATGTAAAATGTGCACTGCCAAGGGTCGAGCGGCCCGAACCATAGATGCATCTATTACCCCGCTCGTGAATCATACATGCGATGCGGTCGAATATAATTAAACACAACAATCAGTCAATCAGGGAACACTTATCCAAGGAAAAGCCAATTCTCTTTTAACAATTCAAGAAAATGAAGTTTAATATTTTTAGAAATCCATTCACTAATTCGATGTGATTTAAACAATTCAAACTGTCAATAAGATTACGAATATTCCAAGTATAGCATGCTTTTGGGTCCTAGACTACCTAGACTTACACATATTAGTAGCTACGCGCGGACTCTCGTCACCTCGTGCATGCGTAGCCCCCACAAATAGGAGCACATAGCCAATTATTTCACCTATGGGGATAATTCCCTCTTACAAGGTTAGAAGGGAGACTCACCTCGCTCCGAAGATCCATATCCGGCCTTCCACGCCCTTCTGAAGACTCAAATTGATGCTACTTGCTCCAAAACTAGCCAATAGTTATGTAAATCCATTAATATATGCTCGAGTGCTCATTACAATCCAATTTATAACAATTCCTAACCCCGATCGAAAAGTTGACAAAAACGTCCTCGGGCCCACGTGCTCGGATCCCGAAAATTTTCGAAGATTAAGCTTACCCATGACTCCACGAACTCAAATATATAATTTACTCTCAATTTCATACCCAAAATCGTGGTCAAATTCCAAGAATATCAATTTCTAGGTTTTCCTCAAACCCCCAAATTTCTACCAATTTACATGCTAAAATCCATATATAATCGATATATTTAACTCAAGATAGGGGGGATTAGCTTACCTTGTCGTTGATGATGAAAAATCCCACTTGAAGCTCTCCAAAATCGTCCACACCCAATGAAAAATGGGGGAAAATGACCAAACCCCCAATTTTAAAAGAACCATTCTGTCTCCAGCACTTCCGCACCTGCGGTCCCTTGACCGCTTCTGCGGTTCCGCAGGTGCGGCACTTCTACCGCTTCTGCGGATATCTCACCAGGCCTTCCCCTCCGCTTCTGCGATTCTACTGCCGCAGGTGCGGTCCCACTTCTGCGGCTGCTTGACCGCATCTGCGGTCCCCTTCACCTTTGGTCCAAACCGCATCTGCGGCTCCTCTGGCCGCTTCTGCGGCTCCGCACCTGCGGCCCAATTCTCGCAGGTGCGGTTATACCAGCAACCAGCAACTTCAGCCTTCCAAAAATTCTATTTTCGATCCGTTAACCACCCGGAATCCACCCGAGGCCCCCGGGACCCCAACCAATCATACCAACCAGTCCCAAAACACATTACGGACTTGCTCGAGGCCTCAAATCATATCAAACAATGCTAAAACCACGAATCGACCTCCAATCCAAGCTTTATGAACTTTAGAATTTCAAGCTTCTACTTCCGATGTTTAAGCCTATCAAATCACGTCCGATTGACTTCAAATTTTGCACACAAGTCATATTCGACATTGCGGACCTACTCCAACATTCGGAATCGGATTCCGACCCCGATATCAAAAAGTCCATCTCCGGTCAAACTTCTCAAAACCTTCAAATTCCTATCTTTAGCCAACTGACCCCAAAATGACCCACGGGCATCCGAATTCACTTCCGATCGCGCTCCCAACTCCAGAATCACCATACGGAGCTACTCCCAGACTCGGAATCCCCAAACGTACATCAATAACACTGAAATGTACTTCGACCCAAACTTATGAAATTTCCTCCAAAATGCTAACTTCCACAATAGGCGTCAAAACGCTCCCGGGTCATCCAAAAGTCGATCCGGGCATACGCCCAAGTCTGAAATCATTATAGGAACCTACTGGAACCTTCGGATCATGATTCCGAGGTCGTTTACTCTGAAATCCCATCCTAGTCAATTCTCTCAACTTAAAGCTTCCGAAATGAGAAGTTCCTCTCCAAGTCAACTCCGAACTTCCCGAAATTCAATTCCAACCACGCGTACAAGTCGTGATACTGGAAATGAAGCTGCTATGGCCTCAAACTGCTGAACGGCGCGCTAGAGTTCAAAATGACCGGTCGGGTCGTTACATCCTCTCCCACTTAAACATACGTTCGTCCTCGAACGTGCTAGGAACTGTGCTGGGGTTGTTTGGAATCACTGGTTAACACCTCGAGCACCTACCCGTGCTACCACAACTCAGCTGGGCGCCTTAGCTGGGTCAATCTGAAGATATCCTTTTTCACTTAAGCAAATAAGCCTTAGAGCCCAATTCCATCATCCGAAATTCTCTGCCAGTACTATTCCAACATCCGCCCACCGTATCAATAACTACACGCAGCACCAAAATATGACTGCGTATCTTAGCTGAATTCACACCTTGCACCACTTTACTCACAGAACCACAATAGCGTTCTCCGATCAAGCACTTCGAAGTCAGACGAATCTGATGCTCCCATGGCACCACATAACCTACATAGGTCTTGCTCTAACTCTTACAATACCGCCACGACGGAAGAGATGCGTAGAAATTCATAACCAATTGCCGAACCAACAAATCATTGGGTCTATACTCCTGTCAGGAACCATCACCTTATCTTGAACCAAATAATGGCCTTAGCTCCTTAATGTACTTCATATAATCCGATTGCACTGATCCTAGATCCAGTAACCTTATCTTACTCTGTACGAACTGCTCAGGCAACAAGTCACCCCTGACATGACCAAAAGTCTCATATGATGCCACAACATGCCAATAGGCTACCAACTCGAACGCGATACATAAGGAAAATGAACTCTGGAAGGGACTACTCAAATCACGCAACTAATATGAACTTTCCTCAGAAAATGGAGAAACAAAACACATAGAATAGAATATAAGGGACTGTAATTATCATCACACTGTTGCTGCGTGCAACCTGATCCGCACATAAAACTCACATAAGGAGATACACATCGAACTGAATTGCTTATTACAACAAGATATCGAATATCGGTCACAAGCATGCTAAGTGCATAATACCATCCCTGAGGGGACATATAGTGCCATAAGCTACAAACTCAAGCATAACTGAGGTGCGATATACGATCTGAATCACAAGAGCCATTTTGCTCATATAACATCATCTCTACGCGGAACCTCAACACATAAGCAATTTCCTAAGCCGTCTCACAACTCACACGGCGCAATGTATCATAAATGAAATATCTGACGACGAAATAACACCCTGACTACTCCTCCATAAGGAGCATTACTGAAATGAACACGTCTGACCTGATATAGAGCCCATATCCACCTTTAAATCCATCCACATACCTCAAACTGGTTCTGATTGCACCGAACTAGGCTAATAACCTCTCAAAGGCCCATAAATACTCCCCTTTTTCTCATAACACATAAGGACAACCATCATAACCGGAGTAATCTTCCACAGACCACAACCCAATAATTCGAGTGCCCTCCAGGCATCAATTCTCAAATTAACGATATCACCACAATATTCATACTTGGTTTAACTCTTCAACCAATCAAGCGACTACATGCCACACTTATACAGCCTTCCCGTGACAGATAACAAGTCTGTACACCCAGACCACCGACCGCACTAACGCTAAAAAAAGCGATCAAGGATCCTTAACCAGGATGCAAAGCCTTTTTCACAAAACACCGACCTTAGGTGACGCTAAAGGCGATAACAACTTACTTTAAACATCGAAACTACTTCCCTGCCCATCCGAGCTCGTGACTTCCTTGTCAACACCGAACTGCAACCTTGATCCTCTCTTCGAATTCCATACCACTCACTACACCCATCATGCCAACATACGATAGAACACGATCTTTCGTCATAGATCCGTAACCAAAATGGATTAACACTTCATCATATAAAACTCTTCACTTATCTCACTTCAGGAGAACCATAGCAACACACAGGTGCTCTCATAACCGTAGAATATGCAAATCTCTAAGTAGTGGTCTGAGCTACCACAGCCCTTCTGGAGTCCGCCTACGCATAGCAGGCCATATCAGTAGAATACTTCTGAATAACATCAATTACGGCGGCCGACAAGCCTCACACGTGCCGCCACAATTCACTTGCATAACTCAATCGCGCTGAAGGAACTGATCACTGCCACCAATATGCCAATTCAACTATGGCTAATCAATCTATCTTCTTCCAATTTATCCTTGATTGCCTTAGAAATAATAATACTCCATCCAACACATAGCATGCTCCATCCGCACTCATCCCGAGTGACTCCGAATCACGAGACCATGCCGTCTCAAACCCCACGAACCATTTCATACCTCCCGAAGGCTACACTGCAAGTCAAAACATCATAGAACATTCTGTGCCCCTTCTCATGAGCTGCTACCAAGCTTGATTCTTAACCGTACGTATAGGCTCGAAATCATTAGGCACTACGCTTTTCCCCTTTGAATCCACTAGGACCATTGCTGAGAGCCACCCGCTCTGACTTGGCCCCGAACATAATCAATTCCATAAATCTTCTAGCACATGAATACCCCCTCGACGAAGCACCCGGCAGAATCACTTTCCTTGAAATCCGCATCCATACAAGGCATGAATCCTGAATTCTTCCCCAAGTCTGAACATGGCCAATAAGGCCAACCATAGCACACCTTTAACAATTCATTTACTCAATTTACCACTTATGTTCCTTTCATGTAGTTGAAATAACCCATCAATATGCTAATAATCAGAAACCTCGCAAGTAGTTAACCAGGCAATCCTTAATCATAGGCGGTGGGACTCTCCCACTTAGCCTGAAGCCATTATAACACAAATTCTGGAATTCACCGGGATCCTTTATCTCTTGTTGACATAACCTTGCGCAGTCAACCGCCAAAATTCTCTCGGAATCTTTCTGTGAAACCCTCTTGTTATACTTTGAATCATCAACCACGTTTACACGACCGGTCTCCTTGATGTATAGCCAATAGAACCCTTTGCAGAAGCCTCGCCAACCATGCGACCACCAACCTGCTCACTGGAGATATCCCGCCTGTGGAATCTACGTGTCGATGTCTTCCAACGCTGCTACGCGGGGTGCAATCACCATGACAGTAATGGCCCCTCCTGAGTCCAAGTTCACTCTCTAGCGGTACAAGTCAATTCACCCTTCGTGAACATCAATTAGTTGCGCGGAAACATCCCTTCAACTCAAAGTTAGGTTGTATCCTTCTTCGTTTCAAGCAGCTCCTTTCCGTCATATCAAATCTCCTGTCGCATAATAGCCCATACTTCAAATTAATCCGTAGGCCCAAATCACCAATCACTAAAATTCCCAAATCACTCCAAACTCTCCCACTTTGGCGAAACTCACCCCTTTAGTCGACTACTCGACCTTTGCTTCTTATACCTGGCCTTCTAGAAATCTTAACCACCGCCTAACACTCCACACATTTCCTTCCTCATCCTTTGCTGCTCAGATGTTGCCTTAAATAAAATCTATCTTCGTGGCACTTGAACCCACAATTGCTGTTAACTTTAAACCTTTCCGAAGATCATCTTTCTCGAACCGTCAACATTAGAAACACTGATTTAATCCTGAACTACCGCGCCCCTCGATATCTGACAGCCGCATCTTCAATACTATTTCACAATATCTTACCCCAAAGGCGAATTGTAGAAGATCATAACACCGGCGAACTTAGTACGTTTAATTAGGACAACGACACCTTATCATAGAAGAAAACTCCACCGGCCCACATCTGACCATTCTTAGTCCGATTACCTTTCCCCTCGCCGGGAATAAAATACCGAATCTCTAGATCATGCACTGAGTAAACCTCCCTTCAAGTCATTCACTGCCCCGACATGTAGGCAAACATCCTACCATCATATCAATACTGCGGAACAATCGTTTATAGCATCATGGCAACTTGTGCCTAGCCTCAGAGCTCTCAGAAGTATAGCTACTGAGCTGGAACGACAGAATATCCTTCCATAAGGCGACGATAATAGCTCAGACAACTATACACTGCATCGGTAGTACCATTACAATTCTTCAATTCTCGATTTATAACAAGTGGTTCGCGTCGCATAATATTGAATAAGAAGGAATTAAAGGCATAAGCCTCCAGGGATCAAGTCGCACGATGAGGAATCAAGAAGGGAAGTACTCCTAACAGTCCTGCAGCCTCTCGAGGATAAGTACAGACGTCTCCGTACCGATCCGCGAGACTCTATTAGACTTGCTCATGACTCGTGAGACCCTAGGAACCTAGTGCTCTGATACCATGTTGTCACGACCCAAAATCCACTAAGGGTCATGATGGCACCGGACAAAATTGTCAGGCAAGCCAACCCAAAATACTTGATTAAATTCTTATTTTATTGCTCTTGAAATCTATGAATTTCCTTCACATTTACTAATAAGAGATAATCATTTTAAATCAAATTAAATGATAAGCGATTAATACAAACTACATATCCATCCCAGAATTCGGTGTCACAAGTGCATGAGCAATTTCTAGGAATTTGAATCAAGTACAACAACTGTCCGTAACATAAAGGGGACAGAAAATAAATACAATTTTGATAGAGACTATACTAGCTACGGGTCGCCTCGAGGAAATACAGCTCGCCTAGTCTCCGGGTAGCCCGTGCTGCTACGCCCAATGGGCCAATAGAAATACCTGCACCTGTGCAACAAAATGCACAACAAGTGTAGCATGAGTACGTAAACAACGTGTAATCAGTAAGTATCCCGCCTAATCTCGAAGAAGTAGAGACGAAATGGCAACTTCGACACTTACTAGTGGTCAAATAATAATATTATTAAAGAGATGACTCACGAATTTATTAAGGACAGCAGTAGATTCAAATGGGTTACTAAACAGGTAAAAGTTTCTTTTTATTAAAAGTCTCCGGATTTATAATCCATTAATTAACAATTATCTCAAGTCGGGGAGAGCAGATGGCAATATCACTAAATCTCAAGACAAGCAATGCAAACATGCGCAACTCTTGCCGAGGTCGTACGGCCCGATCCAACATAAATGTAAAATGTGCACTGCCGAGGGTCGAGCGGCCCAAACCATAGATGCATCTATTACCCCGCTCGTGAATCATACATGCGACGCGGTCAAATATAATTAAACACAACAATCAGTCAATCATGAATTTATCATGGAACAAGTATCCAAGGAAAAGCCAATTCTCTTTTAACAATTCAAGAAAATGAAGTTTAATCTTTTTAGAAATCCATTCACTAATTCGATGTCATTTAAGAAATTCAAACTGTTAATAAGATTACAAATATTCTAAGTATAGCATGCTTTTGGGTCCTAGACTACCCGGACTTACACGTATTAGTAGCTACGCACGGACTCTCGTCACCTCGTGCGTGCGTAGCCCCCACAAATAGGAGCACATAGCCAATTATTTCACCTATGGGACAATTCCCCCTCTTACAAGGTTAGAAAGGAGACTCACCTCGCTCCGAAGATCCATATCCGGCCTTCCACGCCCTTCCGAAGACTCAAATTGATGCTACTTGCTCCAAAACTAGCCAATCGTTATGCAAATCCATTAATATATGCTCGAGTGCTCATTACAATCCAATTTATAACAATTCCTAACCCAGATCGAAAAGTTGACAAAAATGCCCTCGGGCCCACGTGCCCGGATTCCGAAATTTTTTGAAGATTTAGCTTACCCATGACTCCACGAACTCAAATATATAATTTACTCTCAATTTCATACCCAAAATCGTGGTCAAATTCCAAGAATATTCATTTTCTAGGTTTTCCTCAAACCCCCAAATTTCTTACATGCTAAAATCCATACATAATCGATATATTTAACTCAAGATAAGGGGGATTAGCTTACCTTGTCGTTGATGATGAAAAATCCCACTTGAAGCTCTCCAAAATCGTCCACACCCAATGAAAAATGGGGGAAAATGACCAAACTCCCGATTTTAAAAGAACCATTCTGTCTCCAGCTCTGCCGCACTTGCGGTCCCTTGATCGTTTCTGCGATTCCGCAGGTGGGGCACTTCTACCGCTTCTGCGGATATCTCACCAGGCCCTCCCTTCCGCTTCTGCGATTCTACCGCCGCAAGTACGGTCCCGCTTCTGCGGCTGCTTGACCGCATCTGCGGTCCCCTTCACTTTTGGTCCAAACCGCATCTGCGGCTCCTCTGGCCGCTTCTGCGGCTCCGCACCTGCGGCCCATTTCTTGCAGGTGCGGTTATACCAGCAACCAGCAACTTCAGCCTTCCAAAAATTCTATTTTCGATCCGTTAACCACCCGGAATCCACCTGTTCCCCCGGGACCCCAACCAATTATACCAACCAGTCCCAAAATACATTACGGACTTGCTCGAGGCCTCAAATCATATCAAACAACGGTAAAACCACGAATCGACCTCCAATCCAAGCTTTATGAACTTTAGAATTTCAAACTTTTACTTCCGATGTTTAAACCTATCAAATCACGTCCGATTGACTTCAAATTTTGCAAACAAGTCATATTCGACATTACGGACCTACTCCAACTTTCGAAATCGGATTCCGACCCCGATATCAAAAAGTCCGCCTCCGGTCAAACTTCTCAAAACCTTCAAATTCCTATCTTTAGCCAACTGACCCCAAAATGACCCACGGGCATCCGAATTCACTTCCGATCGCGCTCCCAACTCCAGAATCACCATACTGAGCTACTCCCAGACTTGGAATCCCAAAACGGACATCAATAACACTGAAATGCACTTCAACCAAAACTTATGAAATTTCCTCCAAAATGCTAACTTCCACAATAGGCGCCAAAACGCTCCCGGGTCATTCAAAACCCGATCCGGGCATACACCCAAGTCCGAAATCATTATACGAACCTACTGGAATCTTCAGCTCCCGATTCCGAGGTCGTTTACTCTGAAATCCCATTCTAGTCAATTCTCTCAACTTAAAGCTTCCGAAATGAGAAGTTCCTCTTCAAGTCAACTCCGAACTTCCCGAAATTCAATTCCAACCACGCGTACAAGTCGTAATACTGGAAATGAAGCTGCTCATGGCCTCAAGCTGCTGAATGGCGCTCTAGAGATCAAAACGACCGGTCGGGTCGTTACAAAAACATATTGGTCAATCATGAATTATGCATAATCAACGTCTCATTAAATTGTTTGACATATTCATTTCTACCAACCTAAATAGCTCATCCGTTATGTGTTTTGCAAACTTGCACTTTCATTTAAATGGTAAAATCATTTTTATCAGTAAGTAATCTTCTTCCTAAGAATGATCAAATCAACACTTGTATACTTTTTTTTTCGACACGAAGCAAGAAATTACTGAATTGTAAATATGTTCTTGCTAATCTCATATTCTTTGTTCGCTTAATTGTTTTCATTTGAAGTCGTAAGTATGATACTTTCAAACTTGTATTTATAGTCTTTTGTTCCGTTCGATTTTAGAAAAACGGGTAGGTCTTCATAGAAATCACCTTCCAAAGTTGTTACTTTTCTACTAAATCGTTCATCGATGTCCATTATATTCTAAAGCTCTTATCAACTTATTTCGATTGGGGAACTTGGACATAGGCGTGTCATTCTAGATTATCCATTTTGCTTTTCTAATAGTTTAGCACTAAATACTCTTCTTTGATATATTTGTCACGGTGAGTCATATGACCCCATGGTAAAACTTTTGCTGCTACACCACTTATTGTTGCTAATGCTATTTATTTGTCATTTGCAAATAAATCACGACATAAAAATATTTTATCGATTCCTCCAAGTCCATTTATTAAGAAATTTTTTGCTCTACACGAATTGATTCGTTCTAATATTGTCTTAAATGCTTATTGTTCTTCAAAATTTAACTTTGATAGTGCATACATGTACTTTTATAGCATTTTCTTTGCTAATTTATTTGCATTATAATAAAAAAATTATCATCTAGCCCTTGATTAAGTTTAGGTGTATCATACATTATATGAACTATCATATATTAATATGTTTCTCGCGAGTTCTTAATGTGCGTCAAATTATCATGCACCAGAATATTAGCACATAAAAATCAATAAGCTGATGACATTTGAAGAGGAGAACCTTATGTAGTTATTCTGAATGATGTTATCTGATACTAATAGCACTCTTTCTCTGCAACTTTTTTTAAATATTTTCAATTTTCTTTCATTAATAGTAAGTGGAATTTCAAGGATTTACCACTACTTTAGCTACAAAAATATGAAAAGAAGGTCCTCTGGCATGATTTAACAATAACCTCAAATAATATTGTTCAATTTCTCAAGGGTTAATTACATAATTAGAAAGATAGAAGAAAATATTGAGTGAGAATATTAAATGCCTCAAAGTAGCAGTTATGGAGGTAAAGATTATATAAACCAAGATTTCTTAACCGCCGATAGAAATTATGGAGACTTGGATTACTCTGCTTGGTATTCTTTCAAATTTTATTTTATTTATTTAATTAAATACTCAATAATACTCTAAAACCCCATCATATATTTATAATAGTAAAGGATTGAATTATTTTGTTTATATTCCTTAAAAAGAAATTCATTATATCATCACTATATAATATTTTTTTTCCTTCAAATATGTGGATATACTTCGTGTGCTCTTCTTTGAGCAGTGAAATTAATTTCAAAAATCTGGATAATTCATCAATTTTTATTTTTAAAATTTTTTAACACATCTTTGGTATGTGTATTAAATAATAAATAAATTTTAAGGAGTACTAATCTATATCTATATTATTATAAAAGCACGAATACAATGTTGATTTACAAAAATAACCTTATAATATTAAGTATAATAACTCATAATAAAAGGACAAAAATAAAATTCTAGATATTAACCTTATAATCCTATTAGTTGTAGGACATAATACTAAATTAGAAATCCTAGATGATTCCTAATTTAATTTGATAATTCAACTCCTACAAATCTTGTAAACAGCTCCAATGTTAAATCCAATGCCTACTTCAAAGATAAGAGGAAAGCCATATAATTAGTGGTGAAGGTCTTGAAGCAAGCCAACAGAAGGTTTAATAAAATCAAATTCACCATCTTCCGTATTTGCAATACATTACCACTACATAATGTCTAATATATAAAAAAGGAATATTAAATGGACTGCATAAAGATCTAAAAGTAAAATTTCATATCAATCTTTTACTCTTTGAAAATAAAATTTACGGTGGATAAAATTATAATTAAGATTAAATATTCAAAACAAGAGATGAACTAATATTAAGATCTGAATCAACATAGTATAAACTATTTTTTATGTTAAAATCAAATAATTAAATCTTTTAACCAATTATTCAGCAAGAAAATCCAATTCAATTATTTTTTAAATTCATCGTGAGTAAAATTCGTATTCAAGTTAAAAAAATCTTAGGGTACATAAATTTATTCTATAAAAAGAGCGTTAGAACACAAAGTAAAAAGAAGTTAATATATTATTAAGAATAAAAATGCTATACAAGTGCCTGAGGATGCACAATCAAAGCTAAATCCTAAACAAGAACAAGCTTCCAAGGCTATATTATAAAGAGTTGACTCCACTATAACGGGATTATTCTTTGTAGATGCCTCTGGTGGAATCAAAATAATATTCCATGTCATGCATTACTTGAAAATATCATATCAAGAGGCATGACACTATTAACAATAATAGCAAGTGATATACCAACAATAATTTTATTGTGAGGCCACCCAGTCTACATTTGATATACCTCTTCAAACAACTTAAATAAACATCATAAATATATCAAAGCTGAGCAATGGTACTAAATATATAAGGAAAACAAAATTGATAATATGGGATGAAGCACTTATGACCAAGTATCAAACGGAGTTCTAGAGATATATTGGATATTAATGAACCGTCTGGTGAAAAATTAATGGTTTGGGAGGTAAGTTATGTCAAGTACTACCATTCCAAAATCGACAAAAGCAGAGACTGTAAAAGCTAGCTTGCCAAAGTTATACTTCTGGCCTCAAATAAAAAAGATTCAACTGACAAGAAATATAAAGTAAGAACAGATCCCGTATTCAGTGACTTCTTACTTCGGGTCAGAAACAAATAAGAACATCCAATAAAAGATGGTTTGGTTCTTCCTGAACACTTGGTTATAAATCCTAATGGCAATAATATGCATTTAATAAGAGAAAATTTCTATCATTAAATTAAAACGCCAGTTGTGCAAATCGCATGATAGAATTATAAAAACATCTTAGCTAGTAGAAATGAATATGTTGATCAACTAAATAAAAGGTTGATTGCAAAATTTTATAGCAAAAAAACAAAATAATTTTCTGTTTTAGACTCAACAGAAAATGATACTGATAACTACTACCAAGAAGAATACATAATTACTTTAATACCAAACGGCTTTCTACCATACATGTTGTTTCGTTCATTATTTCTTATGTATGTTAGTGTCACTGTATATATAATAGACTAAGTTGATCTTCCATTGTATATAGGTCGATTTGGAAGAAAAATATGTCTTCAATGCTACTGAAAAACTTAAATATGCCGAATAGCTTATGTAATAGCACGCATATGGTATATAGAAGTTTTGACAATAACGTGATACATGCAAAATTATGATACTGGTCAATGTGCTTCTAAGTATATTCTTATCCCTGAATTCAACTTTCGTCTTCTGAAACTAAGGAATATTCTTTTAAATTTGTGTGAAAATAGTTTTTAGTATTTTATGTTTTGCAAATATAATAAATAAAGCACAAGAACAAACATCCTAAATATTGGACTATATTTACGACAATATAGTTTCTTCCACGAACAACTGTATGCTGCACTTTCAAGAGGGATATCAAGAGCAACAACAAGAGTTCAGGTTAAGGCAGAGCACCCAAAGCATTAGGATGAAATATACACAAAAAAATATTATCCACAAAGAAGTGTTCGTTAAGATACCATCACATTAAATACTTTTAAACTATAATACATAATTATCTAACTAACATGACAAAATTGATCATTTGTGTAAGTTTTGATGATGACCTTTTATTTTAAATTCATGTATTATGCTAATGTAATAATATATTTCGGTATTTAGATGATTGTTGTATTATTATACATAAAATTTCTCTTATTAATTAAATTTTATTGTTCCTTTATATAAATAAATATTTAAATCATCACGTGTCATTATTAACGTGCAACACACGTTCATAGATACTAGTTATTACTCCCTCCGGTCCAAAATAAGTGATTTTTTGGCCTTTTTCTTGTGGTTCAAAATAAGTGATTTTTCCATATTTCAAGAATGAATTAATTATTTTTTTCCTACATTGTCCTTGGAGTAAATAGTGTTGGAATATGTGTTAGGAGTGTTTATGTGAGATAGTAAAGGTTAATATGGTCAATTCCATTGCTAATTAATGCTAAAAGGTGGATTTCTTAATTTGTGTGAAAACATCCAAAAAATCACTTATTTTGGACCGAAGGGAATATAAAAGTGGAAAGTCCTTAGTTGAAAAGTTAAATTACTTAAATGTCCTTTTCAATACACTAAATATTCTTACTTATAATTTTTCTTTTTAAAATAAAAACCCTCATCCGAAAAGGTGCCTTTTCTTTCCAAAATATGTGTCATTTAAGAAATGACTTGGCTTTTTCAAAGTTTTTGAAACGGTACAAACATGCGGCTAAAGGCCAATGATGTAGGCTAAATTTATTTGCAAGTCTGAGTATTATTCTAACTAAAGAAATAATGGTCCTACAAGATTGTGATATTCTTTGCGGCTTAGAAGTTTTGAAAATCATATTGTTTTCATACAACATGACAAATGGCATAGAGATCCAAAATTAAGGATGAATAATTTTCTGAAGAAAACTAAGTCAACAAGTACGTGTGTGCAGTAATATCTTTAATTTGGATTTTCCTTTTCTTCTTTTCACTCCTTGATCTTTTGACTTCTTCTCTTAAAAATATGGAGATAAGAAAGTAATTAATTGGAGGAATCCATCACGCATCAATTATTTTTCTTCGATCGGTAAGTTAATGTCCTTCCTATACAACGGTGCAAATTCTTCTCTCTTTTTGCATGTTAGTAGCTTTTTATTATTATTACTGAGTACTTTCCGTTTCGTGATAATAGAACTCTTGTTTTCTTGTGCCTTACAAATATATTGGTTTTGTTTAGTATCTATTGCCATAATATCAAGTTTTTGGTTTAGTTTCTTTCTTTGGTTTATTTTGGAGATTAAAAAAGAGAAACTATAATGATTTATGTGGGGTATTTTTATTCATGCATTTGTTAAAGATCAAAATTAGTATTTTGTATTAAATATATTTACGAATGAAAATATACAAAATTATGAAAAGGCAATATGAAAAAATTACAAACTTTAAAAAGATATGCTCAACTTTCATCGTTTTTTAAGGGTAAAGGCATGATAAAACACCTTAATTAATAATATGTAGTATATTTTTATTAGGCATCTCTTACTACAAGAGAGTTTCTGTAACTATATTTGTTTATTATTCTACAAACAAAATGTACTTTATTAAAAGATAAAGTCAAGTTGTTAGAACAGAGGAACTGAATGTATAGTTTTACGAAGGTGCTTATAAGTGACTGAAATTTAGAATATATGAGTGATCCTCAATTAAAGAAACCATAATAAAATTTTAAAAATAATTTAAAGTGAATTATTAGCAAGCTATTATATTATATTTTAGTGCAGAAATCTAAATAATATTAATTCACTTGCTATTTTAAGTGAAAATAAAATAGAAAGAAATATAATACGAAAGAAAAAAATAGAAAAGAAATAGGCAGAGTATTTTTGTAATATATTTCTCTTAAAAATATCTTAGAAAGTATAAACACTAAAAATATTTTTTGCATCAAACTAAGCTTATTTTTAAAAAGACCAAATTTAAATAACAATTAATTATATACAAACACACACGAAAACTTTAATAATTTATAAGAATTAGTTGAAAGGATAAATTCTAATATGATGTTAACATGTATTTCATATTTTCACTGCTTTTCGGATAATATTAACACAATCCTTTAAAAATCCATTAATTGGAAGAAATTCAATAACAAGGACTCTTGCCTCCATAAAAATACAATATTCAAATGCATGGTTGTGTGTTCCGACAGAGAAAGAAACCTCTCCTCAAAATATAAAAAGAGTAGACTAATCAAGATGTAACAGTTAGACTTTATTTTGCAATAATGCTTTACTCTTCAATATATTTGAAATAACTTCTTATAGACTAAAAAGGATAATTTATATTTTATGCATTTTACTTGTGAGAAAAAAAATACATCTTTCAGTTAGTTGATCTTTTTTGTATTTATGAATAAATACTTTTTCAAGAAAATTCATACAAAAACTTAAACAATTTTAAGTTGAATATCTCGATTGAGATTTGAGATGATTGAGGACATATCCAGTAGAGTTTCTTCCTTTATTAGGCTGGATAAATGAAAAGCAACAATAATTAATTTCTTGTACTTGCATACTTTTGTTTTTAACTTTTACTTTATAACTCAAACAAAACTTTTAATATTATATTTATGTGATTATTTAAAAATATAATACTTATTGAGATAGAGTACACGCGCAACACGTGTGCAGAAAAACTAGTTATAATAAAAGTGAGAAGCCCTAAACTGAAAAGTTAAATTACTATAATAGCCTTCCTACTATTCTATTTATTAAAACAAATAAATAAGATATTACTTGAAAGGGTGTAACCCTTCAGATTAGTTACTACTTTATTTGGTTAGCAATTGTCGCTACTTTTTGCTAGACTTTTGAGTGAAACTAACTTTCAATCGATGAACAAAAGTCTCCTACCACTAACAAAGCCCGAAGTATTTAAGTGATCCACTCTAATGTTTGCAATTGAACTCAAATAAAATCACAAATAAAGACCATTAGACAATGGTCATCCTATTTGAAAAGACACGTCCAAACAGTTTTATTAGATAGTTTAACTATTTCATGTTACTCGATCTCACATTAAGATATAATCCTAAAGAGAATTTGAGAAGAT
This sequence comes from Nicotiana attenuata, assembly GCF_001879085.1. Classification (NCBI taxonomy): domain Eukaryota; kingdom Viridiplantae; phylum Streptophyta; class Magnoliopsida; order Solanales; family Solanaceae; genus Nicotiana; species Nicotiana attenuata. Next base: position 37,851,218 of record NC_031991.1, on the reverse strand, counting down.
AACTTCTTCACACAGAAACTCTCTGAACAAACTGAATTATTTGCAAGGTTCAGGTACTTTTTTTATTCTTGAAGAGAACATATATGCATTCTAGATCATCTAATCACAGTATATATATGTAGATGGTGCAAAGACTCTGAGGCATTTTCCTCATGTGTTTGCAATGGAGTAGTATTTATTTATGTGTTTGTAGAAAATGTATACATATTATTTTCCAAAACATTTATTAGAGTAATAGCAAACTTTAGGCATTCTATGATTCATATTAACATTTATTTTGATATTTATTCAACTTTTATATACACCTGAAAATATTTGTATTTAAATAATTTAAGTTCTACTTTGTAATTCAAATAAATATTTTAGAATTAGATATATAATCACAAATTTATATTATTTTTATTTAAAGTTTTTAAGAATGTTTTTTCCAACATCAATCATAATCACAACTAAGCATATTCTTGATTTGTGTGTATATATCCTCTTCTCATGATCATTATTAGTGTAGGAATAAAGTACTAAGATTATCCTTGAATTAAAAGGGACAAAAAAGTGAACCTAACTACTAAATATCTTTGTCTCATTAAGAAAAAGAAACCATGTAGAAGTGTCATGAAAAATCACAATACTTTGTTCTACAGAATGTTTTTTGCTAGAAACCTCTCAAATTAATCAGTGTGTATTTTTTTAAAAACTCTTTTCAAGTTATACTAAACCATGATCACCATTGTATGGGTCAAAATTAGACCAGCGAAATTTGGCACGCGAAGACATAAAGCCAAGGTCGGACAAGCTAAGGTCGGACCGTCATCAATAAAGCCAAGGTCGGATCGTCATCAATAAAGCCAAGGTCGGACCGTCATCAATAAAGCCGAGGTCGGACAGACCAAGGACGGACCGTCATAAATAAGGTCGTGGTCGGATAGGCCGAGGTCGGACAGGCCAAGGACGGACAGTCATGAAACTGCTAGTTTGCTTTGGAATACTCAAAAGGAATATTCTACCGAATATTCTCTCTAAATTGTACCTTTTGCTAGGATTTTCTATGGATACCCCTCTTATAAACAGGAGGGGAAGACTTCCTATTTGGGGGGTTCTCTCGCTGTCTCCCTCTCCCTCTTTCTAGAAAATATGTAAACACGCCTCTCCAAAGAATTGAGAGGATCAGTGATCCCATACCTTCATCGGATCCAAAAAAGGGTCATAAGATTCTTGTATTTGTCTACCATTGATCTTTATTAAATGAAAGAAGATCCGTCTCACTGAAGATCGGGTGAATCTTTTCCTGTATTCATATTTTTGTTACTTAATGCATCTTTACTTATGCCATTAAATCTGATCATAATCGCTGTCAATATTTATATTTGACTATGTTTTTCTATTTCTCCTACTCATCTCGGATCTAGAGTTAATTATCTTTAACTAGGATTTACCCCTTCATCTTTATTGATTGATTTGCTTAGAAAGTGTTTCATAACTTTTGAGTCAAACAATTTGGCGCCGTCTGTGGGGATTTTCTAGCTAAAGTTTTAGTTTCCTCTAGATCTAGAATTCAATTCTAGTTCCACGGTCTGTTCATGGTAGATATTTCCTAGTACGGCTCTCTACCATAACATGGAAAGAAGGAATCGTGATTTCAAGAAATCATTTTTGCTACGCAATGTGTACTTTCCTTGATTCTCAGTTTTTTATCTTGATTTGCAACTTGTATTAGTTCTGTTAAGAAACTCTTTTGTGGTTTAAGTTATTCCAATATTTCAACCCAGAATTTTTAATCCAATTAGCTGGAGAGAAGGAAGTTAATATATTTATTGCAAATAGAGCCTCAGTAGTGGCTCTGGTTGTTGGTCATCTCTCAAACGCCATTCTTTCTTTGATGAACCATTGTTGTGAAGTCGGTATTGAAATCAGAATAGAGGGAAGCAACTTTAGATATGTTACCGTTCAGCTCCTGAATTAGGCCCACGTTCTGCACCATACTGTCATGCGATCTCGACCGATGGTTCTCGTTAACTTGTTGAATCAACAATTCGTTTCGATCCAACACCGACTGAACTTGTCTATAATTGTTGGAAAAAGAGTTCCACATCTCAGAGTCATTACCTTCCTCCATAATGTGATTATTAGTCTTGCGGGAGTTGGATTTGGCTAATGTTTGACGGCGGCGATTAAGAAATCTCCACAGGAAAAATGGACCAAAACACTATCAGTCTAAAGAAGGATATACTGGCTGGACCTACATATCCTAACTTGAAGATAAAATCTTCATAGCCTCTACAACACACACGATTGTAGACGTAAAACTTTACTAAAGCGGACAGCCTTGCCAAACTGGTAGCGGCCACTAAAAGCATAACCAGAGCAGTGAACGTGGCCACTCCTCTCCACTCGCCGACTGATCAAATCGAGGTAACGAACGATTTCATTTGGTTTAACTGACTATTTTTCTAAATGGAATAGAAGCAGGAGCATTCTCCCAGATACACGAACATGAAATACATCGTATTCTCCAATACAAGCAAAATTAAACAAACTGGGACTCCCCCAGGAAACGCGTCATATTCTCCAATACAAGCAAAATTAAACAAACTGGGACTCCCCCAGGAAACGCTTCATATTCTCCAATGCAAGCAAAATTAAGCAAATTGGGACTCCCCCAGGGAACCTTTTAAGCCTAAGGCCTTCGCCATCAAAGATCGACAGGTTCGACCTCGTTCGTTTTGGGATTAAGGCTAAGGCCTTCGCCATCAAAGATCGACAGGTTCGACCTCGTTCGAACTGGGACTAAGGCTAAGGCCTTCGCCATCAAAGATCGACAGGTTCGACCTCGTTCGAACTGGGACTAAGGCTAAGGCCTTCGCCATCAAAGTTTGACAGTTCGACCTCGTTCGAACTGGGACTCAGGCTATGTGCCTTCGCCATCAAAGATTTACAATTCGACCTCGCTCGAACTGGGACTCAGGCTAAGTGCCTTTGCCATCAAAGTTTGACAGTTCGACCTCGCTCGAACTGGGACTCAGGCTAAGTGCCTTCGCCATCAAAATCGACAGGTTCGACCTCGTTCGAACTGGGATTAAGGCTAAGGCCTTCGCCATCAAAGATCGACAGGTTCGACCTCGCTCGAACTGGGACTCAGGCTAAGTGCCTTCGCCATCAAAGTTTGACAGTTCGACCTCGCTCGAACTAGGACTCAGGCTAAGTGCCTTCGCCATCAAAGTTTGACAGTTTGACCTCGCTCATACTGGGACTCGGGCTAAGAGCCTTCGCCATCAAAGATTAACAGTTCGACCTCGCTCGAACTGGGACTAAGGCTAAGTGCCTTCGCCATCAAAGATTAACAGTTCGACCTCGCTCGAACTGGGACTCAGGCTAAGTGCCTTCGCCATCAAAGATTAACAGTTCGACCTCGCTCGAACTGGGACTCAGGCTAAGTGCCTTCGCCATCAAAGATTAACAGTTCGACCTCGCTCGAACTGGGACTCAGGCTAAGTGCCTTCGCCATCAAAGTTTGATAAGTTCGACCTCGTTCGAACTGGGACTCAGGCTAAGTGCCTTCGCCATCAAAGATTAACAGTTTGACCTCGCTCGAGCTGGGACTCAGGCTAAGTGCCTTCTCCATCAAAGATTAACAGTTCGACCTCGCTCGAACTGGGACTCAGGCTAAGTGCCTTCGCCATCAAAGATTAACAGTTCGACCTCGCTCGAACTGGGACTCAGGCTAAGTGCCTTCGCCATCAAAGATTAACAGTTCGACCTCGCTCGAACTGGGACTCAGGCTAAGTGCCTTCGCCATCAAAGTTTGACAGTTCGACCTCGCTCGAACTGGGACTCAGGCTAAGTGCCTTCGCCAAAAAAGAAGAGTTCAATCTCGATCGAATGACGACGGGTTAACATTTCGATAAGTCGAATTAACAACCTTTAATGCCAAGGGCCTTCGCCAAAGAATAAGAGTTCGACCATGATCGAAAGACGACGGGTTAACATTTCGATAAGTCGAAATAACACCCTTTAAGGCTAAGGGCCATCGCCAAATAGAAGAATTTGGCCTCGTCCGAATCAGCCTTCGGCCTCGTCCGAATCAGCCTTCGGCCTCGTCCGAAACAACATTCGGCCTCGTCCGAAATGACATTCGGCCTCGTCCGAATCAACATTCGGCCTCGTCCGAATCAATATTCGACCTCGTCCGAAACGACATTTGGCCTCGTCCGAATCAACATTCGGCCGTCCGAAACAATATTCGACCTCATCCGAATCAACCTTCGGCGTCGTCCGAATCGACTTTACGGCCAAGGGCCTTCGCCAAAGAAGAGTTCGACCTCGATCGAACAACGACGGGTCAATATTCCGACAAAATCGAAATAATACCCTCTAAGGCCATGGGCCTTCGCCGAAGAGAATTCGAAATGTCCCTAAGGCCAAGTGCCGTCAGAAAATATAAAGGGAAAGAAAGACCGGGACTCGCCATGCGGGAATCTACCTCGCACCAAAGTCGCGAAAAGCGAAAACATGGAAAAGTACAAGGCGAATAACAACGAAAAGTTCTTTATACAAAGTCACTGAGCAAATAGTCGCAGATTACATACGACCCAGATCAATGGTCAAAAAAAGATAGCTATCTTTTCACTCGGCGTCACCATCGCCACTCTCTTCACCACCATCTCCAAGATATTCTCCTTCGGCATCGGCATCCTCAGCTGCAACCCATACTAGTCGACCTCCCCATCCGAATTTCTCGAACTACGATTAATGAAGTCCGCTCACCGAGCTCGACCAAGAGACGACCTTGATAAGCGGAGGGACTAACTGTATGGGTCAAAACTAGACTAGAGAAATTCGGCACGGGAAGACATAAAGCCAAGGTCGGACAGGCCAAGGTCGGACAGACCAAGGACGGACCGTCATCAATAAGGTCGTGGTCGGATAGGCCGAGGTCGGACAGGCCAAGGACGGACATTCATGAAACTGCTAGTTTGCTTTGGAATACTCAAAAGGAATATTCTACCGAACATTCTCTCTAAATTGTACCTTTTCCTAGGATTTTCTATGGATACCCCTCTTATAAATAGGAGGGGAGGACTTCCCATTTGGGGGGTTCTCTCGCTGTCTCCCTCTCCCTCTTTCTAGAAAATATGTAAACACGCCTCTCCAAAGAATTGAGAGGATCGGTGATCCCATACCTTCATCGGATCCAAAAAAGGGTCATAAGGTTCTTGTATTTGTCTACCATTGATCTTTATTAAATGAAAGAAGATCCGTCTCACTGAAGATCGGGTGAATCTTTTCCTTTATTCATATTTTTGCTAGTTAATGCATCTTTACTTATGCCATTAAATCTGATCATAATCGCTGTCAATATTTGTATTTGACTATATTTTTCTATTTCTCCTACTCATCTCGGATCTAGAGTTAATTATCTTTAACTAGGATTTACCCCTCCATCTTTATTGATTGATTTGCTTAGAAAGTGTTTCATAACTTTTGAGTCAAACAACCATGATATTTTCTTCATATTTGGTTAAGATCATGCATGCTTGAAGTTTTGATTTCTGATAACACAATATGAATTTGATGTTATGTCAAAACAATGTAACTCTCCACTTTTAATGACATTTAGTTTTCTTTTCGAAATATGGAGTAAGTTTTGCTCGCCATTAAACAAATAGCCCTATGCCACTATATATAATAACTTCAGATACGATCTTTCAATGGTTTAGGAAATTAGTAAAAAAGAAAAGTTAAGTATTGTCAGCAATAGTACAGTTTCCAATGTCGTCTCCGTTAGAGTTTTTTATTTAGTTTTTTTCCCCCTAAATGATAGAAGAAACTATCTTTTTCATCATTCATTCACGTCGTGCTAATTTTACCTTTGTTTGTTTGCTTATATATATATATATATATATATATATATATATATATATATTCAAAAAGGAAAATAAAAGAAGTTGATTAGAAGGGTTGTGTTCCTTTCATATTAGTTAAACTTTTGTGAGTGAAATATTATTTTAATTGAGATGCTCACATAAATTTTTCAGCTTTAATATTTTCTATGGATAATTTCCTTATTGGCAGCCCTCCAAAATAATAGCCATATATATATATATATATATATATATATATATATATATATATAAAGAGAGAGAGAGAGCCAGCTATTATTTTTGGGAGTGGCTAAAAATATATATTTCTCTATATATAATTTATATGAATATAGATATAATATACATATTATATGCATAGTGGGAATCCCTAAACGTAAAAGTCAAATTACAGAATTACCCTTCTAAATAATTAAAACTCTACTTATCTAAAAAAGAAAAAAAACGCCTACAAGAGCCCAACCAACTTCATGCTTCATGAATAGTCACGACTCACAATGGAAAAGATACCTTGTCGTCGTAGGGATTAGGGAAATAATATACCATCTTGCCGTGTTTTAATTCGCATTCCCTCTTCCACAAACAACCATTACAAAGACTCTGGTTGAGAGTTTTCAATTATTGTTATTTGAGTGAAGACCCAAAATTAATTTCTTTGTTATCCCTAACTTGGTATGTTTCTTGTGCAAATATTATATATCGTCTGGATTTGCTTGTAGGAGTTGTACTTGGAAAATCGTGCTATTTCTAGGATCAGTATAAACAACTCCCAATTAATCAGCCTTCATATCTCTCATTAACAGTCAAAACTTTTAAGAAAAAACGTAATGCCTACAAGTCATTCTCAATTAGCCAACACGTCATATTTGATCAACTGACATGGTTATTAAAATTGTGCCTTGAGTACTTATCAATATATTCTTTCCGACTGTGACAACACAAGTATCTAGAATTGTTCTTGCATGTGTTCTCACATAATCTTTTTGTGGTTGTCGGTGTCGAGAGACATCACAATTATAATATTTTCAATATTTTGTCAAGTGTTCGGGTATTTTTTTTCTTCCTCTAATACTCTATATATGATTGAATGACAAAAGCAGTTTATTTCAGGTTTTATCAAGAAAAACTAAGAATCAGTAAAGGGTTTAGTGCAATTCCTCATGTCGTAGATTTCCTTAAGGTAGTTAATATCCATACCTTGTCTCATATGGATGTGTCCTGGAAAATTGATATGACTCGCTTATGTGACTAGAAAAAATGACTAAAAGATAAGTGATATGATTCCTCCACTTGTCATAATGTTGCAAATGTATGCATACCATACTTCTTTCTTCTTCCGCACTTCATGTAACGATCCGGCCGGTCGTTTCATGAGTTATCGCTCCGTTTTTATCATTTCTACTTCTTATTGTCTTGTTTAGTTGTATTATGTATTATCGGGTGTTGGCTCGGGTTTGGAGAGGTTTTGGTAAGGTTTGAGACACTTAGTCTCTTTTAAGAAAGCTTAAGTTGAAAAAGTCAACCGGATGTTGACTTATGTGAAATAGGGCTCAGATGTGAATTCCGATGATTCGGATAGCTTCGGGAGGTGATATGGAACTTAGGAGCGTGATCGGAATGCGTTTTGGATGTCCGGAGTAGATTTAGGCTTGAATTGGCGAAATTGAAATTTTAACGTTTTCCGGTTGATAGGTGAGATTTTGATATAGGGGTCGGAATGGAATTCCGGAAGTTGCAATAGGTTCGTTGTGTCATTTGGGACGTGTGTGCAAAATTTCAGGTCATTCGGGCATGGTTTGATAGACTTTTTGATCGAAAGCGAAATTTAGGAGTTCTTGGAATTCTTAGGCTTGAATCCGATGCAAATTTGGTGTTTTGATGTTGTTTTGAGCGTTCCGGAGGTTGGACCAAGTTTGAATGATGTTATGGGATATGTTGGCATGTTTGGTTGAGGTCCCGAGGGCCTCGGGTGAGTTTCGGGTGGTTAAACGGATCATTTCAAGTTGAGAAAAATTGCAGAAAATCTGTTGTGAGTATTGCAGACTTTTGGCCTTCGCGTTCGCGAGAGGGCCCTCGCGTTCGCGAAGGGTTAGGATGTGAGGTTGGAAGATTGGCCTTCGCGTTCGCGAAGGAGGTACCGCATTCGCGAAGGGCTGGGGTCATTGAGCTACGCGTTCGCGAGAGGGAAGCCGCGTTCGCGAAGAAGGAAAAATTGGTCAACTCAAATTTGTGCTTCGCGAACGCGAGGTGTTGACCGTGTTCGCGATGAAGGATTTTTAAGTGTTGGGCAGAATGTTTAAAAGTCCTATTTCCGCGATTTTGAGCCTAAGTTCCTCCATTTTTGGACGATTTTAGAGCTTTTTAAAGAGAATAGAAGAGGGAATCAAGGAGGAACACTTGGAGGTAAGATTTATGGACTTACTACTCAACCCTAATGTGATTTCTACCTAATTAATCATGGAATTTGTAGAATTTAAGCATAAATATTGAAGAACCAGGGTTGTAATTGGAGACCTAGAATTTGGAATTTGAAGGGCCATTTGTGGTCGGATTTTGAAGTATTTGATATGCATGAACTCGTGGGAAGATAAGGGTTCCATTGATGTTAATTTTGTCTGATTCCGAGATGTGGGTCCGGGGTCGAGTTTGGTTAATTTCGGGATTTTTGGTATAATTTGATTATTTTCGCATGGGCTTCGTTCCCTTAGCTAATCCTAATGTTATGATTCTGATTTTGGGTAGATTCGACGCGAGTTGAGGCCGAGGCAAGAGGCAAAGGCATCGCGGAGTAGTATTTCATCCGGTTTGAGGTAAGTAACCATTGTAAATCTGGAACTGGGGCATAAAACCCCGGTATTTCGTATTGATTTGATAAATGAGGTGACGCACATGCTAGGTGACGAGCGTGTGGGCGTGCACCGGTAAGGATTGTGACTTGGTCCGTCTCGTAGCGACTATTAAGCCACGTATTTGATTTGAAATCTTATGATATCACGTAGTTTAGAGATTGATACTATATTATGGGTTGTATGCTATACTTGGGGCCTTGTGCCGACCTGTTGAGACCCTTAGGGGCATTTTTACTGTTTTCCTCACTCTATTTGTTTGAAAGCATATCCTCAGTCATGTTTTACCTGTTTATTGTTTAAACCTGGTTTTTATCACTCTGTTTCTTAAAAATATTTTAACTGTTTGGGGCTGTGAGGTTAATGACTGAGAGAGGTTGAGACCTAATCGTGAGGATTATATATATATATTTATATATATATATATATATATATATATTATGGATCGGGCTGCACGCTGCAGCGATACTTATATGGATCGAGCTGCACGCCGCAACAATATATATATTCGATCGGGCTGCGCGCCGCAGCGATATGACACTTGGGCTGTAGGAACCCCTTCGGAGTCTGTACACCCCCAGTGAGCGTAGTCGACTATAAACTATGGATCGGGCTGCATGCCGCAGCCATTATTATGATTATTACTATTATGAGATATTATTGAGCCTGAGTGCTGAGTGTGAGTACTGTGTGACGAGAGTTGTGTCAAGAGTGACCGAGAGGCTTGCCCGAGAGGCTATATTTGTGAGTGATACCTTGCCCGAGGGGCCCGTTTATGACATATTTGCTGATTTCACTCTTCTTTTTTTTTATAATGAGCCTCTGTTGAAACCTGCTAAGTAAATGATCCCAAAGTATTTCATTGTTAAACTGAAGTTTTACAAAGTAACTGGCTTTTAAACTGTTGAGTTGATTTGATATTCTGTTGTATATTCTTATATATGATTTTTAACTGCTCGTCACTGCACTCAGACCTTATTTACTTTAGTTACTTACTGAGTTGCGTACTCACGTTACTCCTTGTACCTTGTGTGCAGATTCAGGTGCCCGAGCGGTAGAGTGAGGGTTCCCAGCATTTTCAGAGCTTATCGGAGACTGCAAGGTAGCTGCACGGCGTCCGCAGCCCTGCTTTCCTCCTTCCTATCCTTGTTTTTTTTTGCATTTTTTTAGACTTATCATGTATTAGACAGTCGGACTGGTTGTATTTAGAGGCTCTAGACTTGGAACACCAAATGGTTGGGCTGTGTTTGGTTTATTGATATATTGTCTTTCCGCACATTTCAGTGAATTAAGTGTTTCTCTTGCAAATTTGAAGTTTATTCAGTATTAGCAAAATGGTTTATTAAAAGGAATTTACTGTGGTTAATTGCTTGAGTCGGCTTGCCTAGTATTGTGATAGGCGTCATCACGACCGGGGTATTTGGGGTCGTGACAAGTTGGTATCAGAGCCTAGGTTACATACGTCTCGTGAGTCATGAGCCGGTTTAGTAGAGTCTCGCGGATCAGTACGGAGACGTCTGTACTTATCCTCGGGAGGCTACAGAACCATTAGGAAAAACTTCTCATTCTTGAATTCCTGTCGTGCGAATCTGTTGACTTTAGTACTAAACTTCTGTTATTCTATTCTCTCACAGATGGTGAGGACACGTGCTACCGGTTAGGATGCACGACCACCAGTACCACCAATTGGGGCCACTAGGGACCGAGGACGTGGTCGAGGCCGTGGTAGGGGCAGGGGTGTAGCCCGCACAGTAGCTAGGGCATCACCTGCAGATCCACCAGCCGCCCCAGTTCAGGATCAGATCCCAGTTGTGGACACTCCAGCAGCACCAGTTGTGCCTATTGTGATTCCAAGCCTTCAGGAGGCTCTAGCTCAGATTCTATCAGTGTACACTGGTTTGGCTCAGGCGGTCTCAGTTACTACGGGCGCAGCTACTTCTCAGGCTAGGGGAGGCACTCAGACTCCCGCCACCCGCACACCCGATCAGGTTGTTCAGGGGTTGCAGACACCGGAGGCACCACTAGCCCAGCCGGTGGCAGCTGCTCAGGGTTATGTGACTCCAGCTATGCCAGAGGACGAGCAGCGCAGATTGGAGAGGTTTGGCAGACTCCAGCCTCCTACTTTCACTGGTGAAGAGGGCGAGGATGCCCATGGTTTCTTGGATAGATGTCAGAGGATTCTTCGCACCGCGGGTATTCTGGAGACCAGTGGGGTTGCATTCACGACTTTCAGTTTACGGGAGTTGCCTTCACTTGGTGGGAGGCATATGAGAGGCGTAGGCCTGCCGGTGCGGCACCTCTTACTTGACAGTAGTTCTCCGCTCTCTTTTTGGAGATGTATGTGCCACAGTCCCGCAGGGAGGAGCTGCGTAGGCAGTTCGAGCAGTTGCGATAGAGGGGGACAGTACGAGATGAGGTTCTCCGAGTTAGCTCGCCATGCTATCTGGTTGGTTCACACAGATCGAGAGAGCATTAGGAGGTTCGTTGATGGCCTCACATATCAGCTTCGGATTCTCATGACTAGGGAGAGGGTGTCAGGTGCTACTTTTGAGGAGGTTGTTGAAATCGCCCGCGAGATTGAGTCGGTACGTCGCCAGGAGCGAGAGGAGAGGGAGGCCAAGAGGCCTCAGGGATCTGGCAGCTATGGTGTTGCTCCTTCGAGGGGTCAGTTTCAGCACGGCAGAGGCCGTCCTTTCAGGCAGGCTCAGTCAGCTCGCCCAGGTTATCGTGGGGCATCGTCGGGTCATGGGTCTCACAATTCTTATCAGGGACATTCATCACTCAGTGCCCTTCCAGCTCAGAGTTCGTCCCGTGCTCCATCAGTTCAGGGCTTTTCTATGCCAGGTGCATCTGCTAGTCATTCCGGAGCTAGGGGTTCCCATCAGTCCCTGTCTCCAGCACCGGGAAGTTGTTATGAGTGTGGAGAGTTTGGGCATATGAGGAGGCAGTGTCCTCGTCTTATTGAGGATCCGTCGCAATAGAGGGGTCAGCCCTCGACTTCAGCTCCAGCCACTTCACCACCCGCTTAGGCAGCTAGGGGTGGAGGTCAGTTAGTTAGGGGTCGCCCTAGAGGGGGAGGCCGATCAGGTGGTGGTCAAGACCGTTTCTATGCACTTCCAGCTAGACCTGATGTTGTTGCTTTAGATGCGGTGATTACAGGTATTATCTCAGTCTGCCGCAGAGATTCCTCTGTGTTATTTGATCCTGGCTCTACATTCTCTTATGTGTCATCTTATTTTGCCTATTATTTGGATATACCATGCGAGTCTCTCGTCTCTTCAGTTCATGTCTCTACTTCGGTTGGCGATACTGTTGTGGTAGACCGTGTATACCGGTTGTGTGTTGTGTCTATTGGGGTTCTGGAGACCCAAGTGGATCTTCTGTTGTTATGTATGGTAGACTTCGATGTGATATTGGGCATGGATTGGTTATTTCCGTGCCGGACTATTCTGGATTGTCATGCCAAGACAGTAATGTTAGTTATGTCGGGAGTGCCACGGATTGAGTGGCGAGGTCTGTCTGATTATGTTCCCAGCAAGGTAATCTCATTCTTGAAGGCCCAGCGTATGGTTAGGAAGGGTTGTCTTTCATACTTAGCATTTGTGAGGGATGTCAACGTAGAGACTCCCAGCATTGATTCTGTTCCAGTTGTGAGGGATTTTCCAGATGTGTTTCCTCCAGACCTGTCGAGCATGCCATCGGACAGGGATATTGATTTTGGTATTGATCTGGTACCAGGCACTCAGCCCATTTCTGTTCCACTGTACCGTATGGCACCAGTGGAGTTGAAGGAGTTAAAGGAGCAACTTCAGAAACTCCTTGATAAGGGGTTTATTCGGCCTAATGTGTCTCCTTGGGGTGCGCCTGTCCTATTTGTGAAGAAGAAGGATGGCACGATGAAGATGTGCATTGATTACAGGCAGTTGAATAAGGTTACAATTAAGAACAAGTATCCCCTACCTCGCATTGATGATTTGTTTGACCAGCTTCAGGGAGCGAGAGTGTTCTCCGAGATTGATCTCCGTTCACGTTATCACCAGCTGAAGATCAGGGACTCGGATATTCTCAAGACAACTTTGAGGAATCGTTATGGTCACTATGAGTTCCTGGTGATGTCTTTTGGGCTGACCAATGCCCCAACAGCGTTCATGTATTTGATGAACAGCGTGTTTCGGCCTTATCTCAACTCATTTGTCATAGTTTTCGTTGATGATATTCTGGTGTATTCGCGTAGTCAGGAGGAGACGCGGAGCATTTGAGAGTTGTGTTGCAGAGATTGAGGGAGGAGAAGCTTTATGCAAAGTTCTCCAAGTGTGAGTTTTGGCTCAGTTCAGTGGCTTTCTTGGGGCACGTGGTGTCCAGTGAGGGTATTCAGGTGGATCCAAAGAAGATAGAAGTGGTTCAGAGTTGGCCCAGACCATCCTCGGCTATAGAGATACGCAGTTTTCTTGGTTTGGCAGGTTATTACCGCCGATTTGTTTAGGGATTTTCATCTACCACATCGCCCTTGACCAAGTTGACTCGGAAGGGTGCTTTATCCAGGTGGTCGGATGAGTGTGAGGAGAGCTTTTAGAAGCTCAAGACTGCCTTGACCACAGCTCCAGTGTTAGTTTTACCATCAGCTTCAGGTTCATATACCGTGTATTGTGATGCTTTGAGAGTTGGTATTGGGTGTATGCTGATTCAGGAGGGTAGAGTTATTGCTTATGCTTCTCGTCAGTTGAAGCCCCATGAGAAGGACTACCCTGTTCATGATTTGGAGTTGGCTGCCATTGCTCACGCGTTGAAGATTTTGAGGCATTACTTGTATGGTGTGTCTTGTGAGGTGTTTATTGATCATCGTAGACTCCAGCACTTGTTCAAGTAGAAGGATCTCAATTTAAGGCAGCGGAGATGGTTGGAATTGCTAAAGGATTATGATATTACTATCTTGTACCATCTGGGGAAGGCCAATGTGGTGGCCGATGCGTTGAGCCGAAAGGCAGTGAGTATGGAGAGTTTGGCATATATTCCAGTTGGGGAGAGACCTCTTGCAGTGGATGTTCAGGCCTTGGCCAATCGGTTCGTGAGATTGGATATTTCGGAGCCCAGTCGGGTATTGGCTTGTGTGATTTCTCGGTCTTCCTTATTCGATCGCATCAGAGAGCGCCAGTATGATGATCCTTATTTGCTTGTCCTTAGGGACAGAGTTCAGCACGATGATGCCAGAGATGTGACCATTGGTGATGATGGGGTGTTGAGGATGCAGGGCCGGATATGTGTGCCCAATGTAGATGGGCTTTGGGAGTTGATTCTGGAGGAGGCCCATAGCTCGCGGTATTCCATTTATCCGGGTGGCGCGAAGATGTATCAGGATCTAAGATAGCACTATTGGTGGCGGAGAATTAGGGGTGTTCAAAACCGATCCAAAATCGAAAACCGAACCAAACCGAAGCTTAATGGCTTACTGGTAACGAGTTAACGGCTTAACGGACGGGGAACCGATTGAAATTTTTTTATTAACGGCTTATCGGTTTGGGGGCGGATTATTCAATTTTCTTAACGGATAATCTGTTAACCTATTAAGAATATATATATATATATAATTTATTTTTATTTATATATATTAAATATAAAAAAACAAAAACCCTTGAATAATCAAAAACAAAAACCCTTGACCCGTCTGTCTCTATTCTCTAAGACTAACGCATTCCTAATTCTAAATAATCAAAAAGACAAAATCATAGAAACCCTAACGCCTAAACCAGCAGCCCCGCCCACCAGTCCTCGTCGTCGTCGACTTCCACCAGCCACCGGTCTCCCTCTCGCGGCTTCTTATCTTCTTATCCAGGTACTCTTAGTTACTACTACTAGTTTGCTTAAGCCATGAATATGGCACAATGATCTTTGCTTATTTCTATTCCTTCTCAGAACATATAATATGTGAACATAGATACCTTAAAAAACGAAAAGAACCCATATTTCCAATTTCAAGTCCAAAATAACTTCTTTCCTAATTTTTGTCCCTCCTTTTCTCTTATTTGGGACACTGTAAATATCTGTCGGTGCTGTGAAGCTTACGCAAGATTAGTCATCTCCTACTATTAAAAACTGGTTGTCCAATTTAAGTTTGCTTAAGCCATGAATAACTGTGTTTTCATCGTTTAGTTCATTGCTATTTGCTAGAACATGCTCTAGTTCTGTTTAAGGAAGGGCAAGAAAAAGGATTTAATTACCTTAAAATTAAAAAGAAGAGGCTAGTCTTGTTTAAAATTTTGGTACTTGAGTGATTTCTAGGCTAAGATTACTCTGAAATGAACATGATAATGGTTGCTGGACCTCAAATATTGGACCTTGGACGTAACAGGGCCAAAGGTGAAAAAAGAGAGAGGGTTCTCTATCATTTGATCCTCTGTAATTGGAAATCCAAGAACTCACAAGTCCTTCTTGGTTGCTGAATTCCATGGCACAAGTTCCTTTGTGAGTTTTGTTTTGAGTTGTGCCAGGAGCTTTCTTTTGGGGAATGGTCACAATCTGAGAAAAAGTAAAGTGTTATTCTCATTCCTAAACTATTCCATCGATTAATACATGGCTGAAAACTAGTCCATTACAACTTGATGTCTTTATTCTCATTCATTTTCTTTTCTTGTTGCAGTGACTCATACATGGCTGAAAATATACAAAGTGATAAGGTGATGATGGGTGAAAGTGGGGCTTCTAATTCAAATGCAATAAGTCAAGCTCAAACAATGAAGTCAAATATAACCAAAAAAGGAGAAAAGGGTTTGTTATGTGGATCATTTTACAGAAATTATTACTTCTGAAGGGAGTACAAAAGCAAAATGTGACTATTGCTTTATTGAGTATGTATTTAAGACCAAAGACGGTACGTCGACACTTCTTTCTCATATGCTTAAGTGTCCTAAACGCCCTGCTATTGTTGATAAAAAACAATCAAATTTAGGCTTTCAATCAGCTCCGGGGGGTAGTCAGGGTGACGTAGCTGGTGTTAATTGGAAATTTGATCAAGAAGAATGTAGGAAGGCATTATGTCGTATGGTAATAGTTGATGAGCTTCCTTTTAGCTTTGTTGAGAAAGAAGGTTTTAGACTTTATAAAAGTGGAGCAACCTTATTTTCGGATCCCTTCCTATAGTACTGTAACTAGGGATTGTTTTGATCTTTTTAATGAAGAAAAGCAAAAGTTGAAGAGGTTTTTTATAGAAACAAAACAAAGAGTATGTATTACCACTGATACCTGGACTTCTATACAAAGAATCATTTACATGTGTATCACTTCCCATTGGATTGATAGTGAATGGAATATGCATAAGAGAATAATTAATTTTTGTCCTATTGTTAATCATAAAGGCGAAGATATGGCAAATGGTATTGGTAGGTGCTTACGTGAGTGGGGGATAAATAAGATCTTCACTGTCATAGTTAATAATGCTAGCTCAAATGATGTAACAGTAAAAGAATTGTCTAAGCAATTAACAAAAATGGGAACTAATTTGATGAATGGTACTCACCTTCACGTGAGATGTATGGCTCACATCATGAATCTTGTGGTCCAGGATGGTTTAAAAGAATCTTCAGTGTCTATTGAACGTGTTAGGCATGCAGTGAGATATGTTAGGCAGTCTCCTGCGAGGTTGAAGAGGTTTCAAGAATGTTTTGATGCTGAACAACTCAATTCTAAAAAAAACTTTATGCTTAGATGTTCCAACAAGATGGAATTCCACCTACTTGATGTTACGCAGGGCTGTTGAATTTGAAAGTGCATTTTCACATTATGCTTCTAGTGAAATTGACTTGAGACATTATCTTGAGCATTTTTATATTGATGTTGAAATTCCTACAGGTGAACTTTTGAGTAGTGATTGAGAGAATGTAAAAAGAATTACAAAGTTTCTTGAAATCTTCTATCTTCTTACTTTGAAGATATCTGGATCACGTTATGTTACATCGAATATTCATTTTCTTGAAATTTGTGTTGTTGCTATTTATTTGAAGCAATTGATAGAAAATGAAGATACAGTTTTAAGTGAAATGGCAAAGAATAAGAAAGAAAAGTTTGATAAGTATTGGGGTGATCCAGGGAAAATGAACAAGATAATTTTTATCTCATGTATTTTGGATCCATGTTACAAGATCGAATCGGTTGGCTATGCACTTGTAAAGATGTTTGGTGTAAATCAGGGGGCAACTATACAAGCAGAAGTGACGAAGTACATGACTTCATTATTTAGTGAGTATGTAAAGTCCAGCTCAAAAGGTGTTGTGCTTGCTTCATCTTCAGATTGTTCTTCATTGGACACTTCGACTTCCGGGCTTTCTGGCAGTCAAGCAAGCACCCAAAATATAGGACTTTTAGAATCACTCATGCAAGATATAAAAAAATATAAAAGTGAGAGTGGAGGTGTTGATACTAGAACAGAGTTAGATAAATATTTAGGTGAAGAAACTGAGGATGACACTAAAGAATTTGATGTTCTTCTTTGGTGGAAATTGAACTCAGCTAGATTTCCTATTCTCGCGGAGATGGCTCGTGATGTATTAGTTGTTCCGATTTCAAGTGTGGCATCCGAATGTGCGTTTAGTACAGGAGGACGTCTTCTTGATTCATTTAGGAGTTCATTAACTCCTAAATTGGTGCAAGCTCTAGTGTGTCTTCAAGATTGGCTTCGAAATGAAAAATTAAAACAACCTATTAGAGCTGAGGAAGATCTTGATAAAATCGAGCAGCTTGAATAAGGTAATAATATTGTTACTATATTTGTTGTATATAAGTGTTTTTGATATGCTTATATTTATCGCACGACTCATTATTTTAATTTTTTTCTTCAGATTTAGCCAGCAATGGAAAAGACCCTTCCGTAATTGACGTGCAGTGTTAATATATCTGGTAAGAATTCGAATTTAGGCCAATGTGGTGCCCTCTAACATGTGACATGTACACTTTCCTATCATTCAAGTTGTGCCTGAAGTTGGAATTCAAGCCCTGATCCGAGTGGCTTTTTCTTTGTATTTATTATCAATGCTGATTATCCTTGCTTGTTCACTCACATTTTGTTGAGTTATGATATCAGGAATATTACATATTGTTGAGTTAACATATCATAATTACTATGTTTTTAATGTTTCTCATCTGAGGAATTCTTGCTCTCTAGAGGTCACACAGAAAGTTGACCATAAATGTAGTCGACTAATATGTTGTGCATTCATGCGCGGGAAGGTTATGTAATATTCACGTTGGTTTAAGGTTTATGCCTCATCTCTGAAATTACCAGCCTTACAACATATATTAAGATATTATTAACAAACTAAGAACAGATAACAGAAGCAGGAACATATACTCACTGGAACTGAAACTATAATTGGGTAAAGATTTTTCTCAGCAAAATAAGTAACTTGATGTGGTGTTCCCTTCAGTGGTATCTGCATCTCAGTCCCAATGCTGATTATCCTTGCTTGTTCACTCATATTTTGTTGAGTTATGATATCTGGAATACTACATATTTTTGAGTTAACAGATCATAATTACCATGTTTTTAATGTTGCTCATCTGAGGAATTCTTGCCATGTTAATTTTTTTGGTTATTTTCATCTTGGCTACTTCCTATCAGTTCTCTTTTTTAGATGATTGATTTATATCCGTTTGCAGATCAAGAGGCTCAACAAGTTGATGGGGATACATGACATGACATTGCATTGGGAAATCCATGACATTAATGATCAAGCTTGTGAATTGGATTTCCAAAGACTGTCAATTTGTCTTCAGTTGTAAGTAAATTGCAAGTATTGCTAGTCATGTACTTGATTAGCGTTGAACGTTGTATCAAAACTATGAGACTGGGATGGCTGCCATTTCTTTGACGTTGAGCATGGCCATGGTTCCTATGGTGGCTGCCATTTCTTTGTTGCTGTTAGGGATTTCTGGCTTTGAAGTTACAATTTGGTTTGTTTTTGTTTGCTATAATTGAAGTGAGAAATGTGGGATATAGAAAGAAGAAGAGTCAAGTGATAAAAATGAAATGTCCAATAGGAGTGTGGATTCCAGTTGAGCAGCAGCTTTTTCATTCTACAAGTTGCCTAGTTCTGCTTTTTTAAATCTCAAATGATATGTAATCAGTAATCATCCTAGTTCATTTCGTTTACTGTGACTTTAATTGTTGCAGACTCATATGTAATCAACCTAGTTTTGCTTTTTTCACGCTCAAATGATGTGTTCTGTTTTTTAACAGACATGTATGTCTGGTGTAATTTCGATTTCTGAATATGTATGCTAGGCCGATAAACCGCCTGATAACCGCCCGATAAGAGCTAAACCGATACCAATACGCTGATATCTTATCGGGTGGCTAGCGGATTAATACATTTAAAATTCGATAACCGATAAGCCAAACCGTTAAGAGTAAATAACCGCCCAATTCGCTCGATAAGCAGTCTTACGGAGAATGAAGAAGGACATTGTGGGTTTTGTAGCTCGGTGTCTCAATTCTCAGCAGGTGAAATATGAGCATCAGAGACCGAGTGGCTTGCTTCAGCGGATGGTTATTCCAGAGTGGAAGTGAGAGCGGATCACCATGGACTTTGTAGTTGGTCTTCCACGGACTTTGAAGAAGTTCGATGCTATTTGGGTGATTATGGATCGGCTGACCAAGTCCGCACACTTCATTCCTGTGTGTACTACTTATTTTTCAGAGCGATTGGCAGAGATATATATCCGGGAGATTGTTCATTTGCATGGTGTCCCGGTTTCCATCATTTCAGATAAGGGCACTCAGTTTACTTCACAGTTTTGGAGGTCTGTACAGCAAGAGTTGGGTACTCAGGTCGAGTTGAGCACAACCTTTTGCCCTCAGACGGACGGGCAGTCCGAGCTCACTATTCAGATATTGGAGGACATGTTGCGCGCTTGTGTCATTGATTTTGGAGGGTCATGGGATCAGTTTCTACCCGCTCGCAGAGTTTGCTTATAACAACAATTACCAGTCGAGTATTCAGATGGCTCCATATGAGGCTTTGTGTGGGAGGCGGTGTAGATCTTCGGTTGGTTGGTTTGAGCCGGGTGAGGCTAGACTATTGGGTACAGACTTGGTGCAGGATGCTTTACACAAGGAGAAGGTGATTCAGGAGAGGCTTCGTACAGCGCAGTCGAGACAAAAGAGTTATGCTGACAGGAAGGTTCAGGATGTGTCCTACATGGTTGGTGAGAAAGTTCTGTTGAAGAATTCACCCATGAAGGGTGTTATGAGATTTGGGAAGAAAGATAAATTGAGTCCTCGGTTCATTGGGCCTTTTGAGGTGCTTCGGAGGATTGGGGAGGTGGCTTATGAGCTTGCATTGCCACCCAGCCTATCGAGTGTGCATCCGGTATTTCATGTTTCTAAGCTCCGGAAGTATATTGGGGATCCGTCTCATGTTTTGGACAGTTAGATGATGATTTGACGTATGATGTGGAGCCAATAGCTATTTTGGAGCGCAGGTTCGAAAGTTGAGGTCAAAAGGTATAGCTTCAATGAAAGTGCAGTAGAGAGGTCGGCCCGTGGAGGAGGCTACCTGGGAGACCGAGCGGGAGATGCGCATCACATATCCTCACCTATTCGAGGCTTTAGGTATGTTTCTTGACTCGTTCGAGGACGAACGTTTGTTTAAGAGGGGGAGGATGTAACAACTCGGCCGGTCGGTTTATGAGTTACCGCTCTGTTTTTCCCATTTCTGCTTCTTATTGTCTTGTTCAGCTGTATTATGTATTATCGGGTTGGTTGGCTCAGGTTCGGAGAGGTTTTGGTAAGGTTTGAGACACTTAGTCTCTTTTAAGAAAGCTTAAGTTGGAAAAGTCAACCGGATGTTGACTTATGTGAAATAGGGCTCGGATGTGAATTTCGATGATTCGGATAGCTTCGGGAGGTGATTTGGGACTTAGGAGCGTGATCAGAATGTTTTTTGGAGGTCCGGAGTAGATTTAGGCTTGAATTGGCGAAATTGGAATTTTGGCGTTTTCCGGTTGATAGGTGAGATTTTGATATAGGGGTCGGAATGAAATTTCGGAAGTTGCAGTAGGTCCGTTGTGTCATTTGGGATGTGTGTGCAAAATTTCAGGTCATTCGGGCATGGTTTGATAGACTTTTTGATCGAAAGCGGAATTTGGGAGTTCTTGCAATTCTTAGGCTTGAATCCGATGCAAATTTCGTGTTTTGATGTTTTTTTGAGCGTTCCGGAGGTTGGATCAAGTTTAAATGATGTTATGGGATATGTTGGCATATTTGGTTGAGGTCCCAAGGGCCTCGAGTGAGTTTCGGGTGGTTAAATGGATCATTTCAAGTTGAGAAAAATTGCAGAAAATCTGCTGTGAGTGTTGCAGACTTTTGGCCTTCGCTTTCGCGAGAGGGCCCTCGCGTTCGCGAAGGGTTAGGATGTGAGGTTGGAAGATTGGCCTCGCATTCGCGAAGGAGGTCCCGCGTTCGCAAAGGGCTAGGGTCATTGAGCTACGCGTTCGCGAGAGGGAAGCCGCGTTCGCGAAGAAGGAAAAATTGGTCAACTCAAATTTGTGCTTCGCAAACGCGAGGTGTTGACCGCGTTCGCGATGAAGGATTTTTAAGTGCTGGGCAGAATGTTTAAAAGACCCATTTCCGCGGTTTTGAGCCTAAGTTCCTCCATTTTTGGGCGATTTTAGAGCTTTTTGAAGAGAATAGAAGAGGGAATCAAGGAGGAACACTTGGAGGTAAGATTTATGGACTTAATACTCAACCCTAATGTGGTTTCTACCTAATTAATCATGGAATTTGTAGAATTTAAGCCTAAATATTGAAGAACTAGGGCTTGTAATTGGAGACCTAGAATTTGGGATTTGAGGGGCCATTTGTGATCGGATTTTGAAGTATTTGATATGCATGAACTCGTGGGAAGATAAGGGTTCCATTGATGTTAATTTTGTCGAATCCCGAGATGTGTGTCCGGTGGTCGGATTTTGTTAATTTCGTGATTTTTGGTATAATTTGATTATTTTCGCATGGGCTTCGTTCCCTTAGCTTATTCTAATGTTATTATTCTGATTTTGGGTAGATTTGACGCGAGTTGAGGCCGAGGCGAGAGGCAAAGGCATCGCAGAGTAGTATTTCATCCGGTTTGATGTAAGTAACCATTGCAAATCTGGAACTGAGGGTATAAAACCCCGGTATTTCGTATTGATTTGATAAATGAGGTGACGCACATGCTAGGTGACGAGCGTGTGAGCGTGCACCGGTAGGGATTGTGACTTGGTCCGTCCCGTAGCAACTATTAAGCCGCGTATTTGATTTGAAATCTTATGATATCACGTATTTAAGAGATTGATACTATATTATGGGTTGTATGCCATGTTTGGGGCCTTGAGACCCTTAGGGGAATTTTTACTGTTTTCCTCACTCTATTTGTTTGAAAGCATATCCTCAGTCATGTTTTACCTGTTTATTGTTTAAACCTGGTTTTTATCACTCTGTTTCTTAAAAATATGAAAACTGTTTGGGCTGAGTTTCCCTGATTTCCACTGTTATGCCTGAGGGGCTGTGAGGTTAATGACTGAGAGAGGTTGAGGACCTAATCGTGAGGATTATATATATATTAGGGAAAAGGTCCAAAATTAGCCTTCTACTATGGTATATAGTTTAAGTTTGTCCCCCGTTATACTTTTTGTTCAGATCCACCCCTACCGTTACCAATCTTTCTAAAATTGCCCTTAACCCTAACGTTCCTCCACCGTGGCACCCAATCCCTCTATTAATTTGTCCACATCAGCTTCCATATCAGCAGGTCCCACGTTAAAATTAACCCCATCATCACACATGCCTATTATATTCTTCTTATTGCCATTAACTTCAACAACGTTGTCAGTGACCAATTTATGCAAAAGATCAAGCAGTCGGAAGAACCCATTTCGTCTTCTTCAAATTTTCTTAGAACCATAACAATGTTGTTTCTAAGTTTCTTCAACAACTTGGTGCTATGATTACTTTATAAATTCAAATCATCAAGAACAAATAATTTTTACCCATAATTTCAATTTTGCTTTCATATATGGGTTTGGAAAATTCAAACTCCAAAGCTTCGTCAATAGTGGTTTAGCTCCTGTGTACAAATCTCACCTCCCTATTCGGTGATAAAAGTTATAGCTCCTGAAGTGATGCATTGAGCTTTTTAACTATTTCACATTGAAGTTAAAGAAAATTCAAACAAAACCCCAAAACCACCATTAAAGCACCATGTAAGCTTATAGCCATCCGCCACAACCTAAAAACGAGCCGCTGCCGAACTCCCCCACCAGAATATTCTAGTAGAGACATCCCTAAACAAATCATCATAGCCAATACCCCATTTTTTACCAACGAAAAAATCCAAACATCCAGTGACCACCGGTGAACTTTGCCGCTTACCAACAAGAAAACCCCAACCCACTTCCCTTGTTTCATCTATAAGATTTCACTTAAATACCAAATTGGTACCTTTCTGTTATGATAGAACTGTGTTGGATTTCCTTAGAAGTGAGCTTTGTTATGAACTTTGTTAGATTTATGTAGATTAAGAAGAAAGTGGCTGACGATGGAACAGGAGAGAAAGTGAGGGGTTCGGATAAGTGGGAGTGGTAAAGGAGGAATAAATGGGTACATGAGGTTAGAGATGAGTAGCGTGAAGTGGCAGGAGGGGAGGGGGGCCGAGTGATGTGGCAGCTGACGTGGCAGTTGACATGGAAAAAATTGAGGGGGTCAGCTGCCACGGTGTAGATCCGTTAGGGTTAGGGGCAATTCTTGAAAGTTTGTTAACGGTAAGGGCGGATCTGAACGAAAAATATAACGGGGGACAAACTTAAACTATATACCATACTAGAGGGATAATTTTGGACCTTTACCCTATATATTATGGATCGGGTTGCACGCCGCAGTAATATTATATGTATATATTATGGATCGGGCTGCACGCCGCAGCGATACTCATATGGATCGGGCTGCACGCCGCAGCAATATATATATTGGATCGGGCTGCACGCCGCAGCGATATGACGCTTGGGCTGTAAGAGCCCCTTCGGAGTCTGTACACCCCCAGTGAGTGTAGTCGACTATAAACTATGGATCGGGCTGCACGCCGCAGCGATTATTATGACTATTACTATTATGAGATATTATTGAGCCTGAGTGCTGAGTGTGATACTGTGTGATGAGAGTTAAGTCGCGAGTGACCGAGAGGCTTGCCCGAGATGCTATATTTGTGAGTGATACCTTGCCCGAGGGGCCCGTTTATGACATATTTGCTGATTTCACTCTTCCTTTTTTTTTAATAATGAGCCTCTGTTGAAACCTGCTAAGTAAATGATCCCAAAGTATTTCAATGTTAAACTGAAGTTTTACGAAGTAACTGGCTTTTAAACTGTTGAGTTGATTTGATATTCTGTTGTATACTCTTATATATGATTTTTAACTGCTCGTCACTGCACTCAGACCTTATTTACTTTAGTTACTTATTGAGTTGGCGTACTTACGTTACTCCCTGCACCTTGTGTGCAGATTCAGGTGCCCGAGCGGCACAGTGAAGGTTCCCAGCTTCGGAGCTTATCGGAGACTGCAAGGTAGATGCACGGCGTCCGTACCCCTGCTTTCCTCCTTCCTATCCTTATTTTTTTCGCATTTTTTTTAGACTTATCATGCATTAGACAGTCAGACTGGTTGTATTTAGAGGCTCTAGACTTGTGACACCAGATGGTTGGGTTGTGTTTGGTTTGTTGATATATTGTCTTTCCGCACATTTCAGTGAATTAAGTATTTCTCTTGTAAATTTGAAGTTTATTCAGTATTAGCAAAATGGTTTATTAAAAGGAATTTACTGTGTTTAATTGCTTGAGTCGGGTTGCCTAGTATTGTGATAGGCGCCATCACGACCGAGGTATTTGGGGTCATGACACTTCCACACCAAGCAATTTATATATATTGGGTGAGCATATGGAGTGAGAAGGGTTGAGTTCTAATAGTTCAACTATAGATACTCTCCCATTATGTTACTCAATTAGTTATTCTCTCAGTAGTTGCATCTTCTTCTTGTCATGATATAACATAACGGGCTTCTTGTATTAGGTCATAGTTTCTAATCATTTAGATCTTAAGGAAAAAGGGCAAGTTCTGGATCACATAAAATTTCAGTTAAAGGGCTTTATTTTTAGTGCTTGTACTTTTTTGAATAAATGAACTTTATCCCCAATAATTTTTTCACTGGTGTCATTCATTATTGTGTTGAATTTGAAAATTTCTTAATACTTACCAAAAAGTATGGTTTGACTTTGTGTTCTTTGCCGTAAAGTCATGTTTTAAAATGTTAATTCCAATGGGTTGTTTTCTTGATTTTCCCCTTTCATTTTTCATTTGTTGGTTTTCACCGAATCAGGTAATTCTTTATACCTTTTCTTTTCTGAGTATTAGTTTTTATCTTGCAATACATTTTGGTAATATTTTTTTTAATCTTTCACTTTTATATGCTTAGACATAATTACATTGATTATGTGAGTATTTGAGTTTTACTTGATTTCATAAACATGGTTGTTATGTCTATAGTTGAGTACATATATTGTTAGTACATATGCAGTTTTAGTATAAATACAAACAAAACCTAAAAAGACCAAAATATTGAAAAAGTTATAATTAGGCAAATATTCATTAATGTCAGTACGTGGGCGATGGATCATTGATATTTGACTATTTCATCGTTAGCTATCTTCTAAAACATCCCAACTATTTTCGCATAACAATATTACAAGACAACTCTAATGAAGCATAGAAAAGCTTTATAGTAAATCTTTCGGAACATAAATAGCTCTAGATTATGAATGCGCGACGAAAGATGTTCTCATATGACTTATCACTCTGCTACTATATGCTTCTTGCTCTTGCAGATAAGACCCTACATAATTGAGAAAAATAAAATCACACCTATTTTCGAGCTATTCTTTGAGTCATCATTCACTACTTTTTAGCTTGTTGTAGTCTTGATTTTACACAGGCAATATACTTTTTTATAAATTGGGATAATATATTTTTACTATCCATACCAATCTATCATGAATTTGGTGGTTAAACTCTACTATGAAGTTGAATCATTTCAGGAAAGTAGAGGGATAAAGCAACACTAAAATTCATATCTTTTAATAAATGTATCAATTTCTTCTATGCTTTCCTCTTTATCTAAATTCTGTTTTATTATTTTCATATCTTATAAATATATTTTTATTGAGGTTTTGGCGCCTTTATCTGGATCTCATTTAGTTAAGTAGGGAGATAAATAAGAGCTCCTGGCTGTGATAAGGCTATTGTGAAGAAAGAACCATGACCACCCGAGAAAGATATCAACCTCTAAGAATTTTTTGTAAAACAAGACATCCAATAATTCTGAACAGTTCGGGAGATACATGAACTTTTTTATTAATTTTATCTTACATGATTACCTATTTTTTATCCGGTTCAATAATGAATATGATTTATTATGCAACTCAACCTTTCATATTCACCGATGAGTTTAAACTCTAATACTTTTTAGGAATTTTTACCTCCTATAGAAAAAGTTAACACCTTATTTATTTTAAATAAATACCATTTAAAAAAATTATATTCTATAGATACAAATGTTAATAGCAAAATATCTAATTTTGGTTACCTCCTAACCCTAAGCCACTAAATACGCTATTCAGTTACACTATTTGCTTTCTCTCTCTACTTTGGTACATGCCATTCTCTTCCCCCACTCCCCGAAAATACGATGCTCAATCTCAAAATTCCTCTCACCCATATCACCTACGTTTTCTCCGATCCCAATTTCTCCAATTCCATCGGAGCACGCATATATGTTACCACGTCAAATATGTTGACATATGGTTTCAAAAATTTGTACAGAGTCCATTCAGATTTTTTATGCTACTGTAGAGGTTAGGCAAACATCCGTTCATCCAATCTCCGTCGGAAATTAGGCTGCCAGATTTTTTATGCTGCCGGAAATTAGGCTTTGTTCTCTTCCATCCAATCTCAAAGTTTGGTGGATCCTGCTTCACAAGCCCAGTTCTTGATTTTCTATCGCGAATTATCTCTGACTTTCTTCGTTTCTCTATTGGGAATTTTTCTGGGCTGATTGTTGTTTCTGAAGTTGGTGTGAGACTGAGGAAATTGGGGTCTGAAGAGTCGGGTGTGGGATTGTATTTGATTGTATTCGTTGTCTTTTTTTCATTGTATTTCAATATATTTCGTTGTATTCCATGAATGTATTCATATATTTTTTTAATTAATATAATTTATGTATTCAGATGTATTATATAATTTCTCTGAAAATTGCTATATTTTTTGGGTATTTTTCGGTTCAGAATCTTTTTTATAACTGGAAATACAAAATTTGTATATTATAATTGAGTTTGTTGAGTTATATTAGGAGTCTATTATGTTAATTGATTCACTTTCCATTTAAAAACAGTGTAATCCCCTGTTTCACGCCGTGAATACAGTCGAATACAATAATCTGTCCAGCTGTAATTCCATGTTTCACGCCATGAATACAGTCGAATACACTCGAATGCAACAACTGATAAGCTGGACTTCCCTGATTCACGCCTATTTTTGCTATTGTATTCATGAATACAGTAGCTTAAATACATCTAATACATCTTATAATAACAGAAAACGTATCTACAGTCCGTAATATAACAAATGGTATCTATGGATAGCTAATTACCACTAAAAGATAGTGCTTTATGAAAATTTCTCTACTTTTTAATGTATAAAACAATTACTTATAGGTCTATATAT
Organism: Nicotiana attenuata; assembly: GCF_001879085.1. Classification (NCBI taxonomy): domain Eukaryota; kingdom Viridiplantae; phylum Streptophyta; class Magnoliopsida; order Solanales; family Solanaceae; genus Nicotiana; species Nicotiana attenuata. The sequence goes on along the minus strand of NC_031991.1, from coordinate 37,823,706 downwards.
GATGAAGCTTAAGATTTTGTGCATGACATCTATATTAAAAAAATGAGGCTTGACTATTCCCGAAAAGAGCAAACAACCTTGAGAAGACAATTTGCCAAGGCGCAATTTGATATTGTTATGGCTGAAGAATATGAGGAATATATAATTGATCAAAGAATGCTGCTTCCGACAACGTCAATTGGATTGATAACGTGATGGCTAGAAGAAAGAAGATAAAGTTGGTTGTATAGTATTTTTTCTACTTTATTCATGAAAGGTCTTAATGTTACGCGAGAATGCTAGCTTTTGGAATATTCAAATTTGTAACTATAATTAATATATAACAAAGTTAAATATTTCTCGATTATGTACACATTAACTATTTTTAGTAAATATTCTGTAGAAAATATTATGATATACACGTGCAACGCACGTGCAGAGAAACTAGTATAATATATATATATATATATATATATATATATATATATATATATGTGTGTGTGTGTGTGTGTGTGTGTGTGTGTGTACTAAATTGGTCATGTAGATCTTATACATATTGTAAAGTCACGTAGAAATCAAGAGTGTTATTCTTGAGAATAAAATTACTTTGAGAAAGTAATAGTGCAATATAAAGTCAAGATAGAAAATACTAATACAAGAAAATTATTTCTTGTTCTTCTACCTTTGAGTTGAGATTTTTGAGAAATAATTTCAACACAATATTTTCATTCAATTTGTCCGCGGGATTTCATTGATCAGAGTTGCTAGCAAGGATCAGTCACGGTGTGGATACGCATAAAATCTTCGCACTATTGAAGAAGTTGAAAACGAGACTCTCTTCACCAGGTACGTCTTAGATTCGATCTTTGACATGTAAATAAATTTTAAACGCGAAAAATTCTGCCTATGATTGTTATTGTTTTCCGACGACAGAAAATAAAGCAAAGAAGACTGCCGACAATTACAACCTAAAGCTTTCTAGACTTTCGAAGTTATTATGCTGACAGGAGACCCTTTTTGGCGACAACCATATAAAAATAGAAGTGGTTTTGTTGGAATCCTATTTTGCAAGAAAGCTACTACCAGTTTATCGTGTAGAAATAGTATTCACTAGCCACTTTTTGGTCATGTAAATAAGCAGTATCCTGAAGTTTTAAATTTCACAAGTGAAAATTTGAAGTTAAACTCCATAATATTGGCTATTTTTTTAATTACATAACTGAAAACTGGTTATTTGTGAATTTTTCCCGTTTATTTTTCACTTGATAATGAATAAGTAACTTAAAAACATAAGGAAACACTTTGTATCATACAAGTTTATTAAGGACTTCCAAGTTCCAACTACCAGAGTGTATAGTCCAACGAGCTGGGCCAAAATCAAGTATGTTAGTTGGCTAAATATAATAAAATATACTATGTGGTCATCCTACACTTGAATGCCGAACAAATTCAAAACTATTAATTAAATCCAAGAAGGAAAATTTGTCTCTTTGGTTATATATTTTCACCACGCCTTTCACTTTAAACTAGAGTCATTATGCACATGGCCCGACAGTTATATATATATAAATATAATCGCCTGCGTACTCAGGAACGTGGTGTATATTATAAAAAATGGAGAGAAGATGAGGCTGGCTCATGGCCATTTTTAAAAGCATTATCCTCCACTTTATGCTGTAGGAAGGGAACGCAGACCAACCTAAGCACAACTTTAAATATTCTCCACTTTTTGTCTTCCTCAATCATACATTACCTACTATCCCACTAAGCACCATTAGTTACAATCACACGTTAATAAACAACCAAATCTCAACTTATACATAGTCCACATCTGTTACATCTCAGGTCTCCCAACCTAAAAATCAATTCTTGAAATAGCTCTCCTTTCTCTGCTGACCTACTGCATGTAGGTGCTTCTTGGATACAGCTTCTGTGGGAAAGTGTTTAAGAGGTCCGAAATGCTCTTGTTTCTGGTTAATTGCATTCTCTTCTTTGCCAATATCTTAGCAGTATTTTCAGCATCATTGCCTCAAGATGCTGTTCATCTACTTGGGTTCCGCAGCAGTCTCCCAGAGTCCTCTCAACAATTGCTCCCTTGGAATCAGTCCGTCTCACACTGCCAATGGAAAGGTGTTTCCTGCTATACAAACAGGACTTCTCATGTCGAATCATTGAAGTTTACAGACTTCCTTCTATCGGGAATCTTGGAGAAGGCATTTCCCAAACTTTGTCGCCTTCCTCGATTGGTCTCCCTTGATCTCAGTGGCAACCATTTCACTGGTGGCATCCCCGCTATGCTCGCAAACTGCAGCCAGCTTGACACGATTCTCCTCAACGACAACAGATTTTCAGGATCCATCCCACCAGAGATTTTCAAATCAAGCAAGCTTTTACAACTTGATTTGGGTTACAATCAGCTCAATGGCACCATTCCTTCTGAGGTAGGCCTTTCTACAAGCCTTCAATATCTCGGGCTGTGGGAAAATTCCCTTAGTGGAAACATTCCAAATGAGCTATTTGATTTGCCAAACTTGACAGATCTCTACCTCCAAAGAAACAATCTAACAGGACCTCTTCCGGATTTCCCATCCTCGTGTTCACTTTCCCAGCTTTATATTTTTGAGAATAATTTCTCAGGTTCTTTGCCAATTACCCTGGGTAATTGTCACAACCTTACTGCATTTTATGCATCATCTGCTAATCTTGGAGGAGTTATTTCCGCAGAGGTTTTTAGAGGCCTTTCAAACCTCAAGAATCTCTCTTTAAATGACAACCACTTTATAGGAGAAATTCCTGAAACCTTATGGACAGGGAGCTTACAAGAGTTAGTTCTTTCCCTCAATAAGTTTAATGGAAGTATATCCGAAAAGATTGGTGGCTGTCATCAGATAACTTACATTGATTTGTCAGTTAACAAATTAACTGGTCAGATTCCCAGGTCAGTTGGACGTCTGAAGAATTTGAACAATCTTTATCTGTACAAAAACATGCTTAGTGGTTCATTACCAGCAGAACTTGGAAACTGCTCTTCTCTTGTTGAAATCAATCTCATCAATAACTCCATCAGTGGGGAACTTCCTTCAGAACTTTGCAACCTTCAAACCCTAGCAAAATTTTATGCATTCAAAAATCAAATTCGAGGCCAAATTCCAGAATGCATAGGCAGAATAAGCGGGCTGGAGGAGCTAGCTCTTTATGAGAATAAATTGACTGGCAAGATACCACATGGAATTACAAATATGACGAAACTGACATTTCTTTCTTTGGCTCATAATAACCTTATCGGAGAGGTACCACCAGATCTGGGGAAAAATAATTTTCCTGGCTTATTTAAGGTTGATTTAGGTTATAATAACTTCAGCGGACAGATTCCTTCTGAACTTTGTAATGGAAACAGGCTTGCAGTCCTGACTCTTGAATACAACCATTTCAATGGAAGCTTCCCAACAAGTATCACAAAATGCAAATCTGTATATAGAGTGAACCTTCTCAACAACAATCTGCAGGGGAGTATTCCTGAAGACATTGAAAAGAATGAGAATATTTCTTACTTGAATGTTCGAGGAAATATGCTTGCAGGAAGGATTCCAGCAGCGTTTGGCTACTGGACTAATCTTTCAACAATTGATCTTTCAGAAAATATGTTTTTTGGCTCCATACCTGCAGAATTTGGAAAGCTGCAAAATCTTGTAAGACTGAGCATTTCTTCAAACAGACTGAAAGGACAAATTCCACTTCAGTTGAGTTACTCTGCGAAACTGGCCGAGTTGGATCTCAGCAACAACAGTCTTTCAGGAAGAATTCCGAAAGAAATAGCATCATCTTCAGTATTGACAAATCTTCTGCTGCAGGACAACAAACTTTCTGGTGCTCTTCCGGACACTTTCTCCTCCACACAAAAGCTTATAAAGCTGCAGCTGGGGAACAACTTGCTCGAAGGCCCAATTCCATGCAGTCTGAGTAAACTTAGGCAACCTAATTTTGCACTGAATCTGAGCATGAATAAGTTTACTGGTGAAATTCCTAGATGCCTAGGCAATCTAGACACATTGGAGGTCCTTGATATATCAAGCAACAACTTGTCTGGTGCAATACCATCAGAAATGGACAAGATGATAACCCTGTCATTTCTCAACATATCATTTAATAACTTGTCAGGGCAGATACCCATTTCATGGGAAAAACTATTAAGTTCACATCCAGGATCTGTCCTGGGAAATCCAGGGCTCTGCTTATCAGGCGCTCAAGGTAGTAACTGCAAGCATGTGAAAAAATCACATGTAAAATGGAAGACCTTGGCTGGTGTAATTAGTGGATGTGTGCTGTCCATGGCAATCATAGTTGCTGCAATATACTTACTAGTTACTCGGCGCCCTAAGCATCGGCTCATCAAGTGTCAATCAGGACTTGATGATCTACCAGATGGTATAAGTTTTGAGGACATTGTACATGCAACAGAGGGCTGGAGCGAAAAATACGTTATTGGAAGAGGCAAGCATGGAACAGTTTATAAGATGGAAACTGTGAAATCCAAAAAGCATTGGGCTGTCAAGAGGATTGACTTAGCTGAGAGAGCATTCAATGATGAAATGACAACCCTAAATCTAGTCAGACACCGCAATTTGGTAAAACCGGGAGGATACTGCATCAGACAAGGATATGGCTTCATTCTAACAGAATTCATCCCTGGAGGGACTCTTCATCATTCCCTTCACCAGAGTAAACCACCTGTAGTCCTGGACTGGGAGTCCCGCCATCGTATTGCTCTTGGTATTGCTCAAGGTCTGTCATATCTTCACCATGATTCTGTCCCTCAAATTATTCACAGAGATCTCAAATCAGATAATGTAATGTTGGATTCTGAGATGGAGCCAAAGATTGGAGACTTCGGGATTGCTAAAATAGTATCAGATTCTGATGAAACCGCATCAAAGTCCACAATCGTTGGGACACTAGGATACATTGCTCCAGGTTAGCCACACTTTACTATGCCAATTTTCAGTGTAATTTAGTTGGCATATTACTTTGATGAGCTAATAACTTTGATTACTTTCTCCCTTGACCCCCTCCATGTCCTTCTCCCTCCATCAATTCAGAGAATGCATACTCAGCTCAATTGACAGAAAAAAGTGATGTTTATAGCTATGGAGTTGTTCTACTGGAGCTCTTCTGCAGAAAATTGCCAGTAGATCCCAGCTTTGAGGAAGGATTAGACATCGTTTCCTGGGTTAGGAAGTACTTGCAGAGAAGCAACAATTTCTTTTGTTTTCTTGATGAAGAAATTCGTCTCTGGGATGCAGAAGAACAATGGAAAGCCCTGAAAATAGTGGATCTGGCACTTCAATGTGCTCAACTCGAGGCAAATGCCAGGCCTGCGATGAGGGATGTAGTAAGGTCTCTTGTCGAGTTAAATCATAGATGTAAAGAGAAGAAATGAAGCTTTTAACACTGTAACTCGGGTTCATTTTCCCAACTTCCAACATAATACATGATCCTGAATCTTTCAGTTTAACTTTCTGACAACCAATGAAACAACACAGATTAAAAAAATGAATGATGTTTCCAATACAGATTTAAAGTGTGTCCTATTACTTCCTCCAGCTGCTCCAAATTTTGAACAGTTTTCAGTTTTTAAAATTAAGAAGGGAGCAAGAATGGACAACGCATTGCTACAATCTACTCCTGATTTTGTGGCTTATAAAAAGAAAGAAGACTAAAAAAACAGCACTTCACAATCAGCAGAAAAGGATAGATTTTGTTGGATTTGATAGAACTAATGATGATGGCTCCTGCAAAAGAATGCAAGAATCGATGATCTCTGCCTTACCCTTCTTCTTTGAGTACCAGACTTCCAGTGACTGAACAATTTTCAGAAAAGAAAATTAAAGAGGATATGATGAATAAAAATAGCTTGTGGAACAATCATTATATTTCATGCAAATACAGATTTATATAAGGCATACGTAACTCAGGTGTGGTTATGACAGATGTTTTCCATCATATTTAAGAACTATAACTTCCTTATCTAGAGTTACCCTGTCTCTTGTTTATGGAGAGTATCGACAATATTACTTGCTCGGCTGCAGCCGATGCATACAACAGTTCGTGACATGTCTGTTTTACATTAAATCTTTCACTTGATCATGGTTAATTAATATGTATTTTCACCTCAAAGTTTCACCTTAATATGGTCGATAAACTTCTAACAAGACTTGACTGAGGAATGGCAAATCATATAGGAAAATTAGAATGAGAGTATAATAATAGTCTTTGGAGAATTAATCAGAATTCAGTAGAAAGGAAATATCCAAGAGGTGCAAGAATAAATTGGTACTGCTACTGCAAGTGACAAACAGACGAAAGGCATATCTCAGTTATGAAAACTGCAGCAGCAGAGCTAGTACAAAACGCACTATTCATCAGAGTAGAAAAGTCCAATTGAAACCTTTTCAGATTCATTTTTCGTATTGTTTATCCAATTTACTTGGATGTGCATTACAAACCAATCCGCACAAGATTTTGACTACTTTCAGGTTTAATTTTTTTCACCAGAACTTGCATTGGGCATATTCATATGACAACACGACATATGTTGACAAGTCTCGGACTTCTAGTAATAGAGCTTCCGTTTTTGAGTCAGATCCACTAGATTGCCAACCTTCTACCCTTAGAAATGCACTTTTGTGCCAAAAGATTTGAGACAAAGTCCAGAAATTTGGTGCTTGCTCCAGTACCAAAGCTAGTGCTAGCAGCTAAAAAGAGAAAATATGAAATACTGAACCACGTTAGAGAATAGTTTAGATACGCTATAACCAAGATTGAAGAGGAGAAAATTCTGCATAGTTTCTCAAAAAAGCTAATCATATTCTACATCCGATCACATTGCTGAAGTTACAAGTATAGATAAATCATAAATGTTTGGAACACTAGTGTCCAAAGGTAAGGTCCCTAGAAACAAGAATCTACAGATATGCTCCAAGAAACAAAGTAACATACGCAAAAGCTTTTCAAATAGCCTCAAGGTGAAGAATTTAAAACAAGGTTAGACTTGTCTGCTTCCTCAGCCTAATAAAGCATGAATCAGGACTCAGGAGTTTGTCTACTTTGAATTTAGAGAACTACTCCATTACTGGGCTATGTTACCTACAGCTAACTTGATTAAATTAACAGCTCAATGAACCTATACATTGTCTTGTTGGGTATTCGAATACTTACAACCAGCTAAATTGAAGAATAGTTCATTAATATACATGGTCTATGGATTAAGGCACAGAGCCACATGACAATATTTTCAATGAAAGTAAAACATTACCATGAGGAGGACGGAATGTCCAATCACATCATAAAGAATTAGATACATAATAGAGCTTGGCAATCTGTTTGATTAACACTAAACAATGCTAAAATTTAGAAAAAGCTCGAGTTCTACAATTTATTCATGTTTTCTTCACAAGAACTGTTCCAACCAATCATGATAATGTATATCTGTCTGCAAGAATATTTCAACGTAACATATTCTTTTTTATTTGATTTTACATAATATTAAATGAAATAAAGGACCTAAAAGTCAGGTTACTAGACAAATATTGATAAGTTCCATACTACATCTGTTTGCCTCTTTTTGTCAATCAATACAACTATACATGATAAGGGAACAAACTTAAAGGACTATATGATGTATACCAGCTTTTGCATATGATCATGATGGATCAATGCCTAGTTGACACAAACATGACAAACAAAGCCTACGGCAAGATGCGGAACCGACAAAACCTCTCCCCATACACTGAAGTCCATTGCCCCCATTCTGGATAGTGGGTACTCAACAGGAAGTCAAAAATATACTGAGTATCCAATTACCAAGTCTGCCAGATGAGTTCCAAAACTGGAGATTTCAAGAGGTGTTTTTATTGTTTAACCAGCTGACTAGGAATGGCAATGGGGCGGGGCGGGTTTGGCAAAACCTACAAAAATTTCAACCCGCCCCGCCCCGCATAGTTATTTTTTCAGTTTTCAACCCGCCCCGCCCCGCCTCTTTTTTCTAAAACAAACTAGTTTGATATTTATTATTTTATAAAATGGAGAGTTTAATAGAATCACATAAACATAAAACTGAGAGAGTATTACGCTGATCTTCCAAAATAAATGGGTTACTATCATTTCCTATCAAGATTAAGAGAATGGATTTGGATTTAATTAATTCAAACTCAAGATTAAGCCCCAACTACTTATCAAACAAAAGTTGTGGTTTGACCGATTTATCGTAAATACTAAATAAAGTGAATAAGAAGCAAGAGACCAAATGTTGAGGAAGAAAGCCTAAGGTTATGGATTTCTTTGACACTTCTGTTATGGCAGTAAATGATATAGTTTAATGGATGGAATTTAGAAACTTCATAGATAGTAGAAGTTCGAATTTCTGGCTGAGAATAATACTCAACCCATCGTTCTATATGGTGTCATTGATCTATGATTTAAGTTCAAAAAATATGGTTGACTTGGGCATACATCAGGTGTGCAATTTATTCGAAAAAATGCTCAAATCTCAAAGCAGCATGTCACGAAAAAAAGTTACAGAAGATAAAATTCAAAGTTGCCCCGCATTGAACCCGCATTAAACCCGCAACCCGCCCCGCTCCGCTTTAAAAATTTTAAAAACTGTTTTAACCCGCCCCGCACCCGCATAAGAGTAAACCCGCCCCGCACCCGCATCAAACAAAACCCGCCCCGCCCCATTGCCATCCCTACAGCTGACTAAAGAAACTATTTTGTGTTGCTAGGTAAGATTTTTTCTAATGTTTATATATACTATATTATTGAATTCCCTTGGCTTCTTCGTTTGTTTAGTTCTTCATATTTTGACTCCTTTAATAAAAACCCTGGTTCCTCCACTGTAAACAGCTAACTAGTGAAAGAAATAAGCAAGGATATGAAGAGAAAAGGAAGAACTCAGAAATATATTTTTTGAGCAATAAACTAGGGAGATGGAAACCATTATTTGATCGCGAAGCTACGAACCAAGAGCACACAAGAGACAGCAGCAACATCAGACTTCAGTCACACTCATAAGTCATAATACGCCATCTATTCTGTTGTTTTCCACTTGCTTTTTTAGATTTTAGAGAGCTGATATACGTTCATTTAGAGATATATGAATCCTTTTCACCTAGACATTCAACGTCAAGCCATCTCAAAATCATGTGCCTCTAGAAAGAAAACAAATTGAAATAAAAAGATAAGAATGAGAGAGAGAAAAAAAGATCTTCTAATTGAAATTGAAGAAAACTCAAAATCAATTTACTCCAGCAGCTTCTGGTTTCTAAGATCGTAAAGTCCAAGCATTAGAAAACTAATATTGCCCTTAAAGGTCAAATTATCAAATACAATCACGTCACCACAGGATTCAGTTGTGCTTTTAGAAACGGAGGAAGCAAACTAAGGTGAAATTGGGAATAGCATTGTACCTGGTGATTGATGGAGTCATAGGAACCAAAAGCAACTCGAATTATAGAAGCAAATGCTTGGCAATAACAGTTACGTACTTCATTTGAAATAAATAAATTTTCATTTCTAAACATAAAAATAGATTGGATTGATATAATTTTGTGAAGCTCTTTTCGTTTTGTTTCCAATTTGCTTGAGGCCTGATGATGAGGGGAAAATCAATCAGGGAAGCTAATTCGAGGAAAGGGGGAAACAGAGCTCAGAAATCTTCGGTTATTCAGCTTCGATTATTTCTCATAAACTTCAGATTGTTTCTCTTTAATCCTCAATTTTGCTACCTCGGCCGTTCTACTTTCAAGAAAGTGTCATAGTTTCTCACGGGTTAAAATTCAATTACTAGAGACAACCCAAGTTTGTGGAGCTGCAATTTGAGATAATTCAAGCTCATACACTATAATATATACCCCTAAGTCTCATTCATAACTCAATGTGAAAAATCCATCTCGACTCCTTGTTGGGTATTAGTGTTGCATTGATCGTTTCATAACCTTAAATAGAGGTGTGGCTTCGACGAGATCATTGGCGCCGTTGCCGGGGAGCTAAAAACGGATTTAGCTATATATTTGGTTTCGTGTGTGAATTGTCTTCTTTTTTTTCCCGTGTCACTGAATTGTGTGAATCAATTGTAGGTGCAACAATGGCCCTCAACAATGGCATGCCTTTGGATGATGTGGGCGCTGAAGATGACCAAGTTGAAGAGGTCCCTCTTGAACCTCAAGCAAGTAGAAGAGGCCGGCCGCCTCAAGACAACGTCCCAGTTCCACCCCCACATCCACCAAAAGCGGCTCCACACCGGGTGTTTCCAAACGAAGGGTATGCAAGTGCCATAGTCTCGCCCCGCATTAGGGCGGGCAACTTTCAAATCACGAATGTAATGCTCACATTGCTAGAGCAACGGGGATTCTTCACCGGGGCTCCGAGTCAAAATGCATACAAACACTTGAAGGAGTTTGTGGACACTTGTTGGGGGAGTAAACAGACAAACGTCTCCGAGGATTCTTTAAGGTTGAGGCTATTTCCTTTCTCTCTATGGGGAAAAGCCTTGGATTGGTTAGAGAGATTGCCAAACCATTCCATCCATACATGGGATGAGTCGGCGGAGAAATTTATTTCCAAGTTTTTTTTCTCCCGGGCATATGGCTACTCTTAGAGACGAGATTTTAGCATTCAAACAAGAGCCCAATGAGCCATTGCATGAAATATGGGAGAGGTACCGAACTATGGTCAAAGAGTGCCCCAATAGTGACATGACGGAGGCTATAATTCAACAAACTTTCTATCGGGGGATCAATGCTACCAACCAGTCCATGGTAAATCAACTTGCCGGTGGAAATTTCATGACAATGCCGTATGCGGAAGCTTGTGAGATTTTAGATGAAATGGCAAATACTTCATCGGCATAGCAAAGTAGGGCAATTTTTCCTCAAGGTGATCCGAACGTGATTCACCTACATAAAGAATTGCATGATCATGGGCAAGCAATTGCCGAGTTGACCACCACAATGAACCAATTAGCCAAGGCTCAACTTCAACAAGTGCAAAGTCCTAAGCAGGATGCCATGGAGGGAGTTAGTATGATGGTGAACAAAAGAAGGCCCAAAGGTCCACAAGTGCAAAAGCGCGTGGAGAATTATGTGCAAGAAGATAGTGGGTTTAATCAAGATGAATCTTACAATGAACAAGAGGAGGAAGTGCAATACGTGAACAACTTTCAAGGGCAAATAAACAACTCTCGTGGCCCGAATCAACAACAATGGTGACCTCAAGGTAATCAAGGTAATTGGAATTCTAACAACCAAGGTAATTGGAGTAGTGGCAACAATCAAGGGAATTGGAATAATAATAACAATCAAGGAAATTGGAGTGGTAAAAATAACCAAGGCAATTGGAGTGGCAACAACCAAGGATATTGGGGAGGTAATAATCAAGGGTGATGGAACAATAATCAAGGCAATCGGGGGTCGGGCTTTCAAAGGCCCCCGATGTATCAACAATCGAGCAACTCGCCTCCTTATCCTTCCATGGTCCAAGTTCTTCCAACAATGAGATGGGACGAATTGAGAATATGTTTAAACAAATGACAGAGAAGAATGCCGACTTCGATGCCCAACTAGCCTCACACAACACATCAATTCTCAACTTGGAAGTTCAAATGGGGCAAATCTCTCAAGCTCTAAACGCTCGTCCTAAGAGGGCACTACCAAGTGACACGGTGGTGAACCCAAAGGGTGGAAGTAATACGGGACATGCCATGGCAGTTACTACAAGGAGTGAAAAAGGTGGGGATGCACCCACCTCAAGTTAAAGGAAACTTGTGGATGATGAGCAATTGGTACAAAAAGATGAGACCCTGAACAATATGGTGCAAGGAAACGATGAAGTGCGGATTGATATTGATGACAATGTGGAAGAAGCTCAAGAGGAAGTGAACCCGTCTAGGGATCACATTGTTAACATACCAGAACCAGTAGTGCAAAAGGCTAAGGCACTAATGCCTAGGCCTCCTCCTCCATATCTTCAAAGGCTTGCCAAGAAAAATGGCGAGAATCAATTGAAAAAGTTCATTGACATGATGAAGAGTCTATCAATCAATGTGCCATTGGTTGAAACCTTGGAGAAAATGCCCGGTTATGCAAAGTTTATGAAGGATTTAGTGACAAAAAAGCAGTCGATGATTTGTGAAACTATAAAAATGACTCATCAAGTGAGTGCAATTGTGCATTCAATGGCTCCGAAATTGGAAGATCCTGATACTTTCACAATCCCTTGTACCATTGGAAGTGCCGAGTTTGCTAAAGCTCTTTGTGGTCTTGGGACAAGTATCAATTTGATTCCCTACTCGGTTTTCAAGACTTTGGGAATTGGGCAACCAAGACCCACATCTATGAGATTACAAATGGCCGATCGTACCATGAAGAGACAATTGGGAGTAATTGAGGATGTATTGGTTCGTGTTGATAAATTCATTCTTCCGGTGGATTTTGTCATTCTTGATTGTGAGGTTGACTATGAGGTACCAATTATTCTTGGGAGACCTTTCCTTGCTACGGGGAAGGCTCTAGTTGATGTTGAAGCTGGAGAACTTACCTTCCGGGTTGGTGATGAGAAAGTGGTTTTCCATGTGTGTAAGTCTATGAGGCAACCCAATAGCAATGAGGTGTGCTCTTTCGTGGACTTGGTGACCCATATGATTGTAGATGAAACAAGTGTTGTGATAAATGTTGATGATACATTGGAGGTCGTCTTGCTCAACTTTGATGATGAAGAGATGGAGGGCTTCGTGGAATGTGTGAACTCTTTACAAGGATTGGGGTCATACACTTATGAGCCCCGCAAATTGTCCTTGGATCTTGAAAATAGGACAACTCCTCCTATAAAACCTTCAATTGAAGAGCCTCCTATCTTGGAGTTGAAGCCATTGCCTCCACATCTTCGGTATGAATTTCTTGGCCCTTCTTCTACTTTACCGGTTATTCTTTCCTCTTGTTTGACTAACGTGCAGGTAGACTCTACATTGACAGTGCTACAAAAGAGGAAGAAGGCTATTGGATGGACATTTGGCGGATATTCGGGGGTTTGCATGCACAAGACTAACTTGGAGGAAGGTGACAAACCATTTATTGAACATCAAAGGAGACTCAATGAAGCCATGCAAGAGGTTGTCAAAAAGGAGATCATCAAGTGGTTGGATACCGAGGTTGTCTATCCCACTTCCGATAGTTCGTGGACTTCTCCTATTCAATGTGTCCCAAAGAAATGGGGCATGACGGCAGTTACCAATGATAAGAATAAGTTGATTCCTATAAGAACGATGACCGGGTGGAGAGTGTGTATGGACTATCGTAAGCTCAACAAAGTCACAAGGAAAGACCATTTTCCACTTCCTAGATCAAATGCTTGATAGATTGGCCGGTCGTGCTTTCTATTATTTCCTTGATGGTATTCCGGCTACAACCAAATTCTTATTACTCCAGAGGATCAAGATAAAACTGCATTTACATGTCCTTATGCTACTTTCTCCTTCAAGTGGATGCCATTTGGGCTGTGTGATGCACCGGCGACTTTTCAAAGGTGTATGATGGCGATCTTCAGAGACATGGTGGAGTATTACCTTGAAGTATTCATGGATGACTTCTCGGTGGTCGGGAATTCTTTCGATGATTGTCTCACAAACTTGGATAAAGTGTTGGCAAGATGTGAAGAAACAAACTTGGTGCTCAATTAGGAGAAATGGCATTTCATGGTCGAGGAAGGCATTGTCCTTGGCCACAAAATCTCAAAGAATGGCATTGAAGTCGACAAGCAAAAGATTGAGGTGATTTCTAAACTTCCACCTCCAACTTCGGTGAAAGGTGTGCGGAGTTCTTAGGCCACGCAGGATTTTACCAGCGTTTCATCAAGGACTTCTCTAAAGTGGTGAACCTGTTGTGCAAGATTTTGGAGAAAGATTCTAAGTTTCACTTCAATGATGATTTCATAAGAGCTTTTGAATTACTAAAGTTCAAGTTGACTACTACTCCCATTATCACCGCTCCAAATTGGAGTGTTCTTTTTTAGCTCATGTGCGATGCAAGTGATGTAGCGATAAGGGCTGTTTTGGGGCAACGCATCAACAAGATTTTTCATCCGGTCTATTATGTAAGTAAGACCATGAATAGTGATCAAGGCAACTACACCGTTACGGAGAAAAAGCTCCTTGCTATTGTATTTTCTATTGAGAAGTTCCGCCCGTACTTGATAGGCGCAAAAGTGATTGTCCATATGGATCATCCGGCACTTCGTTACCTTATGAGCAAGAAAGATTCCAAAGCCCGGTTGATGAGATGGGTGCTTTTGTTTCAAGAGTTTGATATAGACATCCAACATCGAAAATGAAATGAAAACTAAGTGGCGGACCACTTGTCTCTTTTGGAGGAGGAGGGGAGGCCGCATGATGGCTTGAAATTAATGACTCCTTAGCCGATGAGCAACTCTTGGCTATGTCAATAAAGAGGTGCCATGGTTCGCGGATCTAGCAAATTTTCTTGTAAGTGGTATCATCCCGGATGAGTTCTCTTCAAACCAAAGGAAGAAGCTTAAACGGGATTGTCAAGACTATTATTGGGATGAACCGTACCTTTTCAGGATTTGCACGGATGGAGTGATTAGAAGATGTGTACCGGAGGAGGAACAATGTGAAATTCTTGGGGCTTGTCATTCTTCATCGTATGGTGGCCATCATGGTGGAGCAAAACGGCGGCCAAAGTGCTAAGTTGCGGTTTCTATTGGCCCACTCTTTACAAAGATGCAAGTGATCTCGTCAAGCATTGTGATGAATGTCAAAGGGCCGGTGGAATCTCAAAGAAAAATGAAATGCCCCTCACCACCAATTTAGAGATTGATATTTTCGATGTGTGGGGTATTGACTTCATGGGTCCTTTTGTGAGTTCTTGTGGAAATACCTACATCTTTGTCGCGGTAAATTATGTGTCCAAACGGGTCAACCCGTTTCTTTACCCAACAATGAAGCGAGAAGTGTGATGGCATTTTTGAGAAGAATATTTTCACAAGGTTTGGTACTCCGCGGGCTATCATAAGCGATAGGGGGTCGCATTCAACAAAGCTTTCGACACCTTACTCACCAAGTATGGAAGTCTCCAACCGGGAGATAAAGAGTATTTTGTCCAAAACAGTGAATGCTAACCGGACGGCTTGGTCCAAGAAACTTGATGATGCTTTATGGGCTTATAGGACGGCTTACAAAACACCTATCGGAATGTCTCCATACTGGTTAGTGTTCGGAAAAGCTTGTCATCTTCCGGTGGAACTTGAGCATAAAGCCATGTGGGCTTTAAAGAAGTCGAATCTTGAGTGGGATGTCGACGTCAACTTAAGGGTGCCACATTTGAATGAGTTGGATGAATTCCGGTACCATGCATACACAAGTTTGTCCTTATACAAAGAGAAGATGAATATCTTCATGACAAGTGCATTTGGAACAAAGATTTTAAAGAGGTTGATCTTGTGTTGTTGTTCATTTCACGGTTACGGACGTTTCCCGGAAAGTTAAAGTCTAAATGGAGTGACCCGTTTAAGGTTGTGGGTGTGACACCCTTTGGTGCTTGAAGAAGAAAAATGATGAAGAGTTTAGAGTCAATGGTCATCGGGTAAAGCATTATCTGGGAAGAGTTGGTAATGGCCACATTGTGGTGGTAATTCATTTCAAGTGATGGTAACCTGCATCGTGTCACGACGTTAAATCAAGCACTTCTTGGGAGGCAACCAATGTTTCTTTTTCTTTTCTTCTTCTTTAGATATGTCTTATTTTGTTCTAACTAGATTTGAAGTGTGTTGCAAGAATGAGTGTGCTTTATAGGAACCGTGCTCAGAAAAATTAGCTAAGTATGGAAAAAGCACGGACCGCACATGTGTTATGCGGACCGCACAATTTTAAATGCTACATCAGAAGGCAATTGCGGCCGCACAAATTGAGATGGAAAAATGCTAACTCTCTGAAGTTTGTTTGTCCGAGAAACAACCAAAGTGCGCCCGCACAGCGAATTCTTCGGTCCGCACCAAATACGGCCGAACAGCTAAATTTGTAGACTGCAGATCATAAAAGGAACTTGAAACCCCAGGTAACAGAGCGCGGACCGCAGAAAGAATTCTGCGGCCTCACTCGTCTCTTTGATTCCTTAGCTAGACCCGGCTGTGTATAAATTAAAGGTGTTAATCGGGCCTGGCTGACCCGCTAACAACCCGGTTCAACCCGGTTCAGCACGGTCCAGCCCGTTACTGTAAACTATAGGACGGGTTGGGCGGGGGGCGGGCTTGTATCGTCCACTTTTTTTTTAACGGGTAACCGAACCCGCTACAACCCGTTAAGCCCTTAACGGGTTCTTAACGGGCTACAGCCCGTTTCAGCCCGTTAACCCAATTTTTTTTGTTTTTTTAAAAAATCTGACCATTGCCAACGGTCAAATACCAAAAAAGACCGTTGGCCAACGTCTATTTCTGCCCATAACAGCCACTTTTTGGCTTTTTATTTATATTTATATTTTAGCCCCCCACCCCTTATAATTTCTAAATTGCAATTGTAGCCTTTTGAAAACTATAAATACCCCCTTTCTTCTTCATTATTCCTCACAATTCAATTCATTTTCTCTCTAATTCTCTCTCAATTCTCTCTTGATAATATTCTCAATTACTCATTATTTCAAGCTTTCAACTTTCAAGTTTCATCAAATATTTAGTTTAGTCATTATAAAAGTATTATTATCATAAATTTCTAATTCAATTATTCAAGTGAAGTGTGGCATCAATTTCAAGACTTCAAGTTAAATCATGCCCCATACTTCTAGAGTGCGCTCATATGTTTGGGAACACTTTGAGGTGTTAGAAGAAAATGAAGAAGCTCGAAAATTAAAGTGCAAGAACTGTGGTTTAGTCATAAATCATCGTCCAATGTGTGGCACTGCCTCTTTAAGGAGGCATATCAAGAGTTGTCTTGAGCGTACTCCAGAAGTTCGTCTTTTAAGTTGATTTGAGACAATTTGTGTTATTTTAAAATTATTAGACGTATTTATGCTTAATGTTTTAGTTTGTTAGATTAATTTGAATTTTGAAGTATTATTAATTTATTATGCATGAAAATGTAGTTTTACTCTTTTTCGTTAATTTACTTGTTAAATGCAAACTTCAATTTTGTAAATAATTTGCCTATTCATCTTATTAAATAATTTTTTGTAGCCACTTACTTTCTAATTTCAAATTTTCAATTCTATTTATATTTTAGCCACATAAAAGTTCAATTCTAATCTTTAATTTTAACCCTTAAAAGTTTGCAAACACTTAAGTACTTAACTATCAATAACATTGAAAAAGAAANTATATATATATAGCCCGATCCGCCCGAGCCCGTTAAGCCCGAACTCGTACGGGCCCTATAGAACCCGAAAAATCCTAGCCCGCCAACAGCCCGTTAACCCCAGCCCGATAACAACCCGGCCTGAAACCGAACGGGCTGACATTTTTTGTGTCCAGCCCGTCCCAACCCGCCCGATAAACAGGTATAGTATAAATAGTAACCTTAAGGCTACTGTACAAACTTTTCACTCTCTGAGCACGCAAAAAAGGCTAAAACTTTGCACACATCTATTCAATTATCTACTACGCCAAATACACATCTGTGATCATTCCTTAGCACTGCTTCATCACTGTTATGCTTCAATTACTCATAGATTTCTCAATTTTTAGTCTACTTTTCAATTTTTTTAGTTATTTTAGATCATTTGTCACTAGAAGTCAATTTTATATCCATGTGGGTGTAAGTAGTATTGGGTAAACTCCCAATTGCTATATGGGGAATGGGTATCTTGATTATCATGTTTAATGGCTACTACCATGTCCAATTTTTGCATAAATCGAAAACCTAAAGGAATCTACCTGATTTAATTTTGAAATTTGCGGCTGCACAAGAAATTGTGCGGTCCGCAAAAGTGTAGATTAGGGCAGCTGGTGATGAAAGATTCTGCGGACCGCACTTGAAATTGTGCGGATCGCAGAAATTCAGTCGCGGCCGCAGAAAAATGTGTGCAGCCGCAGATCAGGCCAATCTCTGTCTTCAGAGAGTTGCTATTTTAAAGCACTCATTGTGCGACCGCAATGACAATTGTGCAGACCGCACTTTGGTTCCGTGGTCGCACACAAAATTGTGTGGACCACAGTTTCATCTCTGCGGCCGCACTTGTAATTGTACGGATCGTACTTCCCTACCCTGCAACATATTTTGTTCTATGAATGTCTGTTTATCTGCACTTGAAGTAGAACTGACTCCTGCTGCTATTTGTTACAAAAAATGGTTAGATCATGTGGTCATGGTGATACATCAAAGGGGAGGGGCGAACCTTCCAGAGGCCGAGGCAAGAGTGCCTTACCCCTCGCCCTTCAAAGAGATATATCCAAAAAAGCGACAGCTGGCCGAGGTAGAGCTGTAGAGCCTGCCGAATCAAGATCTTATGTCCCGTCTAGCGAAGCATCGGAAGGCGACTCAGTGCAAGAGAAGCCTGTTATTCAATCACAGCCACAGCAGCTTCAGGGAAGATATCAACTCCGAGATGAGCCTTCCACCTCTGAGAGCACTTTTGAGGGTTTGGAAGGTGAGAGTCAGGCTTCGGAGCCCTCATCCACACATTCCCCGACACACCAGCTACTACAGTGGATGTTGATGAGATTCTGGATGATGGTCGAGGGGGTGATACCAGAGTTGCCAGCCTTGAGAGGTTGAAGAAGAAAGAGATTTGGGAAGATAGGTTTGTTAGTCTGGCTGCCTTTACAAGTTTCCAAGAGTGGTGGCCGGTGAGATCGCTCACTCTTGAGCGCCAGTTCATGTTGAAAGACCTTGATAAATACAACCCGACAGTGTTGAGATAGTTCCGGGAGCGGAAGGGGTGGATGTGGTTCACCCAAAGTGTTGTAGATGCCAAGGAGTGCCTGATCCGGGAATTTTATGCCAATGTGGTGCATATAAATAAAGGGACCAAGGTAACAAAAGTGAGAAATCTAAAGGTTAGATTCGATTAGAACACCTTGAACATGTATTTAGGGTTTGAGGATGTGGAGCTTGTGCAATACCTGGAAAAGTTAGCACTGGGAGATGCAGCTCGACCATGGCTAGCTGAAATTCTTGCAGCTCCGGGGTCGCCTCCAGTATGGATCACAGCAGGGGTTCCTATTCATCAGAACACCCTAAATTTTGAGGCAAAGAGATGGCAGACATTCGTGTGTAGCAGATTAGAACCGTGCCAAAATGAAACAAATCTTCCAATTCCGCGGGCAGTGCTAGTCGCCTCTATCATGGCCGCGTACCCAATCAATGTGGGTGTCGTGATGTCGGCCAACATGTCTGTGGTCACCAGTCAAGGTGACACATGTCGATGCCCCCTTTTTCTAAAGGCGAAATCGGGTTTACGATATTTGGGCGGACAACTCTTTTCCTTTTGGGAATTGGGTTTGAGATTTAGAAGAGTCGCCACCTAATGATTAAGTGCATTAGGACACTAAGAAGAAAATGAAAAGAAGAAGAACAAGAGAATGGGTAAGGGCTTGAAATTATCTCGGGGGGGGGGGGGAAGGTGTTAGGCACCCCCCAAGATCCACTAGTGTGGTTCCCGGCCATGCTAATATTGTGACTTTAAATACAAACAACATACAAACATACAAGACAATTCTCACATAACGATTGCAAGTAGGGGAAGTATAAAAGTTTAATAAACGAGCTGAAATTTGGGACTAGGCAATTTCATAATTTATTTAAAGAATATACAAGTGCAGAAAAATGGGGGTCAAATAATTGATACAAATAATCAAACAAAGGGATGAAATAGGGCGGAAATTTGGGAGAGAAAAAAAAAGTACTTGGACATTTAAAGAGATTTTTAAATGATTAAAGCAAAGGACAAGGTTTAAAAGAACTGAAAACTGATAATTTAAAAATTCTGAAAGAAAGAAGCAAATACATAAAGAGGGAGGGGGTCCTAGGCTTATAAATAACATGGATCACCCATGCAACACCCGATAACCAATTATACACGTGTTGTTATCGCGTGATCATCATATCCATGTCTACCCTTACCCACCCCGTTATGGTACTAAAGCGCGGAATGGTCTCGTTACTTATTGCATGCTACTACCCGCCCCGATCCTATCAGTCCCGGAGGCAGTTGGGACTACTAATCCTAGAGGGAAGGGATATTGGCTTTTGAAGTTTAAAAAGGATAAAATCTAGTGCGACAAACAAAACACATAAGAGCGGTTAAGGGGAAAACACATAGCAGTTAAGGCTCAAATAGGCCTCCTCATTCAAAGCAGAAATTTTTTAGCATGACTTACAAGTACTGGTTAGGTCTTTAATTAAACTTAAATGAAAAGGGGGGAGGGTGGCTGATTTATTACATATTTTCAGATAAGAAGTCCGAATTAGGCCTGCCTGCTGATTGTAATTATTAAAGACTGGTGTAATTAATTGATTACCTAATGGTTTGCCTAGGTGAAACCTATAGGCATGATATCTAACAAGGTCAAACATACTTATTTTAAAGAAGATTATTGACTTTAAACCAATTTTGCGGATATTAACAACATTATTACTGATTTTAGACTTTGCGGATGAATCAGATTTAAACGATTGCTCCTATAGGCATGAATTCTAAGCGTTATTAATTTTAAAAAACAGTTATGTAAGTGCAGGAATCCTATGAGCATGGTATCTAGGATGCAATTGATTATTCTTTAACCTATGGATTGTTTGCCTAATGACATGTGATGTGCAGAAGTGCAGAAAATTTATAATCATGATTTCTATATGCATAAGTGCAGAAACTTATAGACATGATTTCTAATGAAATGCATAACTTATAGACAGGATTTCTAATGCAGTAATGAAATAACTTATAGGCAGGATTTCTAATGCAGTAATGAAACAACTTATAGGCAGGATTTCTATATGTAGATGCATAAACTTATAGGCAGGATTTTTATATGTAGATGCATAAGCGAAAAACAGGCAGTGATTGCAAAAATAAATACCTAAAGCATGATGTCTACCCACATGCATAACATGAGTGACCCTCCCCTTTTTACTATACACCCCCATAAGTTATTACAAATTATTACAACCCGAATGAATCAAGAAAAATAAAAAATTACATCAGAAATTAAAGTTCCAACCAAGGAGAGCCTAATTCAGACTCCTAGTCTGAAACATGAAATAAACCAACTTCCAAAGATCAGATTTCCAAAGCCTTTCTCATCCTTTGGGTGTGTCAAAGTTCCAAGGAGCTTCATGAACTCCAGGTAGTGCTTACACCCAATTACATTTGCAGGATCAGATTATAGTGCAGTGTGGAAGGGCCAGCCCTTAAATGTCCAAGTTCAGAGAGAACTCAAGGTCCCCAAGGCAAGGCTCATAGGAGGGGGGCAGAACTTAGAGTCTAAGAATAAGTGTAAGTGCAATAGAGGGAGAATTAGGGAAAGTCATGACAAAACTAGTGGTCATGCCCAGCAATTAGGATGCTGGCACACCCTGACCAGCCTGTCAGCTTGAATTTAGGAGTTAGGACCTATTGAAGGTCATGTTCAGACCTGGGCAGTAATTTGGATACTGTCAGGCCACGAACTTTAACTCAGCACACAAAAGGGAATGGGGGTATGGGGGACTTAGTAACA
>NC_031991.1:37759952-37801114 GCF_001879085.1 Nicotiana attenuata | reverse complement strand
AAACAAAACAATATGATAGCAACGTTTGGAATAACAGAGGAAGAAAGCTAATTCAAGAACATAAAGAACATTTTTTAGAGAAAACTCGGAACTTGAACAAGTTCAGAAGAACGAGATGATACAAACTTAAACAAAAGCAGGTAAAGCATGTTTAGCAAGAATACAAACATAGTCGAGTCAAAGAAACAAAAATAAAAGAATCTCAACGGTAAACACACATAGTAAAAGAGTACAGGAAGCATAACAAAGATTAACACAGGAATAACATGTATAGTAAAAAAAGAAAAGTAGAAAGACAGTACATGCGTAGTAAAAAGAAATCACATGAACATGACATAGACAAACACACATAAAGCAAAGAAGAAGAAAAATCAGAACGATTTTTGGAAAAATCCTTTCATAAACCCTAAAATCGAAGACGAATGATTTTGAAAAGAACTTTTGGGGAAAACACTTTAAATGTCAAGTAAAACATAGATACAGCATAGATCTAAGCAAACAGCAGGGAAAGAACCTCGAAAAGCTTAGGGTTTCGGAAAACCCTAGAAATGAGAAAGGCTTGGAAGAAGGTCCGATCCTGTGTCGGAGAGGTCAGGAATCAGGCTCCTGAGTCTTGATATGCCGGAGCATGGCCGGAGAAGCCATGAAATCAAAGGTCTGAGAATATCGGAGAGGGAATCGTCGAGGTCAGGCCTCGAAGCTTCGAACAACCATGGCTTACTAGTGAAGATAGGTGAGTACCAACTATCCATGGCCTGAGAAGCCATGGATTCCGGTGACCGGCGGTTGAAAAGGGGGTAGGAGGAGGCTAGGGTTTCGGAGAGTTTTTGAGAGGATTTGAGAGAGTTTGGGATTCAAAGGCGGTGGTCCAGGTGAGAATGAGGGATTAGGGTAGGTCTTTGGGGTTAAAAATGGTAAGGGGGATTTGTGATCGTTGATCAAAATGATCAACGGCCTGGATCAATTAATGGGAACCGGGCGGTTTTTTAAACATTGGGTCGGGGCCGGGTTAAAACTGGAATTGGGCTGATTTAATTGGGGTAGAACTGGGTCAAATTAAGGGCTACAATTGAAATGAAATGGGGCTATAATTGAAATGAAATGAGGCTAAATGCTAAATAGCCAATTTTCCCTTTTTATTTATAAAAATAGTAAAGATGATTTTAAAAGTAAATTAAAAATATTGGAACAATTAACAGTGTATAAATATTAATTTAAAAATGCTGGAACCAATTTTATAATTATAGAAATGCTATTAATCTTAAAATAGGCTAAAATTGCAATTGTATGCAATTTAACCTTTTAAATACCAAATAAATTTGTAAAAATATACAAAAATCACCTTAACTACATTTTGGTATAAATATGAGAATAAAATAAATTATTCACCAATATTGATAGTTTTGGGAATAATTACTGATTTTGTATTGCTAAAATGGACAACAAACTGATTTTAAAAATCTTTAAAAAATTAGAAAAAATATCAAAATACTCGGGCATGCTTATATATGCGTATATATGCTATTTTGAAAGTACTTTGTATAAAAAAATTATATAGAAAAAAATTGGGTATCAACAACACCTTCTACCCATATCCCCACACTATCACTAAAACCTTACGGATGCGGGGGTGGAGCCGAGGGATTTTGATACCAAGATGCGGGCGAAGAAGCCTTTCTCATGGTACTCCTTGATGGGTGGTGGAAACCCAAAGAAAAATGGTCAACCCTCTACTACTGCAGACCAGTCTGATGAGCTCGTCGGGGTAGCTATTGAGACAATTGATGTGACATCTACTTCAGCAGAGCCTTCCTTAGTGCAGCAGTTATGCCTCCACCTCCTTCTTCAGGTCCTTAGGCACCAGTGCCTTCCACCTCGGCTTTGAACCCTGTGCCTATGCCCACTCATCCACTATCTGTGTTGCGAGTCTCTCAAACACTGGCGAGCCTCAACAACTGGATGCAGACAGCCACTGCAAAGCTATTTAACATATTTAGTACTGTTGTAGTACAGTCATCCACTCCGGCACCCCAGATTCATTCGACAGTGGATGATACAATTGAAGAAGATCTTGGAGAACCAGACCACCATCATGAACACCTTGGTAGCACATGGAGCAGTGATTGAGGAGCTGGGGAAGCAGGTAAAGAAGATGAAGAAATCCCAGGCGTCCAAGAAATCATTTGACAGGCTGAGGATAGAGGTGACCAGGATAGCAGAAGCTGGTGATCTTCCATTTGATATGCTGATAGAGACAAATCCAACAGCACCAGTAGATCCAATAGCACCATCAGCTCCAGTGGCACCAACCGGCTAGTCTGAGGAGCCAGACCTGGCTGCTGACACTGCTAAGGCGGTGCGCCAGATGTTCACCAACCCAGTTACTCCCAGAGCCAAGGATGATGAGATCCAGCTAGAGGAGACTGAGGGCGGTGATGCTGCTATGGACACGGAGATGTCCAAGGCCACATAGGGAGTCCTCTTCACTCTTACCCTTCTTTATTATTATTTTCTTAAGCATTGGGGACAATGCTGATTTTTATTCAGGGGATGGAGTTTATTTGCTATTTGGATGATTTCTAGACATTTTGTTTGTAATAATTGACAATATTTTCTTCTTTCTCTTTATCATGTATATATTCTCACCTTTCTCTCTCTCTTGATGTATATATTCTCTCTTTTACTCTCTCATTACGTATATTTATTATGCTTTCAGTAGTTTGCTTTGTAGCTACTTTATTCTGTTTTCTTATTAGTCAATGTTTAATTTAGTAGCTTCTTGTTTAATCTAATAGCTTCTTTTTTAATCTAGTACCTTCTTTTTATGTTTGAGTGGATAAAATCATAAGTTTGGGGGAAAGACGAGGAATTTGAAAAAGGTACCAAGGCACAAAAAGAGAAAATAAATGAATAGAAGGAAAGGCAAGAAAAAGAAAGAAAGAACTAAAAGAAAAATGCAAAAGAAAGTGAATAAGTTGAAGAGTTGAAGGGATTCAAAGAAAAGTAATGATGCAAAGCATGGAGAAAGCAAAGAAGGAGAAACTGATTATCATGACCAAAAAAGAGTGATGTTAAGTCTCTCTAGATCCCCTAAGGAAAAGAAAATGCCTCAAAGAGTTGGCAAAGCATGAGCCGATAAGATAAAATGGAGTGCTTAAGGAAAGATGAACCCGTTCTATCATAACATATACAACCTTAGTCCAAAAGCCTTCATTGCAATCCGAAAAGCGCTATGTGATTTCAAGCTGAGTGTGCTTACATTAGTGGTGATCTACATGAGGGGGAAGCCTTAGAGTCGTACTTGTGACATTCTTTTGAGAGATGAGCGAACCTTTCACAAATCTTTGAATTGAGTGATACATTCTTAAGTGAGATATGCTAACGGAGTGTACAGGAGGAGGAGTTTGAGATCCATAATGACCGACATAAAAGCGCGAGCTTCTTTGATGAATAAAGTTAACTCTTGATGCTCAAGTGTCACTTTAGAACTATTTGTGCTTAAAAGTTCAACCCGTTGCCTTGTTGATAAGTCATAAGTGTTGTGGGTAATTATTGGCCCCAATTGATGTGTGATTGATGCATATTTAATTAGCTGGAATAGTTCTTAACTTGTGGAGGTGGGATTTATCTTATTTGCTTGAGGACAAGCAAAAGCTTAAGTTTGGGGGAGTTGATAAGTGGGGATTTTGACTACTTATTAGCGCCTTTTAGCTTTCGTTTTAGTCCAGAAGCGTTGAATTGTGTTCCCGAAAATTGATGAAATATGCTTAGTTGCAGGAATATTCGAAAATGATCCCCCAAGATAAAATCCAACTCAAGAAGGAGTGATCTGAACTCAAGGAAAAAAACAGGCACAAAGGTTCAGAAGTGCGAACCGCAGATTATCATCTACGGCCGCAGGATGTGAAGAAAGGCACATCAAAGAAGTGTGAAAACTGCGGTCCGCACATGGTATGGGCGGCCGCAGAAACTGGGTAAGAGCAAATGTTCAGAGAACCTGCATCTCAATATCAACAGAAGTGGGGACTGCACAATTGTTGTGCGGCCGCAAAAGAACAGCTATGCGGCCGCAGTCATATTTGTGCGGACCGCAGAAGAGCAAGGTGCGGTCGTAGACACATTTGTACAGACCGCAGAAAGAGAGAAGTGCGGCCGCAGGTTTCCAATCCTGTCTTGCTGAAGCAAAGTGCGGACCGCACCTCGAATTGTACAGCCGCAGAACCTCCGAAAGGGCATTTTTATCTGAAAATTCTAGCCCTCTATAAATAGAAGAGTTTCACTTTTTAAGGTTAAGTTTTGACTTCAACTGCTACAGTAGACGGTTTCCTTTACTCTCTTTATTGCTATTTTGAGCTCTTTGAATATAGATTTCATCATTTTAATTATCAATATGGGTTAAATTATTATTTCTTCTTCTATTTCTTCTATCTTAAGCATGAGTATCTAGATTTTCACTAGGGTTATGACCTAACCCTAGAGTGTAATCGTAATGGGTGTTTGATTTGTTGCTTGTTTATGGTTGAGTGTTTATTATTTAGCCTTGTTATTGCTTTTAATTGTAGAATTAATGGTTGGAAACATTAGCTCATGCCTATTGACTTGGTCTCGACTTGAGAAAGAGAGACTTAGTCTAGGAAAACTTGGCTAACAAGAAATTGGGGAAATTAACAGATTGATATTCCCAATTAAAGGGTTGAACCTAGAGATAGTAAAATCTGATTTGAGCTTTGTATCAACCGTTTTGTTCAATACCTATTTGGAATTGAGAAAGCCAAATTGGGCAAAATCACTCTCTGACCGAGAGGTATTGAGTGGGTACTCAAGTGTTAATAGCTATAATACACCCCGAACAAAAAAACAAGGTTTAAAGTTTATAACCCGTTAGGCAAACACATAGGTGAAGGTCATAGCCCTAGGCCTTTTATATCATTTGAAAAACAACAACAAAATTAATTTCCTAGTTTCAATCTTTAGTTTGTAATTTAGGTTCAAACTTGATCTAGAGACAACCCATGTTTGTGGAAGTGCAATTTGAGATAATTCAAGCTCATACACTATAATATATACCCCTAAGTCCCATTCATAGCTCCCTGTGGAAAATCGACCCCGACTCCTTGTTGGGTATTACTATTGCATCGACCGTTTCGTAACCTTAAATAGAGGTGTGACATGGACGAGATCAGCCCACCGTGGGGCTAAATATAATAGTGATTACCTGGTACAAACTTTCATAACACATACTATTTTACACTTGTTCTTTGGAGTATCTTTGATTCCAGGACCTAAATGTCGAACACTCAGTCAGCACCTCTACATGTTGACAATGATTTCGGCCACCACGGCGAAAATGATAACATAGCGCCAGGGAACGACATACCCCCGGTTGGCCTCGATGGAGTTCCGGCTGTAGATCCAATCGATGTCAGTTCATATGTAGCCATCAACGCAAATTTACCCGTCGATCTCGAGCGCAGCGACCGTGGGGATGTTCGATCAGCCGCTCAAAGCACATACGGCGGCGAAGATGGCGAGCTCAGCATGCTGGTGATCTTCGGAATGTTGCAGGCTCAACAGGCAGTGATAGCCCAGCTCCAAAACCAGAATCACCCATCGAGTAGGGTCGAGCCCGAGCCGTCCCAGGAAGTTGTCCACAGGGTCGAATCAGTTTCAAGGAAATCAAATGAGAAAGAATTAGAGACCAATCTTGCAATCATAAAGATGCTCGAAAAACCGACAAAGCGAATTGAGTCAGGGGAAAAGAAGATCGAGGCAAACGATAAGAAGGTGGAAACTTACAATTTCACGGTCGATCAAATCCCTGGGGCACCATCGATATTGAAGGGTCTGGACTCAAAAAAGTTCGTGCAAAAACCTTCCCCCCCTCCCCGAGCGCGGCTCCCAAGCCGATCCCCAAGAAATTTCGCATGCCCGAGATTCCTAAATACAATGGAACGATCGATCCGAACAAGCACGTCACCTCTTACACATGTTCTATCAAAGGGAATGATCTAGAGGATGACAAAATCGAATATGTCTTACTAAAGAAATTCGGAGAGACCCTGTCAAAGGGAGCTATAATATGGCACCACAATTTACCACCTAATTATATTGTCTCATTTGCTGTGCTTGCTGTCACGACCGAATTCCATTAAAGGCCCCGATGGCACCCAATGCCATCGTTAAGCAAGTCAACACTGATCAATCTAGTGGTTTCCCGATTTAAATAAGTTTATTAAGTGAATAACATTTTCCTCATTATTAAAAGATTCAGAAATTTGCAGATGTAAAATAATTAAACGGAAGCAAATGAGTGCAAATCGTAATCATGAAAACACATTAAAAATAATAAGTCTGCTGGTGTATGTGCCAAGACCTGGTGTCACAAGTATATGGGCATTCTAGTAGAATATACAAAAGAATACTAGTCTACTGTTTAAAAGGAAATGGATAGAAAAACATAACATAAGGAAGACACCGGCTGCTGCAGAACGGCTCGGAAGGAAGCTCACCGTGAAGTCTAGAGGTGTAAGTCAAGTATGCGCGCCAGACTGATATCCAGATGCACCTGCCTCAGATATAGCACATTCAAGTGCAGAAATGTAGCGTCAGTACATAAATAATATGTACCCAGTAAGTATCTAGTCTAACCTCGAAGAAGTAGTAACGAGGGGTCGACTCCGACACTTACTAAGGGCCAACAATATGATAATACGAAATTCTAATTAAAACATGACATATATAGATATGACAATAAAACTCAGAATAAGAGATAACTAAACAATCCTTTCACCATATCTAAGAACCGAATCATTTCCTTCATTTAAAACAAATAATCTCTCAAATAAATGAATTAATACCAACCATGAAAGTGACTTCCAGTTCTATTATCACGCACGAATTCTGCCGAGGACTTACGGCCCGATCCAACATAAATATAAATTGTGCACTGCCGAGGGTCGAATGGGACGAACCATAGATGCATCTATTAACCTGCCGAGGCGAATGGCCCGCTCCCATGAGAGTAATGGAAAGAGTTACCCTGCTCGTGGAATATACTTGCAACACGGTTAAATATAACTTTATAAATAAATCATAATCTTTCCCGATTCTTTTCAAAATAAAGAAATTCAACCTGAAGCTTTTAAAATCTTAAAACCCCCAACTTAGTTCCATTCGATGAAATTAACAAATGTAATCAGATAACGATGTCCACAAAGCATGGTGTAAGCTTAAAACTACCCGGACATAAACAGGAATAGTAGCTACGTATGGACTCTCGTCACTTCGTGCATACGTAGCCCCCCCTCCCCCAAATAACAACAATATTAATTAAGTTCACATATGGGGTAAATTTCCTCATAAAAGGTAGAAATGAGCCTTACCTCATCTCAAGGCCTACTTTCCGGCCAAGATTATGCTCAAACCCTCAAATCGGTTCCGAACAATCCAAAACTATTCAAATAGTATAAAAACTAATCAATATATGTTCAAAAGTTCATATTCTAACTATTTAAGTGATTACTCGACCCTAAATGTAAGGTTCCTAAAATTCACCACCGCGCCCACGTGCCCGAAATTCGTAAATTGTTTGAAGAAAGTTGTTACCAATAACCTCGTGAACTCAAATATATGATTTTTACCAAATTCCATAAAAAATTTCGTGGTTAAATCTCATTTTTATCAAAAACCTAGTTTTTCACCTAAACCCATAACTTTCACTAATTTACATGTTATAATCTCCCTTTAATCTATGTATTTAAATCACAATTGGTAGAAATCACTTACCTCCAAGTGCTAGGTGAAAACCCCTCTCAAGAAGCTCCAAAAATTATCTAAAGATTGAGAGAAATGTGTAAAAATGGCTTAAGTCCCGTATTAAATGAACCTCACTGCCTCCAGCGATTCCGCATCTGTGGTGCCTTGGTCGCATCTGCGATACCGCACCTGCAGAAAATTCATCGCAGGTGCGCCTTTTCCTCACCTGGCCGGTCTCCGCTTCTG
Source organism: Nicotiana attenuata (assembly GCF_001879085.1). Lineage (NCBI taxonomy): Eukaryota > Viridiplantae > Streptophyta > Magnoliopsida > Solanales > Solanaceae > Nicotiana > Nicotiana attenuata. The sequence goes on along the minus strand of NC_031991.1, from coordinate 37,793,113 downwards.
CGGACAAAAGGGGTCGCTTCTGTGAGCCCATCTGCTCCTGCGACCAAGTCCCTCGCACCTGCGGTCACACAGGTGCGCCCAATCTTCCGCATCTGCGGTTGCTGGGCTGCCCTTAAAATCTCGCTTCTGTGGCTCGTGGCTCGCACCTGCGGCTGTCCAAGCGCAGGTGCGATTATGATAGAATTGGGAGCTTCAGGTGCTGCTCCAAACTTCCAACTTGGTCCGAGCCTTGTCCGTTTGGCACTCAGGGCCCCCGGGGCCCCGCCCGAACATACCAACAAGTTTGAGATCATAAAACGGACTCGCTCGAACTCTCGGAATGCCCGAAACAACATTAAAACTAAGAATCACACACCAAAACCAATTGAATCAAACTTATGAACTTCAAGTTCTTCAATTTACTTCCAATGCGCCGAACGTACTTAAGCTACTCGGAATGACACCAAATTTTGCGTGCAAGTCTTAAATGATATTACGGAACTATTCGCGGTCTCAAAATTCCGTTTGGGCCTCGATATCACCAAAACGCACTCCAAACCAAATTTAAAGAACTTCTAAAACCTTCAAGAACCAACTTTCACTATTAGGCGCCAAAATGCTCTCGGGTCATCCAAAACTCGATCCGAACATACACCCAAGTCCGAAATCATCATACAAACCTATTGGAACCTATTGGAACCATCAAATCATGATCTAACCATCCCCGCAAGTCATAAAACAATAAGAGCACGTACGGGAAGTCTTATTTAGGTGAACGGGGTTCTAGAAAGCAAAACGATCGGTCGGGTCGTTCATTCTCCACCTCTTAAACAAATGTTCGTCCTCGAACGGGTTTAGATTCATACTTATAGTGTTGAATAAGTGTGGATATCTGCTCCGCGTGTCCTCCTCGGACTCCCAGGTTGCCTCCTCGACCGGTTGGCCCCTCCACTGAACCTTTACCGTAGAAATCCTCTTGGATCTCAACTGGCGATCCTGTCTAGCAACAATGGCAACTGGCTCCTCCTCATAACCCAAGCTCTCATCTAACTGAATAGTGCTGAAGTCTAACACATGTGATAAGTCAGCGTGATACCTCCGGAGCATAGATACATGAAAACCCGGATGAACTTTGGATAGGCTGGGAGGTAAAGCAAGCTCATAAGCAACCTCCCCAACTCATCTCAATACCTCAAACGGGCCTATAAACCTTGGGCTCAGTTTTCCCTTCTTCCCGAATCTCATAATACCCTTCATCGGCGAGACTTTCAAGAGAACCTTCTTGCCTACCATAAATGATACATCACACGCCTTCTGATCCGCGTAACTCTTCTGTTTGGACCGTGCTGTGCGAAGTCGCTCTTGAATCAACTTTACCTTTTCCCAGGCATCCTTTACCAAATCAGTACCATATAACTTATCCTCGCCGGGCTCAAACCACCCGATGGGAGAACGACATCGCCGACCATATAAAGCCTCAAATGGAGCCATCTCGATGCTGGACTGACAACTATTGTAAGCAAAACTCGGCCAAAGGTAAGAATCGATACCACTGCCCTCCAAAGTCAATTACACATGCTCTGAGCATGTCCTCCAGGATCTGAACTGTCCGCTCTGACTGCCCGTCGGTCTGTGGATGAAATGATGTGATGAGCTCTACACGGGTCCCCAACTCACTCTGTACGACTCTTTAGAAATGTGAAGTAAACTGAGGGCCTCTATCTGATATGATGGAAATGGGCACACCACGCAACCCAACTATCTCCTGAATATAAATATGGGCCAACTTCTCTGAAGTATACGTAATCACAACCGGAATGAAGTGTGCCGACTTGGTCAACCTATCGATAATGACCCAAATTGCATCAAACTTTTGCAAGGTCCACGGTAACCCAACTACGAAGTCCATAGTGATGTGCTCCCACTTCCTCTTAGGTGTAGTCATCTGCGTGGCCTCTGGTGTTCATACTTAACCTACTGGCAATTTAGGCACCTAGACACATACTCAACTATGTCTTTCTTCATCCACCACCACCAATAATGCAGCCTCAGGTCACGATACATCTTCGTAGCACCTGGATGAATGGAATACCGAGAACTGCGTGCCTCCTCTAGAATCCTCCCTCTAAAGCCATCGACATTAGGAACACATAGACGACCCTGGAGTCGCAGAACATCATCCTCGCTGATAGATATCTCCTTGGCACTACCCCGTAGTACTGTCTCTCTAAGGACCATCAAATGCGGATCATCAAACTGTCGAGCCTTGATCTGCTCAAATAGTAAAGACTGAGCAACCACACATGCAAGAACTCGATTGGGCTCTGAAATGTCCAACCTCACAAGTCTGTTAGCCAAGGACTGAATGTCCAAAGCTAGTGGCCTCTCCTCTGCTGAAATGAATGTCAAGCTACCCATACTCTCTGCCTTTCTGCTCAAGGCATCCGCGACTACATTTCCCTTGCCCGAATGATAAAGAATGGTGATGTCATAATCCTTCAGTAACTCAAGCCATCTACGTTGCCTCAAATAGAGATCCCTTTGCTAGAACAAATGCTGCAAGCTGCGATAATCAGTGTAAACCTCACAGGACACCCCATAAAGATAATGCCTCCGGATCTTAAGAGCATGAACAATTGCGGCTAGCTCTAGATCGTGCATAGGATAATTCTTCTCATGAATCTTCAGCTGACATGAAGCATATGTAATAACTTGCCCCTCCTGCATCAACACACAACCCAAACCAACGCGTGAGGTGTCGCAATAAACTGTATACATCCCTGAACCGGAAGGCAACACTAGAACCGGTGCTGTTGTCAAAGCTGTCTTGAGCTCCTGAAAGCTTGCCTCACAATCATCGGACCAACAAAACGGAGCACCCTTCTGGGTCAATCTAGTCAAAGGTACTGCAGTGGATGAAAAACCCTCCACAAACCGGCGATAACAACTTGCTAATCCCAGAAAACTCCTCATCTCAGTCGCCGAAGTGGGACGAGGCCAACTCTAAACTACCTCAATCTTCTTGGGATCCACCTTAATACCCTTGCCTGATACGACATGCCCTAAAGATACCACAGAATCTAACCAAAACTTACACTTGGAGAACATAGCATATAGCTTCTGTTCCCGCAAGGTCTGAAGCACCACTCTCAAATGTTGCTTGTGCTCCTCCATGCTACGTGAGTAGATCAAGATGTCATCAATGAAGACAATGACGAACGAATCAATATAAGGTCGGAACATCCTGTTCATCAAATCTATAAACGTCGTTGGGGCGTTAGTCAAGCCGAAGAAAAACACCATAAACTCATAATGGCCATATCTAGTACAAAAAGCAGTCTTCGGAACATCCAAGCCCCGAATCTTTAACTGATGGTACCCTAATCTCAAGTCGATCTTAGAGAACACCCTAGCACCCTGCAACTGGTCAAACAATCATCAATACACGGCAACGGGTACTTGTTCTTGATGGTAACTTTGTTCAACTGGCGGTAATCAATGCACATCCACATAGTCCCATCTTTCTTCTTCACAAATAACACTGGTGCACCCCAAGGTGATACACTTGGTCCAACGAACCCTTTGCTAACAACTCCTCAAGCTGCTCCTTCAACTCATTCAATTCTTTCAGAGCCATACGCTACAGTGGGATAGATATAGGCTGGGTACCTGGAGCCAAGTCAATACAGAAATCAATGTTACGGTTTGGTGGCATGCCTGGAAGATCAGAAGGAAACACATTGGCAAACTCCCAGACTACTGGCACTGAATCAATCGTCGGAGACTCTGCGGTAGTATCCCAAATATAAGCTATATAAGCCAAACAACCCTTCTCGACCATATGTCGAGCCTTCAGAAAAGAGATGACCCGACTAGATGTGCTAACAGATGAACCTTCCACTCCAATCTCGGCAATTCTGGCATTACTAAAGTAATAGTCTTGGCATGGCAATCAAGGATGGCGTGATATGGGGATAACCAGTCCATGCCCAAGATGACCTCAAAGTCGGTCATATCAAGAAACAGAAGGTCCACTCTAGTCTCGTAGCCATAGAATGTGACCATACAGGACCGATAGATCCGATCCACAACCATAGAATCACCCACAGGAACACATAAACAGGAGTACCCAAGGACTCACGAGGAATATCCAGGAAATGAGCAAACAGAGATGATACATATGAATAGGTAGACCCTGGATCAAATAATTCTGAAGCATCCCTACTGTAGACGGAAATAATACCCGTGATCACGCCATTTGAGGCCACCGCATCTGGTTTGGCCGGAAAAGCATAGAATCTAGCTGGAGCACCGGCTGCTGGCCTCCGCCTGACTGAACAGTAGCTGGCTGACTTCCTCCTGCCTGGCCTCCACCTCTAGGATGTCTCATACCCGTCTACCCTCTGCCTCTGGGCGGTCGGTGGGCTGGTGCTACAATCATAGGCTGATGACCCTGTTGTACTACCTTGCCTCGAAGTCTAGGACAAAATCTCTTCGTGTGACCCGAATCTCCACACTCGTAACAACCACTCGGTATCATAGACTGTTGCCCCGAAGTCTGACCCTGATGACCTAAATACCCATTAGAAGAACCCTAGATGGCTGGTGGGTAGTATGAACTCTCTGGCATGGCAATGAAATAGGCGCTGGAAAAACCCTGATAACCCGAGTACCCACTGGAAGAACCCTGAATAGCTGGTGGGCGGTAAGAACTCTCTGGAATAGCACTGAAATAGGGTCGCGCTGGAGCACCCCGAGGAGGTGGTAGTGCTGGATATGTGGGACGGCTAGGCTGACCTCTCCCAATCTGACCTCTGCCCCCAGCCGGTGCACCTCTAAACTCTCCAGAGAAACGGGTCCTCTTGTCCCGCTGCATCTGCTCTCTACCCCTCTGGCGGTAGCCCTCAATCCTCTGAGCAATCTCTACTACTAGCTGATAAGAAGTCCCAATCTCAACCTCCCAGGCCAAAATAGCCCTAATACCGGAGTGCAAACCTGTAAAAAACCTCTGCACTCTCTATGCGTCGGTAGGAAGTATCATAAGTGCATGGCGAGACAACTTAGAGAATCTCGCCTCATAATCGGTCACTGACATCTGACCCTACTCGAGCTGCTCAAACTGACACTGCAACTCTTCCCTCTGGGAGTGTGGAATATACCTATCCAAGAAAAGTTGTGTAAACTGGTCCCAAGTCATGGGAGGAGAACCCACTGGCCTGCTGAGAAGATAAGACTGCCACCACCTACGGGCCCGGCCCTCCAACTAGAAAGTAGTGAAATCCACCCCATGAGACTCCAATATCCTCATGTTGTGCAGTCTGTCCTTGCACCTATCAATGAAGTCCTGGAGATCCTCATGTCGCTCACCTCCGAAGACAGGAGGGTGTAGCCTAGTCCATCAGTCCAAAAGCTTCTGCGGCTTGCCGGCCGCAGCTGGTCTAGGCTCAGGTACATCCGCTGCAACTGGCTGGGCCCGCCCACGGGTAGTGTACTCGGGGTCTGATATACTGCAGCTGCATGCCAAAGAGCTTGAGCAGTAGGGGTCTGCGCTCCCCCTCCCGCCTGAGATGTGGCTGAGTTTGCTAGAAATAAACCAGCTGGGTCATAGAATCCGTGAATTGCAGCATACGACCTATAACCTCCTGAAAGCCCGATGTTGACATGAAATTTGTTGGGGCTGGCTCTACTGCGGACACCTCGCCCTACTTGTCAACAATGGGATCCTCTACTGGGTCAGCTGGTGGTGCAACTGGGGCAACTTTGGGATGTCCTCGTCCCCTACCTCGGGCCGGTGCCCTCCCCCGGCCTCTGCCTCGGCCTCTAGCAACAGGGGGAACAGCTCTTCCCAGGTCCGGAACAACTGTCGTGCGCGTTCTCACCATCTGCGAGAGAATAGAAGAAAGAAGTTAGTATACCATCAACTGCACGATAGGAGATGAATAAAGAGTAGTTTCCTAACACCCTATAGCCTCTCGAAGATAAGTACAGACGTCTCTGCACCGATCTGCAAGACTCTATTAAGCCTGCCCATAACTTGTTAGACCTACGTGAACCTAGTGCTCTGATACCATGTTGTCACGACCCAATTCCATTATAGGCTGTGATGGCGCCCAATGCCGTCATTAGGCAAGCAAACACTGATCAATCTAGTGGTTTCCCGATTTAAATAAGTTTATTAAGTGAATAACATTACCTCATTGTTAAAAGATTTAGAAATTTGCAGATGTAAAATAATTAAACGGAAGCAAATGAGTGCAAATCGTAATCATGAAAACAAATCCAAAATCATAAGTCTATTAGTGTGTGTGCCAAGACCAGGTGTCACTGGTATATGGGCATTCTAGTAGAATATACAAAAGAATACTAGCCTACTGTCTTAAAGGAAATAGACAGAAAAATATAACATAAGGAAGACTCCAGCTGTTGTAAAACGGCTCGGAAGGCAGCTCACCGTGAAGTCTCGAGGTGTAAGTCAAGTATGCGCGCCAGACTGAAATCCAGATGCACCTGCCTCGGATCCTGCACATTCAAGTGCAGAAGTATAGTAATAATATGTATCCAATAAGTATATAGTCTAACCTCGAAGAAGTAGTGACGAGCGGTCGACTCCGACACTTACTAAGGGCCAACAATATGATAATACGAAATTCTAATTAAAACATGATATATATAGAGACGATAATAAAACTCAAAATAAGAGATAACTAAACAATCCTTTCACCATATCTAAGAACCGAATCATTTCCTTCATTTAAAATAAATAATCTCTCAAACAAAAGAATTAATACCAACCATGAAAGTGACTTCCAGTTCTATTATCACGCACGAATTCTGCTGAGGATGTACGGCCCGATCCAACATAAATATAAATTGTGCACGAACCATAGATACATCTATTAACCTGCCGAGGGGAACGGTCCGCTCCCATGAGAGTAGTGGAAAGAGTCACCCCGCTCGCGGACTATACTTGCGACGCGGCTAAATATAAATTTATAAATAAATCATAATCTTTCCCAATTCTTTTCAAAATAAAGAAATTCAACATGAAGCTTTTGAAATCTTAAAATCCTCAACTTAGTTCCATTCGATGAAATTAACAAATTAATCAGATAACGGTGTCCAGAAAGCATGATGTTAACCTAAAACTACCCGGACAAAAACAGGAATAGTAACTACGTACGGACTCTCATCACTTCATGCATACGTATTCCCCCCTCCCCCCCCCCCCACCACAAATAACAACACATATTAATTAAGTTCACCTATGGGTTAAATTCCCTCTTACAAGGTTAGAAAAGAGACTTATTCGTCTCAAGGCCTACTTTTCTGTCCAAGATTATGCTCAAACCCTCAAATCGGCGCCGAACAATCCGAAAATATTCAAATAGTGTAAAAACTAATCAAAATATGTTCAATAGTTCATATTCTAACTGTTTAAGTGATTACCCAACCCTAAATGTAAGGTTCCTAAAATTCACCCCCGGGCCCACGTGCCCGAATTCCGAATTTTTTTTGAAGAAAATTGTTACCCATAACCTCGTGAACTCAAATATATGATTTTTACAAAATTTTATAACAAATTTCGTGGTAAATCTCATTTTCATCAATAACCTAGGTTTTCACCTAAACCCATAACTTTCACTAATTTACATGTTATAATCTCCCCTTAAACTAAGTATTTAACTCACAATTGGTAGAAATCACTTACCTCCAAGTACTAGGTGAAAACCCCTCTCAAGAAGCTCCAAAAATCGCCCAAAGAGTGAGAGAAATGTGTAAAAATGGCTTAAGTCCCGTATTAAATGAACCTCACTGCCTCCAGCGATTCCGCATATGCGGTGCCTTGGTCGCATCTACGGTCCCGCACCTACGGCAAATTCATCGCAGGTGCGCCTTTTCCTCACCTGGCCAGTCTCCGCATCTACGGGCAAAAGGGGTCGCTTCTGCGAGCCCATCCGCTCCTGCGACCAAGTCCCTCGCACCTGCGGTCACGCAGGTGCTCCAATCATCCGCATTTGCGGTTGCTAGGCTGCCCTCAAAATCTCGCTTCTACGGCTCGTGGCTCACACCTGCAAGCCCGCACCTGCGACTGACCAAGCGCAGGTGCGATTATGACAGAACTGGGAGCTTCAGCTGCTGCTCCAAACTTCCAACTTGGTCCGAGCCTCGTCTGTTTGACAATCAGGGCCCCCGGGGCTCCGCCCGAACATACCAACAAGTTTGGGATCATAAAATGGACTCGCTCAAACTCTCGGAATGCCCGAAAAAACATTAAAACTTTGAATCACACCCCAAAACCAATTGAATCAAACTTATGGACTTTAAGTTCTTCAATTTACTTCCAATGTGCCGAAACGTACTTAAACTACTCGGAATGACACCAAATTTTGCGTGCAAGTCTTAAATGACATTACGAAACTATTTCCGGTCTCGAAATTCCGTTTGGGTCTCGATATCACCAAAACCCACTCCAAACCAAATTTAAAGAACTTCTAAAACCTTTAAGAACCAACTTTCACTATTACGTGCCAAAACACTCCCGGGTCATCCAAAACCCGATCCGAACATACGCCCAAGTCCGAAATCATCATACGAACCTATTGGAACCGTCAAATCCCAATTCTCAGGTCTTTTACTCAAAATTTTGACCGAAGTCAAACTTGGACTTTTAAGCCAACCTTAAGGAACCAAGTGTTCCGATTCCAACCTGAACCCTTCCAAATCCCGATCTAACCATCCCCGCAAGTCATAAACAATAAGAGAACGTACGGGAAGTCTTTTTTAGGGGACGGGGTTCTAGAAAGCAAAATGACCGATCGGGTCATTACACTTGCAGATTCTTTCATAAAGGCACACACTGGGGGCATCAAGGTTGAAACTAGAAAATCGAACCTTTTCAAGGTAAGGCAAAAGGACAACGAAATGCTCAGAGAATTACTGTCTCGATTCCTAATGGAACGGATGGACCTTCCACCGGTCGCTGATGATTGGGTTGTTCAAGATTTCACCCAAGGACTCAATGTTCGAAGCTCAGTGGCTTCATAACAGGTGAAGCAGAATCTGATAGAATATCCGGCTGTTACTTGGCCCGATGTGCATAATTTGTATCAATCAAAGATTAAGTTCAAAGACGATCAACTTGGGGCTCCTTTTGGGTTCGTTTATCCTATCAAATCTATCGATATAATCAAGAGGAATATTGACCGAGAACCGAGAATGAACAGAGATCGATATCAGCCATATAATGGAAATCGTAGGAGCAGCAGATCTAGGCGAAATTCTGCATGAAATGAAAGGAGAAGTGATCGAGGCCAGAAATCTCGAGGGCTCAAGAGCAAGAATGGTTTCGACAGACCTATCGGACCTAAAGAAGCACCACGATTATCAGAGTACAACTTTAGTATTGATGCAGCTGCCATTGTATCGGCTATCGGACGCATCAAAGATACCAAATGGCCTTGGCCTTTACAAACCGATCCAGCCCAAAGGGATCCCAACCAAATATGCAAATATCATGGCACTCATGGACATAGAACAAAGTATTGTCGATAACTGTGAGAAGAAGTAACCCGGTTATTCAACAACGGGCGCCTTCGAGAATTCCTAAGCGACTAAGCCAAGAATTATTTTAGAAACAGGGATTCCAATAAACAAAATGAGCAAGACGAATCTCAACACGTCATTTATATGATCATCGGAGTGGTCGATGTTCCTCAAGGTCCGATGTTAAAGCGCACCAAAGTATCAATCACAAGGGAAAAACGGACCCAAGATTACATACCAGAAGGAACTTTATCTTTCAACGATGAGGATGCAGAAGGAATCATGTAAACCCATAATGTTACATTGGTAATATCTGTACTCATGAATAAAACTCGAGTTAAACATGTGTTAATTGATCCAGGTAGCTCAACTAACATAATTCGATTGAAGGTCGTAGAGCAACTCGGCTAACAGGACCAAATCGTGCATGCGGCCCGAGTGTTAAACAGATTCAACATGGCTTGCGAAACTACTAAGGGAGAAATAAAGTTACCGGTAAACATAGCCGGAACCACCCAGGAGACCAAGTTTTATGTGATCAAAGGGAACATGAGGTACAATGCCCTATTCGGGAGATCATGGATTCACAACATAAGGGTTGTGCCCTCGAACCTTCACAAGGTATTAAAATTTCCAACACTAGAAAGGATCAAGATGATCCACGAGGAGCAACCCGCCGAAAAGGAGATGTTTGTCGTCGATGAAGTAATTCTGATATCAACACTCTCATCGACAAAGGATCCAGGTTCGAAAGCAAAATAGGAAGCCAAATAGCAATCACCGATGCCAGCCTCAACCAAACCGAAAAAGTAGGGGACTGACGAAGATGATGATTATAGGTCGTATTGATCGAACATCTGCACGATCGAAAGGTATACCTGGGCACGGGGTTAACTCCCGAGCTCAGGAAAAAGCTCATTCAATTTCTTATAGCTAACATGGGTTGTTTTGCTTGGGCCCATATCGATATGAAGGATCCCACCAGAGATCACTACTCACAAGCTGAGCCTGGACCCAGAATTCCATCCGGTAAAGTAGAAACGGAGGCCCTGGTCCGAGATCAAGCATGCTTTCATCAAGGATGAGGTAACTAAACTCCTTAAGATAGGGTCCATCCGGGAGGTCAAATACCCAGAATGATTAGCAAACGTAGTAGTAGTCCCTAAAAAAGGGAACAAACTGAGAATATGTGTGAATTATAAAGATGTAAATATGGCATGCCCCAAAGACTCTTTCCCTTTGCCTAACATCGATCGCATGATCGATGCCACGGCCGGCCACGAGATCCTCAATTTTCTCGATGCCTACTCCGGGTACAACCAAATGCGGATGAACCCGGATGATCAAGAAAAGACCTCCTTCATCACTAAGTATGGCACATACTACTATAACGTAATGCCGTTTGGATTAAAAAATGCCGGTGCCACTTACCAACGCCTAGTAAACCGAATGTTCGAAGAACAAATAGGAAAATACATGGAAGTTTACATTGACGATATGTTAGTTAAGTCCCTGCGAGCAGATGACCATTTAAAGTATTCATAGGAAACCTTCGGTATATTGAAGAAGTACAACATGAAGCTGAATCCAGAAAAATATGCGCTCAGAGTCGGATCAGGTAAATTTCTCGGGCTCATGGTGTCCAACCGAGGAATCGAGATCAACCCTGACAAGATCAAAGCTATCAAGTATATCACGGTAGTGAATAATGTGAAGATATAATAAAGGCTAACTGTGCGCATCGCCATCCTGGGGTGATTCATCTTGAGGTCCTCCGATAAGAGCCATCGATTTTTCTTGTTACTGAAGAAGAAAAACAACTTCACATGGACCCCGAAATGCCAACGGGCCTTAGAAGAACTTAAGTGATATCTATCGAGCCCGCCGCTGCTTCATACACCGAGGGCGAACAAACGACTATACTTGTATTTGGCAGTATCAGAAATAGCGGTAAGTGGAGTCCTAGTTCAGGAAGAACAAGGTACGCAATTTCGAATTTATTATGTTAGCAGGACCTTAGGTAAGGCCGAAACTAGATATCCTCACCTAGAAAAATTGGCGCTCGCTTTGCTAAGTGCCTCTAGGAAACTGAAACCATATTTTATGTGCCTTCCTATATGTGTTGTGACAACCTACCTATTACGAAATATAATGCATAGACCCAAACTCTCAGGAAGATTAGCAAATGGGCCGTAGAAATCAGCGGGTACGATATCGAATATCAACCCCGGACAGCTATTAAATATCAAATTTTGGCAGATTCCGTGGCCGACTTTATGCCGGCCCTAATACCCGAAGTCGAAAGAGAGTTATTGGTAAACTCGGGGACGTGTTCAGGAATCTGGACCCTCTTTACAGACTGTGCCTCAAACGCAAAGGTGTCCGGACTTGGCATCGTACTGAAGCCACCCACAGGCAACTAAAGTTAGACAATCCATTATAACTGTGAAGTTGACTAACAATGAGGCCGAATATGAGGCCATGGTTGCACGTCTCGAACTGGCCAAAAGCTTGGGGGCGGAGGTGATCGAAGCTAAGTGTGACTCCCTCCTTATGGTGAACCAAGTTAATACAATGTTTAAAGTTAGAGAAGAACGAATGCAGAGGTACCTAGATAAGTTACAGGTAACATCACAATGGTTCAAAGAGTGGACTTTGCAGCACGTAGCTCGAGATCAAAATAGTGAGGCCGATGCCCTTACAAACTTAGGGTCGTCGGTCGAAGACGATGAGCTCAACTCGGGGGCAGTCATACAACTCATGAGGTGGGTAGTAGAAGAAAGTCACGCTGAAATAAACTCCATAATCTTAACCTGGGATTGGAGAAAAGAATACGTAGAGTATTTGAAGACCGAAAAACATCCCTCAGATCCAAATGAATCGAGGGCCCTACGCACAAAGGAAACCCAATTCAGCTTGTCCAAGGATGGAACCTTGTTCAGAAGAATGTTCGATGGCCCGCTTGCAATATGTCTGGGACCGGGAGATACCGAGTATGTTTTGAGGGAGTTCACGAGGGCACATGCGGAAATCATTCAGGTGCCGAATCATTGGTTCAAAAGGTGATCCGAGCCAGCTATTATTGGACCAACATGGAAAAGGATGCGAAAGAGTTCGTAGGAAAATATGACAAGTGCCAAAGATATGCTCCGATAATTCACCAACCCGGGGAACTGTTGCGTTCGGTCTTGTCGCCATGGCCATTCATGAAGTGGGGAATGAACACTGTCGGACCTTCCATGGGCACCGGGTAAGGCTCAATTTATATTATTTATGACTAATTATTTTTCTAAGTGGGTTGAAGCACAGGCATACGAGAAGGTCAGGGAGAAGGAAGTCATCGACTTCATTTGGGACCACATCATATGTCGGTTCAGGATGCCATCCGAAATTGTATGTGACAACGGGAAACAACTTATCAACAGCAAAGTGACCAAGTTTCTCGAAGATCATAAGATCAAAAGAGTCTTATCGACACCTTATCACCCTAATAGGAACGGATAAGTCGAATCGACCAACAAAACCATAATCCAAAACCTTAAGAAAAGGTTGACCGACCCAAAGGAAAATGAAAGTAGATCCTGCCCCAAGTTCTTTGGGCATATCGCACAACTTCGAAGTCCAGTACCGAGGCTACCCAATTCTTATGGTTTATGGCGCCGAAGCTCTAATACTGGTCGAAGTCGGGGAGCCAAGTATCAGATTCCGATATGCAACAAAGGAATCAAATCACGAGGCCATGAATACGAGCCTAGAGCTATTGGATGAAAGGCGTGAAGTCGCCCTTGTTCGATTGGCCGCCCAAAAGCAACGGATTGAGAGGTATTACAATCGAAGGGCCAACCTTCGATATTTCAATGTCAGGGACTTAGTACTAAGGAAGGTCACACTAAACACCCAAAATCCAAACGAAGGGAAGTTGGGTCCGAACTGGGAAGGACCATACTAGATTCTCGAGGTCATCGGGAAAGGATCCTATAAGCTCGGAATGATGAACGAAGAACAACTACCGAGCAATTGGAACGTAACTCACCTAAATTGATATTACTGCTAAGGTACGACCCCATTTCATTTCTTTTTATTTTCGGACTAACACTTGCAGGTGGTCGACAAGAAGCAGCACGAAGTTTTTAGGTCTGAAAGCACGTGTTGCGCTCTTTTTTCCTTAGACCGATTTTGTCCCAAATGGGTTTTCCATAAGGTTTTTAACGAGGCAACAGTGGATCGTGCTAACTTAGAATCAAAGACCAATCAGGAATCGGTGTCAAAGATGGCATTAACAGTATCGGAGGTTCATCTACAATCAACCTCGAATACTGGGGGCATTACCTTGGATATCGACTTTAGCAAGGAAATTACTCCGTAATAGAAGGGTCTCGATAGGTAGGATTTGTTGTAAAGGCCAAAAGGTCAAACGAACCGTGCCCGCACAGATTGCTCGATCCCTGGCATAAAACATGTACGCATGTATAACTGTTTTGCACAAGAATAAAGAGAAGTACTTTCCTTGCAATTATCTTATGTTTTAAAAATTCACTCTTTACATCCCTTAAAGAATTTCGTAATTCCGATCTCTTAAAGTAACGAGCTCAAGGGTCGATTATAACCGGAGTTCGAATGATCACTCCTTCACTCGGGGACTGTCGTCCAAAAAAATAAACTTGAACGGCCCAAGTCACTGGGCCTCGGGGGCATAAGACCTATTAGGCAACCCCCGGATTTTAAAGGCCACGGCCAGCCTGCTCTAGGACTATTATCTTGGGCAATCTCGGATAACTCAGGAAAGCAAGTCCAATGGGCATCCCCCGAACTAAAAGGCTACGGCCATATTTACACGGCGCGAAGACATCCGAAACCCATAACAAAAGCTAGCCCTTCAAAAAAGAAAAATTTTCATAACCCGTTCTAAATTCTACCCTCAGCAAACTATAATCTCGGCTACCTACTTTGGAAAAAAGTTTTCGGTAACACCGAACCCCTAAGACGCCTTAAAACAGAGTAATGTAAACGCATGGTTTGTTTGAACTTTCGAACATAACCTAAGTTATTTTATGCAAAGGCATTCCGGCCTTCATGAATACAAGTAATAAGGCAAGGGGAAAATTTGAAAGCCGAAAGGTAAAGAAAGCCTCATATATATAATCTCTTTACAAAGGCTAGAATGGCCTAATACAAAAATCCACAATGGCCAAAACGGCCTCAAAAAGATGCAAAAAGCAGAAAAATAAAAATAAAAATAAAAACATCTAAAGGCCTAAGTGGCCCGGTCCTCATCGGAGGCAGTATCTTCATCCTCGGAATCTTCCCCGCTTTCAGACTCGCTTATGCTCTCGAAATCCTCCTCGGGAAAAGCCAGTTTTCGGGCCATAGTTTCTTCTACTTTGGCATTCTCGATTTCAGTCAATATGTCGAAGTTCTGAGCATGAACTCCTTCGAGGGCTTCCCTTCGAGCTTGCCACTTTGCATACTCCACCATACTTTTAGCCTGCGCCTGAATCGCCTCAACATCAACCTTGAACTGGGCCACTTTAGCATCAACCTCGGTCTTGGCCTTAACCGCCTCTCATTGGGCTGCCTCGAGTTGCTTGGCTAGATTTTCTTTACTAGAAATAGCCGAGTTCAACTGAGATCGGAGCTCCTCGATCTTCTTGGCCTGCACTGAGGATTTCTCTTTTGCAACCCGGAGTTGGGCCTCGACCGACACTAATTGTGCTTAGGCGGTTTTCTTTTCCGAGGCTAAGAGGTCCATATTTTTCTTACACTCCTTGGCCTCAGCTTGTATCGTCTCAACCTACGCTGGATCTACCCGATCTGTTCAAGCCTCTGTCGGACCTGCAGGATCGGATCGTTAGCCATTATGTCCAATTCGTCATCACTATCTTGAAGTACTCGATTTACCTGATCGGCCATCTCGGCATGCTCCCGCCGAGCCACTGCTAACTCGGCCTGAAGCTTCTCACTGAGAAGCTTGTAGGTGTCCATTTTCTCACTAATCTCCCGAACCCCGACCTCATGCTGGGTTAACTCCTCTCGGTATCGGAGGAAAGTCTTATGGTGGAGTACCGAGGCCTGCAAGCATAAAAAAAGGTGTTATGATTATTTACAACTTTAAGTTTAAAGTACATAATAAAAAAGACACTCGAAGTTACCCGATTCAACGCCTATTGAGCTTCATTGAATAGGCAGGTCATTTCCACCTCCATCACGGCCTGGTCCTCTTCGGTCACCAAACACCGAAGATAGCTAGCAATGATATCTTCTTTGGCACCGGCAAGTCTCCGAGCCCAGGGACGTCCTCTGAGGCAGAAGACTCTAACCCATCTAAGAAGTTGTGGATATCTGTAGCCCCCTTAGGCCCCTCTTAAGAATGACTTTCTAGCATACTGGCCTCATGGATCATGACATCTGAGAACTGAGGAGATCCGGTAATTTCAATCACCCCAAGCTCATCTTTCGAGACACTTTCCCCTGCTCGAGAAGCATCAACCCCGATTTCCTTTTCGTCTCCTCTAGCTCAAGGCGGAGTGGCCTCACCCCTTTCTAGTTCGGGAGCTTTGGCTAAAGTTCTCTCATCGACCTCCTCAGGTTGAGGCGGTTCAATCTCAACACCCGCTAGTTCGGAGGCCTCTCGTATCAAGACACCTGCCCGCATGCGGGCTGCCAACTTGGATTTATCTTCTTCTTTTTCTTCAGACTCATCCCTTAGCCGGTGGACTGAGTCCGAGGGTAGAGCGCCGGTGCTTCCCTTGGGTTTACGTGCGGGCCTCCACTTTGGTTTTTCTTTTCCGAGTTCGGAGAGCCCTTTTCCTTTTCTTCTCGTCACCCTGTCTCGGAGCAGGGGACTTGAGAGGTACATCCTCATCACCGGATAGAGGCCTTATAGCAACATCTTTGGGGAGATCTACAAAAGAAAACAGAACCGATAAGAATTCGACAGCGCAAGGGGGAAATCAAACGTTATTAAATCAGAAAAGAATACTTACCATGATTACGGGCCTCCCACCGACCCTTCGATAGTTCGCTGCGCGCTCGGAATACGGTCCTTGTGACACAAAATCCTCGACCCACTCCTTGAGTTGAGGAACTGCATCCGGTATCCAAGCCACAGGTGCACCACAAAAATGACGATAAGAAGGGAGGGACGGGGAGAAACAACAAGTAAAATCTTAAGGCGGAGTTATACTTACGCTTCATGTTCCATTTCTTGGGAAATGGCATGTCCTCGGTAGGGATCAAGTCCAAGGTCTTCACTCGAACAAATTGGCCCATCCATCCTCCGTCCCGATCCTCATCTATACTCGAGAACAGGGCCCTAGTGGCCTGGCGAGTAAGTTTTATTAATCCCCCTCGATAGAGTCGGGAACTGTACAGACGCATGAGATGATCGAGGGTGAAGGGACACCCCTCGATTTTGCTTACAAAAAAGCGAAGAAAATCACTATCCTCGAGAAAGAGGGGTGAATTTGACCGAGGGTCACTTCGTACCTTTTGTAGAAGGCAATAATGATCGGGTCTAAGGGGCCAACGTGAAGGGGTAAGTGTAAACATTTAAAAAATCCTCCATGTGGGTAGTAATTGATTCCTCAGGCGACGACACCACCACGTGTTTATCGGCCCAGTTACAATCCTCATCGGTGATCGAACATATATATCTCGAGACTGGCTCGCATCGACCCGGTGCCGAGGAAGTTTTTACGATCTTGAAATCAGCACCGATCGGGCACCCTCCTGGAATGAACTCTTCAGGGTGTGGCTCCGCCGCAGTCCCATCACCAGCAGGCCGTGATAAAGAGGTTGTTTCTTTCTGTGGAACAGTCTTAGAAGTTTTCGCCATTTTAAAGCAGATATGAAGAAAAGGAAATTAAGAAAGTACTCTTAGTGGTTGCAAAAGGTTCAAGAAATCTGGGTACAAAAGTTGGAGGGTGAAGAGATTCCTGAAGAACAAGAGCAGAAGAAGCTTTTTAACATAAAGTTTGAATGAATGAAAGCCGGGATACTTATAGTTTGCTAATGACGGTTCCAAACCAGTAGTGGCCGACCAACACTGACACACATTTAATGCCTTGGAGACTAGGCCGTTTCAGTTACCTTTTGTTGCTTACGTCATGATCTTTCGAAGCAAGGTTCGGAAGTTCATATCGTTTCTCATCATCTTTTCTCCGAAAAATAAGGGGACTATCTATATACGGTCGAAACCGGGTTCGTCCATTGAGTGGCTAATCGAGGCTAGAACATGGCAGGTCAAAGCTCGAGCTCAGATTATATCGAACCAAGGCGTAAAATTAGATCGTCGAGCTCGCGACCCAGAGACCGAGCAAGATCGAGGCCGAACAAGATCAATGGAAACTTGGTGAGCCAAATAACGGAAAGCCGAAATATCCGCAATCGGTCGAAGATCACGGCGGAAATCTCGGCACGTATCAAGAAGAGGCTGAATAATTAGCATCATGGGATTTTTTAACTTGTATAGAATTGTACCAAGAGTAGAACACCCCTACTATATAAAGAGGGGTTCTGATCATTTGTAGGACACGTTGTAACACGCACAAAGAAAGCAATATACTGGTCATTTCTAGTTCTTATCATCTTGTTGTTCAGTTCTAACATTAGTTGGTACGTTTCTTGGCTCGAGGGTGATCAAACTCAGAGTCTAAGGCTGTTCAATATGTGTGGTTTGCATTTATTTTTTTATTGTTAATTTCAATATTAATCTGTCTTCTTATTTGTATCAAGTTATATCATGTATCCTTAAAACCGTGTATATATTCATTGTGATTCAATTTTAAGAGTAAAAAAATATGGTACAATATAATACAATACATTATGAAACAACAATCCAAATAAGGTATTAGCAATTGTCCTTATTATTTCGGGTCACGGGGTACAACATGCATATACGATTCCTTGGTTGTACTAAATTTACAATTTGGCGTTTTCGGCCGTAACTGCCGCCTTGGTCTTGCAAATTTGTCCTTAATAATTGAGGTTCTTATTCCGTAAATAATTTATTTATTTCGGTATTCAAAAATCAATTTGCTCTCATCCATTTTTCTTTTAATCAAATTCTCCTTTTACTTTGTCGTCATTGCCCTCTTCTTCTCATTTAAGCTTTATCTTAGGGTTTCTTGAAACACATTTCTACAACCTTCAGATTTTTTTTCCAAGGCAAAAAAATGCAACAGCAGCAGCAGCAACTACAACCCCCAGTCTTGAACTCTGCTCCTCCACTGCCTCTGAATGCTATCACCACTGAGCAGATTCAAAAGGTGCATCTTTTTTCCCCCTCTCTTTTTTATAATTTTTATTTTGTGCTGTAATATATTCTCTGTTACTTTGTTTTTTTTTCTTGATCACAGTTCTTAGATGAGAACAAAAATTTGATTCTTGCCATACTGGAAAACCAGAATCTTGGAAAACTCTCAGAATGTGCCCAGTAAGTTAAATAAATTTAATACTACTACTTTTTTTAGAGTTGAGATTTATGTGCATTTTGTAATGACATTATCAGTTTTGTGTATCTAACATTTCAAGGTGGCATCTTTTTTTTTTCCCCGTCATGTTGTTTTCTTATTGTAACACATTGTTGTCTCTATTTAAGCTAAGGTATTTTTTTTTTCTTCAAAAAATGGCTGATCGGACGGAGAATATAAGGGTAATACTTTGTAGTTCGATGATCAAGGATGTTTGGCGCACACTATTTGCTCGATAATCTCTTTTAATAATTCAAGTATGGTACTTCATTTGATTTTTATCTTAATTGCAAGTTTTGTGGCTTGATTTTGAGGGTCTATAGATTGCCCTAAAGATGATTTGGTTTTCCACTTGTAAAGCCCCAAACTGCAATTAAAATTAAAGAGCCTAGAGGCGAAGGAATTTGATTTATATGTCCATTTTGGAAGCTCACGCCCTCGTCATGAAACATTTGAAGTGTTGTTTTGGAGTTGGCTGCACTAATTAGCTTGTTTAAGTATTTTGACTCGGAGATTGTTTTTGTAGTTTTCTAAATTTTTTTTCTATTTATCAAATATCAAAATCTATCCCTATTTCAGTTCCAAGAGCTAAATGTTTTGCTAAAACAAGGAGCTCTATGATTAAAATCAAGTGGGAATAGCATTGCTCTGGGTTTAGAAACGGTAACATTCACACAGGAAAAGAGTGTGGCCTTAGAAGTCTCAAAACAGCAATGAGCAAATCCATCTTTGAGCTTGCAATATAATTTGTAAGACCACAAAGTACTCAGCAATTGGCAGAGAAAGAGAATGGGTCAGAACTGATGAATGGAAATGGAAATGCAAGAATAACCGGTGATTCCAGACATGGAATTGCTGAAACCAGAGGCGGATCCAGGATTTTAATTCTGTGGGTTCAACATTTATTATTTTTGGCGTTGAACCCATTATATTTTTAAAGTTATGTGTTCGTATCTACTATTTATTGTAGTTTTAATAGATTTTTGCCCATAAATTTATAGTACTGCATATAAAAAGTAATGGGTTCAGATGAACCCGTTGTCCAAAGGCTGCATCCGCCCCTGGCTGAAACTTAAGGAGGTCAAAAATGTTTTAGGCATCTCTTGGGAGTTGATGAGGAAAAGGCGAAGGAACTAATGAAGCAAATATAATGGAGAAGGCAAGAGATAGTGAACCAAAAGGTTAGGTAAAACAGAAGCAACAAATAATAGTGGGAACTTTAAAGGTTTCAATGCAGTTTCCGCACAGAAAAGATCCTAATAGAAAACCAAATGTAGGGAACAAATTGTTTTTGGACGTATAACATCCACATAGCTTGGTATGCTAGGAGATAGTTCTATATGATGTTATAGAATAGATAGGGTGAATGGTTCAGGTATTTGTAGTGTGCAGCATGCTAGCTGTGTATATTAGTCTTGCACTCGCTGCAAGCTTTTCTGACAAAAATTTATTCTCAAAATGAGAAAAATGGTAATGGAAAAAGTGCTCTTGTGCTAGGTTAGTTACTTTGGGAGTAAAATTCTGAAAAGTTGCTCGAGGTAAATTGCTCAGGCATCCAGACATGAAGCAGAAATTTATTATAGAAGAAACATCACTATGTGAACTGATACCTACAGTACCAAAAGAATAAGGGAAATATGTTCTGCAGACGCTATAGTTGATATATTCTGCAGGGTGTTGCTGCATGAAGAAATTAATTAATGTTGTCCAAGTTTAATTAGACCACTCAGCTTATGGGAGGACATTCTAGTGAAAGGATATTCATAAATTCCAAAATGACTTTTGTATGTAGTGGGAGTAGATCGTCAGGTATCAAGTTGAAATCCCAGCTGAAACAAAAAACACTTGATAACTTCTTCACATTTGCCCAAGCCTTGGTGGCAGAGTTACTTGTACCTGTATTGGTAGGAGGTAGTAAGTACCCAATGGAATTAGTCGAGGAGCGTGCAAGCTGGCCAAGACACAACCATGATTAAAAAAAATGACTTGATATGAATGAAATTAAGAAGAGACAATTGAGTGATTCTGACATGCCATTGGGATTTGCAATTGTTCTCTCTACTTTTCATTTAGTTCTATATGTCAGAAAATGCATTTTGTATTCTTGTTCAATCATGAGGCTTTTCGTGAGACATGTTTTAGAAGTTGATTTGGCTTGTCCAGAAGGTGAGCGCTTACCCATTCCTTGAAGTTGGATCAGGAAAAATGTGCAGTGTTGACCACAGAAATATGATTGGCTAATTGCATGTTCACTTCCTATCTTAAGAACTCTGTTTGCTTTGCATCACCAAATCTCATGTTAAAGTATTGTTTTGCACTATTAAAAGTTGATTTTGGTTGTTTAGAAGGTGAGCGGGCTCTTAGCCTTTCCTTGAAGTTGGATCAGGAAAAATGTGTACTGTTGCCAAGAGGAATATAATTGCACATTCACTTTCTTCTATCTTATGGAGTGTGTTCGCTTGGCATTGTGAAATCTCATGTCAAAGTAGTGTTTTGCACTATTAAAAGTAATTTTTATGTCATAGGTATCAAGCCCTGCTTCAGAAGAATTTGATGTATTTAGCTGCTATTGCTGACGCCCAACCACAACAATCAGCAGCAACCTCACAGGTGGATTAGATGTTTGATTTAGTGTTTTCTCGTGAATTTACTTGTCATTCCCTAATATGTAAGTAGCTGCAGGCTCCATCTACTACCCAACCCGGAAGCCAGATGCAGCAAACGCAGGCTGCTCTGCAACAGCAACAGCAACAGCAACAGCAACCAGGCGTCCCTATTTCCAAACTGCCTTTCCAACTCAACGCCCTTCCATCCCAGGAGCAGCAACAGCAAATGCTCCACTTTCAGCAGCAGCAGCAGCAGCAACAGTTCCAAGGCCAATATGGCTTTGGACCTACTGCCAACAATGCAATGCATCAACTTATGCAACCTGGATTAAACAGCTCAGGAACTCTGGATGCACGAGGAAATAAGCAAGGGAACTTAGAAGGTAATCCTAGTGATGGCCTTGGAAAATCAGGTGCAAGACATGTTAACAGTGAGAGAGAATAGGCTTTTAATATGTTTGTTTCTTCAAATGATTATGCACCCTATTTTATGTTTGTAGGTATGTTTGATAAAGATATTTTAAACTAAGGAACACCTAAAATTATGTCATCAGAGGCAATCGCGGCAAAGCTTTGTTATAGTTTTTCAATTCTGGAACTATTGGCATATAAGAAAGCTTCACTTTAATATGATTGCATGGATCTTTTGACATCTGAATTCATTTTTCTAATTTTCTCTTTGCTTCATGCCTAGTGACTATCTTTTTACATTTCAAAAGGAACCAGCTAAGGTTTCTGAGCTAATAGCTAGTACAACTTGCCTTAGCGTTGGCTACATTGTGAACCTCTTAAATATCGGGGGGCTGTCCGACTGAGCGTAATGACTAAGAATATCAACGTCGACTTGCGTGAAAGTTTGGCTACTCAAGCAAGTTTTTAAATAATTGTACAAAATTAATTTGATAGCATAATTGTGAAAGAGATACGGTGATTTAAGGTGACATGTATTGTTGTTCTCAAAACTATAATGATGATTAAATTTATTTTATCTTTTGAAATATCAGACGAATAAATTATCTCCTTACAGTTTCTGAGACAATTGTGCATCAACTCTACCGTTATACTGTATCCCGCATCTGTTAAATTCTCCAACCCAGCCTTAAAAATCTATGTGGCATGGCGTAATTGGACGAAAAGACCCAGCCTATTTTAAATGAATAACCAGCCTGGGAAACAAACTCCAATTTCCCTCATCTTTTCCTCATCTCTATTCTTTTCCTTTTAGTTTCCATCTCTTAAATTTTTTGAATTCAAAGTGGGAGTAAATTCTACATGACCCCTCTTAACCTTTATTTGGTTGGAAAACAATACTCTCTCTACTTATTGAATGGGTCCTTGAACAACATTTTCTAGTGAGGTTTATAATTTTATTACCCCAAAAAACTATTGCTGCACTTTTTTCTTGTTCAATGGATAAAGCTTGACTTTAGCTACGTACTTATCCTAAAACCTCTAGCGATGGTAATACAATCAAATGTGATATGAACTACAACAAGAGATGATGAATATGGAGCAGGGCCGAAGAGGTGGGAAAGCTTGGAAATGTGGATATTTGTTGTATGAACAAGCAAATTTTAGCTTCATTACAGCCATAGCTAATTATGTGAAATTCAACATATATGATTTCTAGTCTACAAAGCAACTCTAATTTCAGAAGGCTGCTAGTCACTACCAACAACAGATCAATTCTTGTGGAGATCGATTGCAGCATTAACTCTTCAATGCTTGAAAATACTGCTGTATTTTTATTTTATTTTTGTTATTTCGTTTTGCTAAAGTTTGCTTATGCTTTATGCGACCCAGAACTGAGGCATTGATTTGCCCTATTCTTCCATCCGTTCGCACTGGAAATTGCAATAACTTCAAGCCTTCGTTGTTTTAGCACTGGAAACAAGTTTCCAACACTAAAATACAGGGCACAATTCAAAAACTAGATCATACGAAGAACATATCAATTTTTGTTGTTGACCCGTAAGTTAAAGGGGCTATCATTCTCATTCAAAAGGTGAAGAGAATATTATTTCCCGGCTATTAAAGGTTAAGAAGGTTATATGAAATTTACACTTCAAAGTGCCCGCAGATATGGATTTTTTTTTGGTCCGAAAGAGGAAGTAGTTGTATTACTTAAACATAAAAGTACAGGGAGAATGGTGCAATAAGGGCACCTTTCATTTCTCATCAGTCCACAAACTTGTTTGGTTAAAGTTTCTTCAAAAGGACTTCTCATAAAAAGATTTGTGTATGCAACGCACCATGAGATACTTTGAAAATAGCAAACTTGGAAAAAAATTACAACTATCCTAGTGTTTTGTTTTGCACAAATTATTCAAAAAAAGACTTTCAGAAAACCTTACTCTGAAAATTGACCGAACCACAAGTACTTCTGATACCACAGCCTGAAGTTGCCGGTAAAAGAGGACTGGGAAGTAGAGAGTGACTGATATCCCTTCTGCTCGGGGAAGTGAAAACATGATTCATTTTCCGTAGGATTTTTAAGGTGATCTAAATAAGTGAGTTGGAGACGAGTTCCCAAGAACTTCGTAAAGGGCTGTCAAATATAACAATGAATGACTAATCACCAAACTTACCCAGACTTATTGAAGAACAGAAATAAATTCTTTGAATTTGGTTGTTTGATAGAGTGATGATAGATAAAGGATAAAGCTTTAAATTAGTTTGATTTGGTAATTGAACAAATTATTATAAAAATAAAAAATAAAAAAATAAAAACAATCAAACAAAATGAGTTTGAGTTGAAAGATTGGGTTATCATCCCATTGTTAAGCCAAAATGGTCCTTCATGTGATGACCCTTTGGGTCATCACTTGTATTTAAAATGAATTATGTGTTCCGAGGCTTTAAAAACCTCTTTATCTTCACCTCGATTTGCGTGCGCAGTCCGGGCGGTTGTCACACCTCCTTTTTACTTACTACACCCCTGGAAGGGATATAATAAAAGGGAGTTTTTTCCAATTAAGGACAATCGAAACGGGATTTATTTATTGAAGGAATTCAGGAGTCGCCACTTGGGAGATTTATAGTGTCCCAAGTCCCAGTTAAATCCCGAATCGAGGAAAGAGTGACTCTGTTAACAATCCGCGAACCAGAAATCCGGGTAAGGAATTCTGTTAACCCGGAAGAAGGTGTTAGGCATTTCCGAGTTCCGTGGTTCTAGCACGGTCGCTCAACTGCTATATTCGGCTTAATTATCTAATTTTAAACAATTATGAACCTATGTGCAAATTTTAGTTTTTAACCGCTTTTATTCATTTTTTAGAGAAAATATGCAACGTTATTAAAACACGTCTCGAACCACGTCACATAAATGCACCCGTGGTTTTTGACATATTTTAACATCGTTGAGATTTGGATTTGGGTCACATAAATGTGCACCCGAGTTTAGGAAAGTAGATTATTAAAATACGCGCCTAAAGCAGCTACGCGTTTGCAACTTTGCGAGGGCCATGGAAAACTCGCTAAATGGCACACCTCGAATTCTAAGGATAAAACAAAATTAATTAAACGAGGGCCATGCAATTGTCATTTTGTTCGGCACGGCACACCTCGACTTCCAATTTTAAAAGGGAATTTCAACTATATTTGGAAGGCCATAAACTATTTGGCTTTTAATGGCACACCTCAATTAATCAAAGGCCCAACCATTAATTAAAGAGAGCTTATGGAATCACACCTATTTTTTAAACCACGGTTGAATTCAATTATAAATCTAAAGGGGCAAGACTAGGTGAAGTCTACTGCATTGGCCTGACATGAGGCCCAATACAAATACCTCAAGAACTTTTATTTCTTCCAGCCTCAGGACATCTTCACAAGTACACTAATAGCAAAGAGTCCACCCACTGCACCAGACGAACTAAATGAGACAGTGTTTTCTAGGCAGAATTAGCCACGCGACAAGTTTAACTCCAGCTCTAGTTACCATATAAGAAAGCCAAAGTCCTACATTTCCCTCTTCCTCTTCAACAAGTTTTCCAAAAATATACAAAAAGAAAAGGCTGCTGGAGAGGTGCTATACCAAACTGACCCAATTGTTGTTAAAGTTGAAGCATCGTTTAATTCTCAGATTCATGAGCATCCTCATTCAAAGAATTCAAAAAGCTAATCTCCAAAGATAATACTACTTAATAGAGAACAAACACTAATGAACTAATTTATCTACACATCTGGATTAAACCAAAACAAAGAACAAGCAATTTGTATACAAATATTCTTCTCGGTAAAACTAACTCCAAGTATCTAACAGTGAACAAAGAATTGCCAAACATGAAAAACTCTATGACCTTAACCATGCTCATCGAAAGCAGAATGCTTATCAGAAAATATGTGCACCCTTCACTTATGCATCGTTCGGATTGTTTCATGAGCTCCCTTGTTAAACCATGTAAATTTCGAAGAGCATACCAAACTAGCAGAAACTTTGGACTGTAATTCCCATGGAATGGCCCAGGAATGACTTTACCCAAAATTCAAAGATCCAATGTAACAGTCTAAAACAACAACCAAAATTGCCAAATGACTAGAATTGAAGCAAATGCTATTTGAGATTAAGCTTTAAAGAACTCATCAGAAGTATTTGAATCACAGAACTGGAACTTCATAATTCTATGCTAACTCTACGCACGCAAAAGCAATTTTTCAACCCATTAAACCTCTCTATCAGACCATTTCAGTTCCTTAACTTAGATCTTCAATTTCAGTTCCTTAATACAATATGCTCAGCCTTTAATAACTGAAGAAGCCAAGAACAAGTTGCTGTGTATTTTCAGAAGAAAACAAACCAGTTGAAACATCGACAATCATGCATACGACTCTACCAATTTGATTATGACCTAAGTATTTTAACATTGAAAGGTACTCGTACCGGAAAATCAGAGAACCAAACAGAAAACCATGAGAATATGCATCGATGATTCCGACTCATTCAACAATCATAAAGCCGAACAGATCATCCATTTTAACTCGAGAAAATCTTAACCCACGAGATACTTCAACACCATAATAACAGCCAAAAAGCATTCGAGGCATAGAAAACGGCCATTCAAATTCAACTTTTACTAACTGAACATACTTAAATACATCACACCACTGAGAATAGATTCATTCAACAAGAAATTCGATCACAACACGAAACAGACCACTCTAGACTGAATCTCATGGCTCAAAAACACTGAAACATAAAAGAGTCGCATAGAATAAGAGAGAGGAAAATTGAACATGAAGTTGCAAATCTCCTTTATAACAATTATAGACTCGACAATACACCTCTCGAATCCAAATCCTAGCGAGGTTCAGCAGCAAATCAGCAAGACGACAGTAGAAAACCAAGCTTGAATTTCAAATTTTATCTCCTTGGAACTCAAATCCGGATTCAAAATATAACAAAAATTGTATATATGTTTCCCTTAAACTTTGAAAGAACTCTTCAAAGAAGAAAATAAAATCGGAAAAAAACCAGAAAATAATCGAAGCCTTTCAACTTTTCTCCAAATTTGTTCCCGAGTCCCCCCCGAAAATCTCCAAAATTCTCTCTACTTATCAGGCACAAACCTGATGAATGAAGGGCTGGGATCAATCGAAATCGATCCCACGCTCCATATTCATCCAGAATATGCCTTCTAGAGGCTTCCAACACGTGAAAAAGGGATGGGGGCGAGAGAATCTTTCAGAGATTGTTACAAATATGGTGACGAGGAGAGAGGGGAACGCGTGAGGCGAGATTGGGGCTCACTCGCTTGAATTTTGGCAATCTTTGGGTGTGGAGTAAGTGGTTTTGGAGAAGAAGAACAGTAGGCGTATCTCATGAGCTCGAGAGATTGGGGCTCTAGGTATTTTTGTGTTATAATTGGGACGGGTCGGGTCAGAAGGCGGGTTGGGGCGTTTGGGGCAGCGATTGGGCTGAAGCGGGTGATTTTGGGCTGGTTTGGTTGGGTTTAGCCAAGTAATGGGTGAAATTGATTTGGGCTTGGGAAAATCAACCTGAAATGGCCCAAACAATTGATCTCTATTAATACAACCATTTTGCTTTTCATTTTCTTTTCTTTTTTTCTCTTCTTTGCATTCTCCAAAACTAAAGAAAACTATAAAATTCGAAAACTAAAAGGTCAAAAATGCAAAATAAACTATTTTTTTGTGATTTTCCCTTTTTTCAAAATAACTAATTACTAATTAATTCTTAAAAATGCAAAGTTAAGTCCTAAATGCAAAAATGCAATATTTTTTTTTCATTAATTATAATGCACAGACAAAATGCAAACAAATAACAGAAAATTCCACAAAAATCCATAAAATTGCAAACACTGAAAGAGATTATTTTGTTTTGAATTTTCTAGGAGTAATTCATATAGGGCAAAAATCACGTGCTCACAGCTGCCCCTCTTTGCTCAGAAACACGAAGAGTTTTCGTGCAAAGATAAGTGAGTGAATACGAGCGATTTTTGCCCGTTTGAATACTCTGTGTGAAGCATTTTTGAAAAATTTGACCGCACCCTGCTTCTGAGGTTGCCTACATATCCTTGGCTAAAAAGGAATCAGGTCAGTGTAGTTCAGGAAGGTTTGGTAGCTGGGACTACCAGGTGCTGTGATTTCACTGCTGTTGCTGCTGCTACTGCTCGCTGCCTCATTATTACACCATGTCAAAATAAAAAGAAGCTAGCCTAAGCTATGAATTACAAAAAGGTCCTATATATGTCTTCAAACTTGCTCTTGTGTTACCTTGAACTTGTATTCTTCCACTGGAATTCTTGTGTTGTTGCCTTGCATTATGATTGGAGACGTTTCGCCATTCCTCCGAGTGATGCTGAGCTGCCACAGTTTGAAATATGTGCCTCTATTCTCCAGGCGGCCCAGCTCTGCTCCTTTGCTTTGAAAAGTATTCCCTTGTTCTCCAGACGGGCTCCTGACTGCAACGCTTGGAAAGTATTCCCTTGTTCTCCAGGTGTGGCTCCTGACTGCAACGCTTGGAAAGTATTCCCTTGTTCTCCAGGTGGGCTCCTGACTGCAACAAAACAAACAAAGAAAATTTTCTGTCCCAGTTTGGTGGCTGGGCACGGCATGTTATCAAATATTAAAAATTAAAAGCTAAAATTTGAATTGTACTTCCCTTGTTCTCCAGGTGGGCGCCTGATTGCTGAAGCTTGAAAAGTATTCCCTTGTTCTCCAGGTGGGCTCCTGATTGCTGAACTTGAAATGTATTCCCTTGTTCTCCAGGTGGGCTCCTGATTGCTGAACTTGAAAAGTATTCCCTTGTTCTCCAGGTGGGCTCCTGACTGCAACAAAACAAGCAAAGAAAATTTCCTGCCCCAGTTTCGTGACTGGGTACAACATGTTATCAAATATTAAAAATTAAAAGCTAAAATTTGAATTGTACTTCCCTTGTTCTCTAGGTGGGCTTCTGACTGCTGAAACTTGAAAAGTATTCCCTTGTTCTCCAGGTGGGCTCCTGATTGCTGAACTTGAAACGTATTCCCTTGTTCTCCAGGTGGGCTCCTGACTGCAACAAAAAGAAAACAAAGAACATTTCTTGCCCCAGTTTGCACTAGGAAGATTTGTGAGTTGTTAGCAAAACTGTAAATCACTTATGCTATTGGTGTAATGGTGAGAGTAAAATTAAAGACTTGATTGGCATGCACGTCTCCTGGGAGTAAAACTAAGGACATTTGACTAGCAAATTCATCAGACTAGGACTTCTATCTTAGGAGGAAAATTCATTAGACTAAGATGTTGGTCCTAGGAGAAGATTCATCAGACTAGGTCGATTTTTGTTATCTTAGGAGAAGGATTCATCAGACTAAGATGTCGACCCTAGGAGAGGATTCATCTGACTAGGTCTTTGTTATCTTAGGAGAAAGATTCATCAGACTAAGATTTTGATCCTAGGAGAAGATTCATCAGACTAGGTCTTTGTTATCATAGGAGAAAGATTCATCAGACNTTCTTTTCTTTTCTTTTCTTTTGCTTTTCTCTTCTTTTTTCTGTTTTTATTTTCTATTCTTTTTACTTTGTTTTTTCCTTCTTTTCCCTTTCCTTTTTTTTCTCTTTTTTTTTTCTTTTTCTTTTCTTTTCTTTTTCTTTTCTTTTTACTTTTTCACTGTCTTTCTCTTGTTTCTCCACTTTCTTTCCCCGCTCGGGCTTACGAGTTTTATTATTGATTCCGAAAGAGGGGTATGCAAGAAAATAACCAAGGCTCAAAGGGGTAACAAAGGATAAAGTGTTTGGATAGCAGAACAAAATGCCTTCGTCATTCCAATCTCTAAAACATGCCAAGTACAAACTACACAATTAAACAAACATGAGGAAAACATACGTAACATCTTTTGATTGCACCAGAATTACTAACCATATCCACACATTTGCCTTCTACATTTGTCAATTACCTAGCACCATTGGACAACAATCTCGGTACCATGAACGGCCCCTGTAGACTTGGGGCAAACTTGCCTTTGGTTTCAAGCTGATGTGGCATGATGCATTTCCACAGTATTTCTTTATGTTCCGTCTGCCCCAGTTTCACACAATTCGGGCTCGAAGTGATCTCAAAATGCCCTTACGTATTTCCCTTGAATGTCCTTACATCTTCAACATTGTTTCATTGCTTCATTACTAAATTGACTTTTAGAACCAGGCTGAGAATTATGCGTGCATGTCATGTCACCAGAACCAGCATGAAAAGAATTGTAAAAGGAGAAGAAAGCTAAACAAAATGACTAGAAATGGCAGGAAACAGGAGATTGCATTAGACTGACGGTGAAAGGGTTTAAACAACAGAACAAACAGACAAACCTAGACAGCACTAAACAAGCTATTACGGCAAAGTGAAAAGATAGAAGGGTTTGAGTCACAAGACAATATCCGGATTACAACCCTGAAAATAACCCGGACAACAGAAATGACAACAAAATAAACCACCAAAACTCCACTCTAGCTAACCAAGAGTTGGAGTGTCTTTCCAATCACCAAACTCGACACCTTAGCCACTGGATTGCTTATCAAAATTGCTGGGACCGTCACCAATTTCAATATAATTGACTTCATTCAACGAGTTTCCGAGAGGATTCTCGTACTCCCTGTCGTCATGGATCTTCCCCACAAAATGTGCATCATCATGTGCAGGCAAAGGATTCTGTGCAATGTTCTGAGTGGCACTGTCTTGGACCGCAATTATCCCTTCCTGAATCATCCTTTCTATCTCTCTTTTCAAATCCCGGCAACTTTCGACATCGTGCCCCTGGACATTGGAATGGTATTCACACCTTTTAGAAGGGTCAAAAACTCTTGCACGCTTGTCCACATGATTCAGAGGAATGGGTGCAATCAGGTTATATTGCTTTAGTTTCTCAAACAAGTTTGCATATGACTCTCCCAAGGGGGTGAAAGTTTCCTGCTTCTGTGCCCTCTCTTGCTTGAAATTTTGGCTGGCCCGCAAACCTGCTCCAGGGGGATTCTTGAGGCTCTTGGGGGTGGGTAGGTGTTTTGAGTTGGGTAAGCATTTTGTAGGGTAGGTGCGCACCATTGCGCATGGGTAGGATGTTGGGGGTATGTTTGGGCATGATGGACAGATAAGTGGGGATAGTGTTGTGGTGGGCTATATGGAGTGTGGGGGTAGGTTTGGGGATAGAGTCGAGGTTGGTTGTAATATGGTGATGGGCCCCTAGACCAAGCTCTTGATTCAACTACTGCCACATCTTCTTTCTTTTTCACTACCCCTCCAGTGCCGCTCTGGATAGCCTGGGTAGTTGCCTTGATTGCAGAATAGCTTATGATTTTGTTGGACTTAAGCCCCTCCTCCACCATACTTCCCATTTTCACTACTTCGTTGAAAGATTTTCCTACTGCTGACACCAAGTGACCCAGAACTGAGGCATTGTTTTGTCCTATTCTTCCATCCGTTCGCACTGGAAATTACAATAACTTCAAGCCTTCGTTGTTTTAGCACTCAAAACAAGTTTCCAACACTAAAATACAGGACACAATTCAAAAACTAGATCATACGAAGAAGAGATCAATTTTTGTTGTTGACCCGTAAGTTAAAGGGACTATCATTCTCATGCAAAAGGTGAAGAGAATATTATTTCCCGGCTATTAAAGGTTAAGAAGGTTATATGAAATTTACACTTCAAAGTGCCCGCAGATATGGGGGTTTTTTTTGTCCGAAAGAGGAAGTAGTTGTATTACTTAAACATAAAAGTACAGGGAGAATGGTGCAATAAAGGCACCTTTCATTTCTCATCAGTCCACAAACTTGTTTGGTTAAAGTTTCTTCAAAAGGACTTCTCATAAAAAGATTTGTGTATGCAACGCACCTTGAGATACTTTGAAAATAGCAAACTTGTAAAAAAATTACAACTATCCTAGTGTTTTGTTTTGCACAAATTATTCAAAAAAAGACTTTCAGAAAACCTTACTCTGAAAATTGACCGAACCACAAGTACTTCTGATACCACAGCCTGAAGTTGCCGGTAAAAGAGGACTGAGGAGTAGAGAGTGACTGATATCCCTTCTGCTCGGGGAAGTGAAAACATGACTCATTTTCCGTAGGATTTTTAAGGTGATCTAAATAAGTGAGTTGGAGACGAGTTCCCAAGAACTTCGTAAAGGGGTGTCAAATGTAACAATGAATGACTAATCACCAAACTTACCCAGACTTATTGAAGAACAGAAATAAATTTTTTTGAGTTTGGTTTGTTTGATAGAGTGATGATAGATAAAGGATAAAGCTTTTATTAGATTGATTTGGTAATTGAACAAATTATTTATAAAAATAAAAAATAAAAAAAATAAAAACAAATCAAAACCAAAATGAGTTTGAGTTGAAAGATTGGGTTATCATCCCCATTGTTAAGCCAAAATGGTCCGTTCATGTGATGACCCTTTGGGTCATCACTTGTATTTAAAATGAATTATGTGTTCCGAGGCCTTAAAAACCTCTTTATCTTCACCTCGATTTGCGTGCGCAGTCCGGGCGTGTGTCACACCTCCTTTTTACTTACTACACCCCTGGAAGGGATATAATAAAAGGGAGTTTTTCCAATTAAAGGACAATCGAAACGGGATTTATTTATTGAAGGAATTCAGAGTCGCCACTTGGGAGATTTATAGTGTCCCAAGTCACCAGTTTAAAATCCCGAATCGAGGAAAGAGTGACTCTGTTTAACAATCCGCGAACCAGAAATCCGGGTAAGGAATTCTGTTAACCCGGAAGAAGGTGTTAGGCATTTCCGAGTTCCGTGGTTCTAGCACGGTCGCTCAACTGCTATATTCGGCTTAATTATCTAATTTTAAACAATTATGAACCTATGTGCAAATTTTAGTTTTAACCGCTTTTATTCATTTTTTAGAGAAAATTGCAACGTTATTAAAACACGTCTCGAACCACGTCACATAAATGCACCCGTGGTTTTTGACATATTTTAACATCGTTGAGATTTGGATTTGGGTCACATAAATGTGCATCCGAGTTTAGGAAAGTAGATTATTAAAATACGCGCCTAAAGCAGCTACGCGTTTGCAACTTTGCGAGGGCCATGGAAAACTCGCTAAATGGCAC
>NC_031991.1:37745942-37758193 GCF_001879085.1 Nicotiana attenuata | reverse complement strand
AATCTCCAAATTTCTCTCATTTATCAGGCACAAACCTGATGAATGAAGGGCTGGGATCAATCGAAATCGATCCCACGCTCCACATTCATCCAGAATATGCCTTCTAGAGGCTTCCAACAGGTGAAAAAGGGATGGGGGCGAGAGAATCTTTCAGAGATCGTTACCAATATGGTGACGAGGAGAGAGGGGAACGCGTGAGGCGAGATTGGGGCTCACTCGCTTGAATTTTGGCAATCTTTGGGTGTGGATTAAGTGGTTTTGGAGAAGAAGAACAGTAGGCGTATCTCATGAGCTCGAGAGATTGGGGCTCTGGGTATTTTTGTGTTATAATTGGGACGGGTCGGGTCAGAAGGCGGGTTGGGGCGTTTGGGGCAGCGATTAGGCTGAGGCGGGTGATTTTGGGCTGGTTTGGTTGGGTTTAGCCAAGTAATGGGTGAAATTGATTTGGGCTTGGGAAAATTAACCTGAAATGGCCCAAACAATTGATCTCTATTAATACAACCATTTTGCTTTTCATTTTCTTTTCTTTTTTTTCTCTTCTTTGCATTCTCCAAAATTAAAGAAAACTATAAAATTCAAAAACTAAAAGGTCAAAAATGCAAAATAAACTATTTTTTTTGCGATTTTCCCTTTTTTCAAAATAACTAATTACTAACTAATTCTTAAAAATACAAAGTTAAGTCTTAAATGCAAAAATGCAACATTTTTTTCATTAATTATAATGCACAAACAAAATGCAAACAAATAACAGAAAATGCCACAAAAATCCATAAAATTGCAAACACCGAAAGAGATTATTTTGTTTTGAATTTTCTGGGAGTAATTCATATAGGGCAAAAATCACGTGCTCACAGCGTGTAGCCGGAAAGCTGTAATGTGAAAAATCTGTGAAATATTGAAATTTTGACTTAAAATGCATTTAAGTTGACTTCGGTCAACATTTTGGGAAACGGACACGGACCCGTAATTTGACGGTCCCGGAGGGTCCGTACAAAAATATGGGACTTGGGTGTATGCCCGGAATAGAATTCCGAGGTCCCAAGCCCGAGAAATATATTTATAAAGAAAATTATTTTCTGGAATTGTTAAAAGGATTTGGAAATGAAATTTGATTAGAACATATTGGTATCGGGCCCGCATTTTGATTCCGGCGCCCGGTACAGGTCTTATATATGATTTAAGATAATTCTGTGAAGTTTGGTAAGAAACGGAATCCGTTTGACGTGATTCGAACCTTAATTGCAAAATTTGATGTTTTAAGAAGTTTGAAATATTTCAATGATTCTAAGGTTTAATTCGTTTTTAACGATATTAGTTTGGCGATTTGATCGCACGGATAAGTTCGTATGATGTTTTTGAGTTAGTACGTATGTTTGGTTTGGAGCCCCGAGGGCTCGGGGTGAGTTTCGGATGTGTTTCGGAAGGTTTTTGGAACTCAAAAAGTTGCAGGTTTTTCCAGTTTCTGGTGTGCTGATACTTTCTTCTTCGCGTTCGCGGGAGACCCTCGCGAACGCGATGTGTTAATTATGCTGAAGGAAATTCCTTCTACGCGAACGCGTAACCCAGGACGCGAACGCGAGGCGTTGGGGGGTCTTCCCTTCGCGAACGCGGTCCTGGCCACGCGAACGCGAAGGCCAATTGAGCCTGGGCAGGGGAGGGGAAATAAACCTACGCGAACGCGACCACATGGACGCGAACGCGAAGGCTCGAGGGGTCGCTTCTCCGCGAACCCGAGCCGTCTTCCGCGAACGCGATTAACCTGTCGCGAACGCGATGG
Organism: Nicotiana attenuata; assembly: GCF_001879085.1. Taxonomy (NCBI): domain Eukaryota; kingdom Viridiplantae; phylum Streptophyta; class Magnoliopsida; order Solanales; family Solanaceae; genus Nicotiana; species Nicotiana attenuata. Next base: position 37,756,416 of record NC_031991.1, on the reverse strand, counting down.
ACAATTTCGCCCAGTTATTTTAAGTTTCAAAAACAGAACACATTACGGGATTTTTATTACTTTTCACAAACTTCTTCTTCTCCACACCTCTTGGGCGATTTTTGAAGAACTTCATCACCATAACCTCTTGGGCAAGTAATCTTTGACTTGTTTTCTTCCATTTTTATTAAAAACCACTAGATTTCTAAGCCTAAAACATGTGATTAAGGGTAGAAAAATTAGGGATTTGGGTAGAATTAGGACTTTTTGATTATTTGGGAATTTAACCTCGTTTTGGGGTCGGATTTCAAAACAAATTGTATATTCGGGCTCGTGGATTAATGGGTAATCGGGTTTTGATCCAAACCTCGTATTTTGACCAAGCGGGCCCGGGGTCAATTTTTGACTTTTTGGGAAGAATGGTTAGAAAGCCATAATTAACCATTGGAATTGGATTGTTTAGCGTTTATTGATGTTATGAAGTCGATTATGTATAGATACAATTGATTTGGAGCCGAGTTCGAAAGGAAAGTGTTTGAGGATTGAGTTGACCGTGGAAGTTCGAGGCAAGTGTTCGGTCTAACCTTAGCTTGAGGGATTAGGAGTTGAGTCCTATTTGCTATTTGCTTCTTGTTGAATACGACGTATAGGCATGGTGACGAGTATCTATACGTTGATGTCGAGCATGACCGTGAGTCTTAAATTGATATTGTTGTGTTCTTATATGATACTACGATTGCTTTAATTAATGATTCTCAATATTGAGCAAGAATTAAGTTTGTTCTCGTGGGAATTACTCATGATTTGAATATTGGTGTTAGCTGAGATGAATAGAGGTTGAGTTAAAATTGGTTATAGCTGATTCTCCCTTTCCGGGACGTATTTACTTTTATTGTTGATCCCTTGCCGGGATAGTGTAGTTTATTGTTGATCCCATGCACGATAGTGTAGTTTATTGTTGATCTCTTGTCGGGACTCCTAGTATGGTTGTTGCCAAAGGTATATGAATATACGGATCGGGTTGCACTCGCAATAATATTATAAATATTGATCAGGTTGCACGCCGCAACAATGTTATAAATATGGATCGGGTTGCACGCCGCAACAATACCAAATATGGATCGGGTTGCACGCCGCAACAATATTATTGGATCGGGTTGCACGCCGCAACAGTGTTAAATGATAAGGGATCGGGTTGCGCGCCGCAACAGTATTATTATTGTTATGTTGTAGATTCTGAGTTGTTCTCTCATATTTCTTTTAAGTTCCTGCTGGATTTGACATTCTTCCCCGTAGCATGTATCCCCTCCCATTTAAATTGTTTATTCCTGTTTATTTTCCGTTGTATATTATATAACTGCACAGGTTTATCTGGGGTCTAGTCCTAGCCTCGTCACTACCTCGTCGGGGTTAGGCAAGGCACTTACCAGCACATGGGGTCGGTTGTGCTGATGCTACACTCTGCACTATGTGCAGATACCGGAGCACCATTTGGACAGTAGCACTGGGGGAGCCAGCCTTCAGTCCATCCAGAGATCCCGAGGTAGTCCTACAGGCGTCCGCAGGCCCGACGTTCTCTTCTATCTAATTATGTACTCTGTTTACATTAGATTTCGACACAAATTGTATTTCCTTCAAACATTTGTTGTGGTAATCTTAGTCCGTCCGTGAACATTGTGACACCAGATTCCGGGTAGAGGAGTATATTAGCATTGTAGTACTCGCTTGGTTATTTTTAGTTGATTAAGTCTTCCGCTTATTTCTGTTTATCGTAAATTTTAATATGTTGATTACCCGTTAACTCAAGTTGTCATAAAGGATTAAAATGAAAAAGTTAAGCATTTCTATATTTTGTGGCTTGCCTAGCTTCTACGAGTAGGCGTCATCACGAATCTAGATGTTTGCCTCAATGTATGCATATTTGATGCATATTGCCTCACATTTTGCTCATGTCTAGTAGATTACGGATGTATAATATAATGATTTGTGCTAATTTATGGTATTTCTATGTGTAGGAACCATTCAGATGCGATTTGGGACGAAAGCGTGCGAATTGGAGCGAAAATGGGAGGAAAAGGCAAAAGTGCACATTTGAGTGCCACAGGCAGCATGGGGCGCTACCTGTGGTGCTCAAAACAGAATGCTAAAAAATTGAGCGCCAGGGCCAGCGCCCCACGCTTCCTGGACGCTCAAGACGTGAACATGTCCTATTTCGACCGGGACTCGGTTATTTCGACCCCAAGACACCCCCAACTCATATAAAAGCCAACCTAAACCTATTTTGGAGGGGGGAGGACGTTTTTGAGAGGAAAATACAAGCATAGAGCCGCCGTGGAGGCCGGAATTCATCAAGTTCCATCTTTTCTTCCATCAAACTTAGTAATTTTTATGTTTCTTTGTATGATTTGTTATTTTGCTACCATGTCTATGTGGAGCTAAACTTCACGTTCTAGGGTTGTGGTTCTTTCATGACCATTGTTATTCGGATATTGATTTTGATTTCTTAGTTTATCATATTGGTTTAATTATTTAATCCTGCACTTAATTATTTGATTGCTTGATCACCAATTGAATACTATCTAAGAATCTTGAATTGAACTCGAAAGTGGGAATTCTAGATTGCATATAGGATTGAGTAGAGCAAGTTTTTGAACCTGGGCATCGGGGAACGGATTCGCGGTTAGGATAGACATATACCTAATTGTCTTGCTTGGTTAATTTACAGGAATTATAAATGCGTTCTTGTTAGTTCTAATTCCATAGACATATAGGAGTTAGGTTAGCTTGAATAGGCAAGTAAGAACTCGACAGATTCTTATGAGCAATATTAACCCTGTTAACCAATAAACTAGATAAATTAGTTAGTCAATTCAATTGAAGAATACAATAGGAATGTTAGATAGCCCATAACCCTAGATCGTTTTCATTACATTGATATCATAAAAATCTGCTCTTTCTCTGTTCAAAGTTCATTATTTATATTTCTTAATTTAATTAGTTTAGAATCAAATATTTCTAGGTTTAATTCTTGTTTAGATAATAAAGATAGTCTAATTTAGTTAATAGTTAATCACAAGTCCTCGTGGGTTCGACATCCGACTTTTAGTCACTTTATTACTTGACGACCGCGTATACTTGCGTGTGCGTTTGGCCGCAACAAGTTTTTGGCGCCGTTGCCGGGAACTTAGAAATTAGCTGTTTTTCTAGATTAGACTTTTAATTTTGCCCTATTTTTTTGTATATATTTTTATTTTTATAACTATTTGACTTTTCTCTTAGTGTGTTTCTAGTTCTCTCAACATGACATTTGGGGATGAAATATCCGGAGGTAATGTTATTGATGACGACGCTTGGTTGACAGAAGACTTTTATGGCCCGTCTTTTTGGTCTTGTCATGACTTGAACTCTGGGAGGTCTGAATTTGAATATGGGAGTAAGGGTTGGTATTGGGACAGATATTCTCGATTAGGCGAATATGCGGAACGACGTTGTCTTCTAACAACATTGGTGAATGATTGGTCTAAGGAGAGAGATGATCTTGCACATAAAATTGATAATTTTAGCTTGCCTGTGCATAGCTTAGATGTAGATTTGAGTGCGAAGGTTGATGTGTGTAACGCCCAACAATTTAATGATGAGTTGTGTGAAACCGAGAAAAATCTTCTAGACCAAATTGAGGAGCTAAAACGAGAATATCAATCATTAGACCATGTTTTTCTTGAGGATGCCAATGTTGAGAAGAGTGATCTAGAGTCATATGAGGGCATAGATAACATTACTTTGGGAGACTTGAGTGTGTGTAAATATGGGGATGCAAATAGTAATAAAATTCATGAGTTAGGGCGCATTAGACCTCATTCCAATCATTTTTCCACATTGTGTTTAGATAGTAAGATAGTAATCGAGACATCTGAGCCAATGACGGGGTCAAAGAGTGAGGATCAGAGTGCCTATATTCTTGAATTTGTTGTGCCAAAAAGCAAAAATTACATTCCTCATCTAAAGGCCAAGAAGTGCAGAGTGAAAAAAATATTACTTGGCCTGGTTATCATTGTAGCCCCACCACTGGAGCATAGCCGCAGACTGGATGCCATGCTAGGGGTACAATTCATAAGTTCGAGGTGGAAGAAAAAGTGGTTCACGTCGTGCCGCGACGTTAAATTAGGCGCTTGTTAGGAGGCAACCCAGCTTTACTGCTTTCTTTTATTTTTGATTTTTTTCAATTTGTATTATTTTGTAGTGTTGTTTTATTTTGTAGAATTTTGAGCATAGGGAGCAAAGCCATAGGAAGTGTGCAAAACTGAGCCATGTGGTTGGAACTAAGTGTGGGGTGCCCGCACAAAGGATCATACCTGGGAGAAGTCTGAGTATCCCATGAGCCGCTAATGCTTCGGCCTTTGGCCTACCAGGGAATCTCTTTTACCCTCTTGTTATTTACAGTGTGCATTGAGGACATTGCACAATTTTAAGTGTGGGGTGAGGAGATTGTTTGGATAATTTTTTGTGCTATCCTAGGTTAGTTGTAGTATTCTTTCTTAGTGTAGTAGATTTTATGTAAAGAAAAAAAATTTGAAAAAAAAAACAAAAAAAAAGTAGAAAATTGGACTTTTCCCGACGATTGATTTTGTGGACACTTTTCTTGAGGGATTAAAGTCTAAACAAAAATCCAAAAACATGTCTTTTAGCTTTCTTTAGGTAGTAATAATCCCTGTGGTTTTTCTTTGTGCATCGGTTCTTTTCCATGGGATGTAGTTTGAACCGGGTAGTAGTAATTTTTTATTTTTAGAGTAGATTAGAATTTAGGGAATAAATGGAGGAAGAAAGATGAGATTCCTAGCACTTTGACTTGTTTGATAGTAACATTTTTAGGCTTTGGCATGTGTAGTATCTTCCCTATGATTTGAAATTATTGATGATGCCTTGCCTAGTTAGATAGCATGTTTTGTTACGCCTATTTCTCGTTTTCTTCACTTGTGTTCACTTTGTGCTTAATGCTTAATATCTTGTGGCTTTGTGAATACTTGAATTAGTTGAGAGTCGGAATGGAACCGTCCTCACCGAGTCATGTGCCATGTGTGGTGAGATTTTTGTGTAGTCTATGTATTGTACTTGTGTCTAGAACTTGCCCGGTATGTGATTCGAAGCGAAATTTTAGGTGATGCTCGATTTGAGAAATGATTTTAGGCTTTCTTTGATCTTTTTGAGCTTATTGCTTACCATAAATAAAAATTATCCCTAGTTATTCCCTTTGAGCCTATAGATTTTATTTGGCACCCACATTACAAGCCTATACCCTTTTTGTTCTTAATTGACATTGTTTTGATCCTTTCACCTCTTAAAGCACTTTAACAGAAAATGAGAGATAAAAGAAGTAAGAAGGGACTAAGTGTGGGGTGGCTTTGGAGTGGAACCAATGAAATAAAGAAAGGTGCACTTGTTTTGTAAAAGAATACGCCACTAGTGGAAATTGAAAAAGAAAAAAAAATCTGAAAAAAAAAAGAGAAAGAAAAAATGTAGTTGAATAAATAACTTGTTTTTGCTAGTGGAGTGTAAATGACGATAGTGATTAAAGAAGAAGGGAACGTTTTTGGGGGTGATCTTGTTTGTGAAATTGAAGTGGATTGAGGAATTTGCGCATAAGTTATCATGTGATGTGTTAAAGTGCTTAAGAGGTTGAGTCACTATTCCTAAAATATATCCTTCCCGTCCCTTAGCCCACATACAACCACGAAAAGTCCTAATTGATTTTAGATCGAGCGAGCTTACATTAGAAGGGATTTACATTAAGGGCAAGCCTATGGTACCAATTACATGCATGTGACTTCTTTGTGAAAGTGAGCGATTTTCTTTGATATATGTGAGTCATTAAAATATATTTGATCATGAGATTCGAATGTGTGGATTGAACTTGCTCTCTTGTTCTTGTTGTGAGGGCACATGGTTTCACGAGGGATAGGTAACGTTATTAGACTTCTCTACGACGTTGGGTGTTCAAGCCATGAGTGCATTGTGATATTGAGTCGGGTTTTAAGACTAGGATTGTTGTGAGCATACTGTCTTTGTTTGAATATTTTTGAAGAATGGCATAAGAAAAGGGAAGATTATATGATTGCATTTGCTAAAGTTTAATTTTTGCTATCAACCATGGTCATTGGTGTAGATTGCTCAAAGATAGAATTATTTGTTGGTTGACTCGAGGACGAGCAACGTTTAAGTGTGGGGTGTTGATGTTTGCCTCAATGTATGCATATTTGATGTATATTGCCTCACATTTTGCTCATGTATAGTAGATTACGGATGTATAATATAATGATTTGTACTAATTTATGGTATTTCTATGTGTAGGAATCATTCGGATGTGATTTGGGACGAAAGCGCGCGAATTGGAGCGAAAATGGGAGGAAAAGGCAAAAGTGCACATTTGAGGGCCACAGGCAGCGTGGGGCGCTACCTGTGGCGCTCAAAATAGAATGCTAAAAAATTGAGCGCCAGGGCCAGCGCCCCACGCTGCCCTGGACGCTCAAGACGTGAACATGTCCTATTTCGACCGGGACTCGGTTATTTCGACCCCAAGACACCCCCAACTCATATAAAAGCCAACCTAAACCTATTTTGGAGGGGGGAGGACGTTTTTGAGAGAAAAATACAAGCATAGAGCCGCCGTGGAGGCCAGAATTCATCAAGTTCCATCTTTTCTTCCATCAAACTTAGTAATTTTTATGTTTCTTTGTATGATTTGTTGTTTTGCTACCATGTCTATGTGGAGCTAAACTTCACGTTCTAGGGTTGTGGTTCTTTCATGACTATTGTTATTCGGATATTGATTTTGATTTCTTAGTTTATCATATTGGTTTAATTATTTAATCCTGCACTTAATTATTTGATTGCTTGATCACCAATTGAATACTATCTACGAATCTTGAATTGAACTCGAAAGTGGGAATTCTAGATTGCATATAGGATTGAGTAGAGCAAGTTTTTGAACTTGGGCATCGGGGAACGGATTCGCGGTTAGGATAGACATATACCCAATTGCCTTGCTTGGTTAATTTACAGGAATTATAAATGCGTTCTTGTTAGTTCTAATTCCATAGACATATTGGAGTTAGGTTAGCTTGAATAGGCGAGTAAGAACTCGACAGATTCTTATGAGCAATATTAACCCTGTTAACCAATAAACTAGATAAATTAGTTAGTCAATTCAATTGAAGAATACAATAGGAATGTTAGATAGCCCATAACCCTAGATCGTTTTCATTACATTGATATCATAAAAATCTGCTCTTTCTCTGTTCAAAGTTCATTATTTATATTTCTTAATTTAATTAGTTTAGAATCAAATATTTCTAGGTTTAATTCTTGTTTAGATAATTAAGATAGTCTAATTTAGTTAATAGTTAATCACAAGTCCTCGTGGGTTCGACATCCGACTTTTAGTCACTTTATTACTTGACAACCACGTATACTTGCGTGTGCGTTTGGCCGCAACAACTCCCGAGGGTGGGAAGTCCGGATCGTGACAAGTTGGTATTAGAGCTCTAGGTTACATAGGTCTCACAATTTATGAACAAGCTTAGTAGAGTCTGAGGGATCGATACGAAGACGTCTGTATTTATCCCCCAGAGGCTACAGAGTTAGGAAAACTTCACATTTGTTCTTTCTTGTCGTGCGGTTTGGTTTCTCAATACTAATTGAATTTCTACTATGTTCTTTCGAAGATGGCGAGAACACGCGCTTCCTCATCTACCGATCAGCAGCTCGAGCCCCCAGCAGCAGCGCCCACGAGGGGCAGAGGGCGAGGCCGAGGCCGTGCTAGAGGCCGAGGCAGGGGCAGAGCTCAGCCCAGGGCAGCAGCACCCATAGCGGAGCCTCAGGTTGATTTTGATGATGAGGTTCCGGCCCCAGCAGTTCCGGTGGGCCCAGCTCAAGTCCCAGAGGGATTTATTGCTACTCCAGTTCTTCAGGATGTTTTGGTCCGTCTAGTGGGCCTTATGGAGAGTGTCACCCGAGCAGGTCTACTTCCTGTAGCACCAGCCGTCTCTCAGGCTGGAGGAGGAGCCCAGACTCCTGCTACTCGCACTCCGGAGCAGGTAGCTCCCCAGTTTTAGACTCCAGCAGCTCAGCCTATTGGAGCAGTTCAGCCGGGTGTGGTAGCTCAGACCGGTGATGGTGCAGCTATGTCTGTCGATGCTTTGTGGAGATTGGATAGGTTCACCAAGCTCTTCACTACTACTTTCAGCGGTGCATCTACCGAGGATCCCCAGGATTATCTAGACAGCTTTCATGAGGTTCTCAGGAACATGGGGATAGTAGAGACCAATGGGGTTGATTTTGCTACTTTTCGCTTATCTGGATCCGCCAAGACTTGGTGGAGAGATTATTACTTGGGTAGATCAGCCGGATCGCCAGCTTTGACTTGGGAGCAGTTCACTCAGCTATTTCTGGAGAAGTTTCTCCCCATCACTCAGAGAGAGGCATATCGGAGGCAGTTTGAGCGTCTCCAGCAGGGTTCTATGACAGTTACACAGTATGAGACCAGATTCATCGACTTGGCTCGTCATGCTCTTATCATACTTCCCACCAAGAGGGAGAGGGTGAGGAGGTTCATTGATGGACTTATTCAGCTGATTCGTCTTCAGATGGCTAGAGAGGCTGGGAGTGAGATATCATTCCAAGAGGCGGCCAATGTGGCCCGGAGAGTTGAGATGGTTCTATCACAGGGGGGTGTTCATAGGGCAGACAAGAGACCCCGTCAGTCAGGCAAATTCAGTGGTGCCTCGTTTGGAGGCAGGGATTCGTATGGTAGAGGCCATCCTCCTAGGCCCTTTCAGTCAGCACTTCAGGTTTCTCACGGTGCTTCAGGTGGCCGTGGTTCTCACATGCAGTATTCTGATCAACAGCCCTACAGTGCACCACCAGCTCCTATCAGTGCACCGCCGCTCCATAGTTTTCGGGGTGGTCATTCAGGTCGCCAGGGTCAGTCTCGGTTTCCTCAGCCGCAGCACTTAGGAGGATGCTATGAGTGTGGTGAGTATGGTCATACAGGAGGGCTTGTCCGAGATTGGTGGGTACTCAGTCGCAGCAGCAGGGTTCCCGTGCTATGGTTCAGGCACCAGGTGTTCCACAGCCCGCCCAGCCAGGTGGAGGTAGAGGTCCTAGAGGTGGAGCTCAGGCCGCTAGAGGCGGAGGCCCGCCAGCGGCAGACCGTCCCAGAGATGTGGTTCAGGGTAGTGGGGCCCAGCCCCGATGTTATGCTCTTCCAGCCAGGCACGAGGCTGAGGCTTCTGATGCAGTTATTACAGGTACCGTTCTGGTTTGTGATAGAGATGCTTCAGTGTTATTTGACCCAGGGTCTACATACTCGTATGTGTCATCTTATTTTGCACCGTACCTAGTCATGCCTAGTGATCCCTTGAGTGTTCCTGCTTATGTGTCTACACCGGTGGGTGATTCTATTGTGGTAGATCGAGTCCATCATTCTTGTATTGTGGTAATTAGAGGTCTTGAGACTCGTGTAGATTTGTTGCTTCTGGATATGGTCGATTTCGATGTTATATTGGGGATGGACTGGTTATCACCTTACCACGCTATCTTGGATTGTCATGCCAAGACTGTGACCTTAGCCTTGCCGGGTTTACCCCGTTTAGAGTGGAGAGGGACTCCTGGTCATTCTACCCGTAGTGTTGTCTCTTATGTGAAGGATCGGCGTATGGTCGAGAAGGGGTGTTTGGCCTATTTGGCTTATGTTCGCGATTCTAGTGTTGAGGTCCCTTCTATTGATTCTGTGCCCGTTGTTCGGGAGTTTCCTAAGGTATTTCCTTCAGACCTTCCGGGTATGCCACCCGACAGGGATATTGACTTTTGCATTAATTTGGCTCCGGGCACTCAGCCCATTTCTATTCCGTCGTATGGCCCCGCCGGAGTTGAAAGAGTTAAAGGAGCAGTTGCAAGACTTGCTTGAGAAGGGTTTCATTAGACCCAGTGTTTCGCCTTGGGGTGCGCCGGTGTTGTTTGTTAAGAAGAAGGATGGGTCAATGAGAATGTGTATTGATTACCGGCAATTGAACAAGGTTACAATCAAGAATAAGTATCCGCTGCCGAGGATTGATGATTTGTTCGATCAGCTTCAGGGTGCCAAGGTATTTTCAAAGATTGACTTGAGATCTGGCTACCATCAGTTGAGGATTAGGGCATCTGATGTCCCTAAGACAGCTTTCCGCACTCGGTACGGGCATTATGAGTTCTTGGTTATGTCATTCGGGTTGACAAATGCCCCAGCATCCTTCATGGATTTGATGAACCGAGTGTTCAGGCCTTATTTGGATTCGTTCGTGATAGTCTTCATTGATGATATTTTGATATATTCCAGCAGCCGGGAGGAGCACGAGCAACACCTTAGAGTGGTTCTTCAGACTCTGAGGGATAGTCAGTTATATGCTAAGTTCTCGAAGTGTGAGTTCTGGTTGAGTTTAGTTGCATTTCTGGGTCATGTTGT
>NC_031991.1:37735331-37745842 GCF_001879085.1 Nicotiana attenuata | reverse complement strand
GGTGTGGCCTTGAAGCCCAATCCACAAAGTACCCTGGTTTTACCGCGAAACAGGAGAAGCAGAGCAAATAGGTCCATCTCCGCTAATATCCTGCCCAATGATTGCCCCCAAGCCTTTTCCTGGCTTATAACCTATCTGTTCTATCATAACTGCAGCCACCATACAACGTGGCGAAGTACGGGATTGCAAAATAGGCTATTCCGTTCCTCCGGACATTTGGGTCCACAGCAACCACTCTTTCAAACGCCTGATGTATAGACAATGGCTCAGGAAGCCTTCCTTGCCTCAATACAGGGGTATAACGGTCTTTATCTTAAATGGAAAAGACCTCTTTCTCCGTGAACAATATAAAATTCTTGCCTCGTTATGTTCAAATTTGAGCCATCTGACTGCAAGGTGGATGCACAGCTCGGGCCGTACTGATCCATGGCCTTCCAAGAAGAAGTTATAAGAATGGGCCATGTCCAATACCTGGAAGATCAATCTCAAAGTACAAACTGGACCGCCAACGTCAATTGGTGAGGTTGATCTCCCCAAATAGGTTCTCTTGCGTGACCATCAAGCTCGGAACATCAGACCCTGTCGAACATTGCCGGGTCGGATTCTGTCTGTATCGATCTTTCATGCTTTTGGCAAGCGGTAGAGAGAGGCATACATCTACACTTGAACGCCTCCATCAACCATGACTCGCTTCACATAATGACCCTCACCATCATTGACCATCAAGTCAAAGCCCTATTGTGCCCCGACTCCCTCCTTCGGAAGTTGCTATCATCAGTAAAGGAGATTCTGTTCACCTCAAAATAATCGGTTGGCCACTTCTCTAACTGGCTTCACTAGTGGTTTCCCTCTGAGATATGCGCCTCGTCCAGGACCTCTATTTAGTACCGGGCCATAGCTCTTCGGATGTAGGAGAAGAGATAGTACGAGAATCTGAGCGGAGTCTTTCTTAGTTGATCAATGTATGCAAGTAATCCGGAAGCTTTCATCTTTTCAAAAAACTCTTCCGCCAACTGCTTCAGTGATGGCTTCGTATTGGCAAATGGCCTTCTCTAATTTGCTTTGGCCTTCCTCAACTCATTTCTGGAGTAGTAACATTCAATCCGCTGATCGAGTAAAACCTCCACGTTTCCCCCACTTCCTCTATGATTCCTTTCCTTGAGTCACACCCGTTTTGTGTAGTTCCAAAGGAGTGATTTGTTGTTGATTTACAGGAGTTGCATGGCAAGGTTTGATTACGATCGGCTCTTTTATATACCTTCGTACCTCCCTGCTTCTCCCTTTCATGTCGGGATGGCCTCCAAAGTACATTAATACCTTGGGCTTGGAACGACTAAGTGAACTTCCAAACCTCAGATCTTTGAACAAATAAAGTTGCCCTATTGAGTTCTGGGCGCCTCTTTAACAATCCAATGGCAGCGTCTCGGCTGACTACTTCCATACCTCGCTCCTTCTTGAATTGAACCCCACTGCTCATTTCTGCTCTGACCGACTGGCTTGTATTCTTGGTCCTCGGCCAATCATTTCCAACACAAATGAACATCATTGGTGCTGCAACGATTATTTGTCCACGTTAGGAGGGTCCTCGCCATTCGACAATCAGTTTTCGGAAATGAGTCTCTCATGGCTCTTTTCAGAGTCCAACAGTCATCGAGCCTATGCTCCTGTGGCACCGGAAATGAATATTCACATCTAGCATTTGCTTGAAATCCAATTGCCGGCACATCCGGGATGCATATGTGTGGGGAGCGATGGCGTCCAATTACGCCCATTTGCTTCAGTTTCCTGGAAAAGTAACTAGAATAGATTCAGCCAATGGTGTTGAATTTTTTCATACGCCTCTGCTCTCTGACCATAATCCTGACCTGGACGAGCATTGTAAGGTGCCCGAAAATCTTTGCTGCTGCAGGTCGGGGGGCCCCTCGAGCTGGTTGCCACGTACCTACTGATTGGAGGCCGAGCATATGATTTGAGCATTGAACACTGTATATTGTGGTGGGCCCCACAGAGTAGTTGAGGAATCTCGCGGGGAACGTAATAACGTTGAGGTTAGCTGGATGCCCTGTGACAATTGCACATAAGTGCGATGCCCCTCTTTGTAAACTTCCCTAGATCCCGAACCATCATTGGACCCTTCATCTTCTCTTTTTTCTGTTTGCCAAACCTCTCCGACCCACCAATTATTGGATAGCCTTGGGTGGTGGCTTTGAAGCAGCTTGACTTACAATTCTGCAGTCTTGCAGGGCCACTTTCGACCATCTCCCCCTCATTTTGATGCTTCTGCAAAAGTCTACCCATCGCGACATCATGTTCTGAAAGAATCAGGCTCTTAGCCTCCACAGAAAAACACGGTGATCCAAACTGCTCGTGGTTATTCATGGTGGCTTTAACTCTAGCCCTTGCTCCTCCACTTGATTGGCATATCTTCCCTAATCAAGCTTCGGTCGGCTTTTTCTTCATATGGACTCAAAGGAATTACGATCCGGGCGAATGTCAATGTGTTACTGAAATTGTTTGAACGAAGACCTGGGCCGTGTATCAGAATATGGCCAGTGAGAGTTATATCCGTTTGTCATGAACCATTCGGAAGTACCCCACCAGGCTTCTTCCCCCAAAGTAAAGCCATCAGTAGCTCTTCTTTTTCCTCCTGCTACGCCCTCAGTTGGTTTGCAGTAGCCTTTTCAAGTTGGCGATAGGGTCGCCGTGTCCATCATATTTTCTCAGAATTTCGAGGTCTTAAAACGCCTCGTGGCAAATGGATCTGGGGAAACATGCATAGATCATTGATGAAAACGCTTTTGTGGACCACCTAGTCCCTGTATATTCTTTATATTTTGTTCAAGACTTTTCATTTTCCTAGCCAATCTCATTGGTTCAACCTCGTGGCTAGCTTCTCATTTTCCACTGGTGATCGTGTACTGAGCGAGTCCTGATTGTGTTGGAGCCGAACCCGCGAAAGCCATATTTGGAGAATAGTATTGGCCACATAAGCATGAGATGGTGGATCAATTTTTCGGCTGCTCGTCCAGGTGTGTGGCGGCGGATTGTTATACCGGTGCGCCAAGAAGAGGCCAATCGCGTTCGCGCAAAGAGTTAAAATTTCTTTTTTCCAGGACTTCAGACCGCTTCGGTTCTGCGAGCATACCACCTCATTCGCGAAGGCTCAAATTTTTGCAACCCTAACTGTTTTGCCTTCGCGTTCGCGGGCAGATCACCGCGTTCTCCGAAGGTCATCTTCTCTTGCCCAGAATTATTTTCTTTCAGGTGTTTTCTTCAAAGCAGTTGGCGTGCCCTTTTTTCTTATGTTCCACTAATAGCACATTTTAGGCGCACATTTTACCCAGGAATTTCTTACCAAAATAAGACCACACTCAACCAATCTCAACCCAGCAAGGCAACAACGCAATTTCAAGCATCAATATTCAACTTAATACTTAAATATTTAACCATAAGGACAAACAACAATTGAAGTGCTATTCTATTTACAGATTTTACACCAAAGAAAATAGAAGAAAAGAAACACAAAATTAATTTATGAGAGGAGAGTGAAGATTACATACCTTGAAATGAGATGAAAAATTTGCAAGAAGCTCTGAAGATTTTTAGACACTTTTGAAATTTTGGGTGCTTAAGGGGTTAGAGGGTCGTGCTTGGGCAGAGGAGGGTTACAATTTCATTTTCAGTAGCCCTTTTGTTTATTTTATCGTCACCTGACCCTAGCGCGTCGCGGTGGTTGTGAGGCGTAGCGAAGCGTAGTTTCTTGCTGATGCCGCGAACGCGGGTACTGTTCAAGAACGCGATGGTTTGAAGATTTGCTGAAACTTCACCGCGAACAGCGTTGTACTAACGCCGAACGCGTAGAGCAATGTTTTTCCAGCACTGAACAGTTCCTGGCAGCCACTGGTTTTGGCTCTCGCGGATCACCCGACCTGCTCAAATCAACTCCAAAAAATCTAAAACTGGCAGATTAGTTTACAAAATAATTATTCTGAACTATTCTAATAAAGAAATTCAAAAACGACTAAAAAATTTGAAAAAAACGATGGGGTTGTTCTCCACCAAGCCCGGCATTTAACGTTGTGGGCACGACGCAAAACAACTTTACCACTTTTCGCCACTTGGATGATATGAACTGGGCACCGTATCTTGGAATCAGCTTGTGACCACGAGCGATGGGGTGGCTGGTAAAAGTCGATGATAAAAGCCAATCCTTAATTTCTTCATTTTGCACTTCTTGGCTCTCAATGTGAGGAATGTCCATTTTGTTTTCTTTGTTTCCTCAAACTGTAAAATGAATGGTTGAGTTTTTCCTTCCTCGCAATCCTCCCTTGATTCGTGTAGTTCAACTTCCAATCACCACCACAATTCCATGTTCGCAGAAATTGCTTGGCAATGTGATTTCAAACCTTCACTTTGCAATTGTTTCTATTTTGACATCCTTTTCTCCCCTGGACTAGAGTCTAATCTCAACCGAATTTTTATTTACCACCGGTTTGACTCTACCTTCCATATTTTTCTTGGCAACCTTAATACTCATAGAGTTGGTTGGCGGATGTTCAATTCTTGAATCCTCAAAGTAAAGCTCACTTTCTTCCTCGGAATTGGATTCTTCTTGGCTTTCTTCCACACTCTCAAGTTGGTGGGCATAGTGAGCCTCAACCAATATTTGCATTTGATCCTTCAAAGTGTGAATGTGTTCATCATTGTATTTCAAGCCTTGTTTCAAGTCCTCGAGTGCAAAGTTGTGCTTCTCCTCATTTTCAAGAACGGTCTCCAACATGAGCATTATTTTCTCATTTTGAGCATTTGAGAGTTCTTCTTGGTTTTGATCAAGTGCCAAAGAAGGATTTTCACTTTCAATCTCCAAAGAAGGTTCTTGGCTTTCATTCACTTCCGAGGTTTTTTGAACCCTTAAGGCTTCGATCATTTCATCCATTTGGGAGTGCAATCTTTCAAGCGCCAAGTCATTTTTGAGACTATTCTCCAAAAGCTCCTCCAAGGCATTTTGCTCCTTGTTGCCTTTTTCAAGTAAACACTTCAACATAAGCTTGAACTCTCCATTTTGGCCATGCTCAACTTCTTCCACTTCCATGGCCCTATAATTCTCATCACAAAAAGTAGACTCATCATAGTAGGGGCTTGGGGAAGGGAAGGACAAATATGCACAATAATCCCAATGACCATTTTGGCAACCACACTTATCACAAATACTCCAACCATGGGGTTGAGATTGTGCGCACAATTCACCCCCGGGAGAATTTAAATAATTTTGCCACGAGTGTGGTCCTCCACAATAAGGACAAGGGTCATCAAAGTATGAACAACTACCATCCGACCAATTTTCATTGTACGATGCCATTTTTCAAAACTAAGCAAATAAACAAGAAAAATAGACCAAGGTAAGAAAAATTAATTACACAAATATTCACAAGTTTGGACCAAAGCACTTTCACTTACTTCTCAAACAACCTAAATTACGCCAAATTGTTCCCCGGCAACGGCGCCAATTTTTATAACGTCCAAATCCACTACTAAAAAGTAATAGACACGGTCGCATGCAATATAATTTACCCAACTATGAGTCGGGGTCGAATCCCACAGAGAACAATGTGTAGGCCATTAGGAATGTAAGAAAATTATCGCTTATCATGTAGTGCCAAACAATAAGAATTTGGTTTTGAAAATGTTTATATCTAAATGCGGAAATGTAAACTAACCTAGAAAGCAAGTAAAATGATCAATGGCTACAAGTATGGTTGCATCGGGAATTACACTCAAGTAACGATCCAATGTATTTCACGATTTTACAAATATGAGCGAGTATATGTTAATTAGCCACGGATAATAATTCTTAATTAGCTTCTTCCGAAGACTAACAAGACTTCCTAATTGAATTATCCCTAAAACAATTAGAAGATTAAGCACACCCGGAATGGCTACAAGTAGTTCAATCCTATCCCTAGGTAGAATCTATAAAATGAGGGTTAAAGCCTCAAGTTCTTGTTAATTAATCTTTCCCAACCCCAAACTATATTTTCCAAAATTAATTCGGAGTTAATGGGCTAGTCCTAGGGTTAGCTAATCCCTTTGGAAACATTAAAGAACAAGAATAATTAAAATAATAATAACTCACTTCATAAAAGAATAAAAATCATTCAATACATAAGCACAACAAGGTATTTAATCCACACTTTAAATATGAATATTTCCATAAACAAGATTCAAGTGTTGGAAATAAATACTACACACTTAAATATTCAATACAAAGCAAGGAAATGAAGAAGTAAACATAAATGGGTAAGAAATCTTAACCACAAGCTTCAATATTCAAAACCCAAGTGTCTGTGCAAAACCCTAGCTTCAATACTTGTTCTCTCTAACTCTATGAACTGAAAAACAAGCCAAAGATATGCCAAAAGATCCTTTACAAATGAGCTGATTTGGGTATTAAAGGGTTTGGGGTCAAAAATGTGAAATTCCAAAACTGCCCAGTTTTCACGCCCAATTCTTCATCGCGTTCGCGTTAACAACTTCGCGTTCGCGAAGGTTTAATATTCTGATCTTACGCGTTCGCGCTCGGACCTACGCGTTCGCGAAGCTTTGGGTCTGGAGTCTATGTGTTCGCGTTCAGGTATACGCGTTCGCGAAGTTTTTGGATTTTGAACCATCGCGTTCGCGTTTGTCCCTTCGCGTTCGCGTAGGTTAGGTTTCCAGCTCCTTCGCGTTCGCGAAGGGCAAATCACTGGCAGGCATCATTTTGTTCATTTTAGCTCCTTTTGATCTATTTTCACTTGGTTTCTCCACCCTTTACTTCTAAATCACTTAGAACCTGTAAAATGGAAGTAAACGACATTAAGCACATGATTTTATCACTTAAACACAGCAAAAAGTATAGGTTTAAAGACAAGATAAGCTGGTAAAATACCAACTTATCATCATCAGCACGAGACTCTACCATCTCAAGAAGCACTTTGAAAAGATTAAGGTATAACTTTTCTCTTCTTTTTAATTATGACTGACATTATGAAAAGAAAGTTTGTTGCCCTTGAAATTTCGGGCAATAACTATATGACATGGGTGTTGGATGCTAAAACCCATTTAGATGCAATGGGTTTTGGAGGCGCCATTAAAGACAAAAATAAAGCATCCACCCAAGACTATGCTAAGGCCTTGATTTTCTTGCGCCACCACCATGATGAAGGGTTGAAAATCGAATATCTCACAGTCAAATATCCGCTTGTTTTGTGGAATGGCTTAAAAGAAAGATATTACAATTTAAAGTTGGTCACTCTTCTACAAGCACGATATGATTGGGCTCGCCTGAGGCTCCAAGACTTTAAGTCTGTTTATGAGTATAATTCTGCAATGTTCAGAATTACTTATGAATTGAAACTCTATAGAGATACTATCACTGACTATGATATGCTTGAAAAAACGTTTACAACGTTTCATGCCTCCAATAAGGTCCTGCAACAGCAGTACAGAGTGAAAAGTTTCAAAAAGTACTCTGAGTTGATTTCTCTTCTCCTTGTGGCTGAACGAAACAACGAATTGCTCATGAGGAATCACGAAAATCGACCCACTGGGTCTACACCATTGCCTGAAGTGGATAAGGTTCATTCCCTTTATGCTAAGCATGGAAAGGGCCGTGGCCCTATTCGTGGTCATGGTCATGTTCGTGGCCGTGGCCATGGACAAGGAAGAAATTTTTCCGGGGTTAATCACCCCCCAAAGAAAAATAACCACCAAAAGTGGAAAGGGAAAGATGAGAAGCTAAAGGCAAATGGATCAGAAAGTGAATGTTATCGTTGCGGTGGAAATGTGCATTGGGCAAATATTTGTCGTGTACCAAGACATTTGGTTGAGCTTTATCAAGCATCTCTAAAGAATAAAGGCCCTGAAGCCAATTTTGTCTCCGACAATGATTTTGACATCACCCACTTAGATGTGGCAGACTTCTTTGAGCACCCTAATGGGAAAATAGACCACTTGATCGGTGATGGAGCTGTGGTTAAAGATGATTGAGTAGTTTAAATTTTATTTTTGCCTATTCATAGTAGTTAGTGGATAAACATCATGTAATCATAGTTCTTTACATGAGTAGTAGTCATTAGTTTTATTTGTTTTATGAAATAATATTAATTCGTTTTGATTAAATGTAGTTCTAGTATTCGTTGCAAATGATGTTTCAATTTATTTAGTCTTCAAGGATTAATATATCATTTATTAAAGTAATTGTGATGTGAAAAAAAAAGGGTTACTGGAGTTGAAAATAGAAGTTGTAACATTCTACGTATAATTTTGGTTAATAAATAGCACGTTTAAGTTTTCAATATCCAGTTGACTACAATATTATATTGTTTAACAATTGGCTTATATGTGTAGAAACATGTTTTATGTTTTCAATATCCACTTGCGCCTATGCTGAAAGGTTGTGTACGTAAGTCAGTAGTGTTCGTAGTCTTCCTTTACCTCTTAGAGAAGAATTAGCAAACAACAATTGATCAAGACCTAGAAGACCTTTCAACTGTGAATCAAGATTAGAAGACGTTCAACAGTCTTTATTCAATGGATCAAACAAATGTGGATATCTCTCGAAGTAAACTTGGATCAAAGTTCAATTATAAAAATATTTGTTTTATTGATTCATGTACGACACATACAATATTCAAAGAGAAGAAATATTTCTCTCATTTAAGTATGTGTAAGACAGATGTTACTACAATTTCTGGTAGCAGTAATTTAATTGAAGGCTCTCGAAGAGCTACTATAACTCTGCCTAAGGGAACAATACTTATCATAGAGAATGCAATGTTCTCCTCCAAGTCCAAGAGGAACTTGTTGAGTTTTAAGATATCCGCCGAAATAGATATCATATTGAGACAATAGCTGAGAATAATCTTGAATATCTCATCATTACCAAGAATGTCTCTAGCGAAAAGAGGGTTATTGAGAAGTTCCCATCTTTATCTTGTGTCCTGTATTGGACAAGAATTAGTGCAATTGAGGCACATTCTACCGTAAACCAAAAGGTTACCGATTCCAATACTTTTGTACTTTGGCATGATCGATTGGGACACCCTGGATCAATTATGATGAGACGAATTATAGAAAACTCAAATGGGCATCCATTAACGAATTTAAAGATTCTTTTAAATAATGAATTTTCTTGCACTTCTTGTTATCAAGGCAAGTTAATTATAAGACCATCACCAACAAAGGTTGGGATTGAGTCCCCTGCGTTTTTAGAACGTATACAAGGGGACATTGTGGAACTATTCACCCACCTAGTGGGTCGTTTAGATATTTTATGGTCTTAATAGAAGCATCTTCTAGATGGTCTCATGTGTGCCTATTGTCATCTCGCAACGCGTTTGCAAAATTAATAGCACAAATAATTCAATTACGGGTGTAATTTCCTGATAATCCAATTAAGTCTATTAGACTTGATAATGCTATTGAGTTTTCATCCCAATCATTTAATGATTATTGCTTATCAATTGGGATAAAAGTGAAACATCATGTAGCTCATGTTCACACTCAAAATGGTCTTGCAGAGTCTTTAATTAAACGTTTGCAATTGATAGCAAGACCGTTACTCATGAAAACGAGGTTGCCCACTTCTGTTTGGGGTCACGCCATTTTGCATGCAGCAATGCTAGTTCGTCTCAGACCGACAAATTATCATAAATATTCCCCGTTGCAATTAGTTTTGGGTCATGAACCTAATATATCCCATTTAAGAATCTCTGGATGCGCAGTATATGTGCCTGTAGCACCGCCATATCGCACCAAAATGGGTTCGCAAAGAAGGTTAGGAATATATGTTGGGTTTTAATCGCCCTCCATTATTCGCTACCTCGAACCATTGATGGGGGATTTGTTTACTGCATGATTTGCAGACTGTCGATTCGATGAGACACTTTTTCCAAAATTAGGGGGAGAAGTTGGTGAAACCAAACGGGAAATTTTGTGGAAAACCCCATCATTATCTCATCTTGATCCACGTGCCTCTATTTGTGAAAAAGAGGTGCAAAAGATTATTCATTTGCAGAAAATAGCAAATCAAATGCCAGATGCATTTACGGATATGAAAAGGATAACAAAATCACATATCCCTGCGGAGAATGTTCCAATCCGTATTGATGTCCCTATTGGACAATCTTCTAGTGTCATAGCTAATGAGTCAAAAGCACGCCTGAAACATGGCAGACCATTAGGTTCCAAAGATCGAAATCCTAGAAAAAGGAAAATAAATGATCAAAATCACACTACGAAAGAATCTCATGAAGAAATCCACGATTTAATAAATTCTGAGATTCATAAGGAATCCACTGAGCCCGAGACTCAAGAAAATAAGGAACTATCAATAAATCCAATCGATATTGAGACAAATTTGAATCGAGTGGATATAGTGGTGGATTATGTGTTTGCATATAATGTTGCATCTAGCATTATGCAAGAAAGTGAGGATCTTGAACCTCAATCTGTTGGAGAATGTCGACAAAGAC
>NC_031991.1:37734359-37734794 GCF_001879085.1 Nicotiana attenuata | reverse complement strand
ATACGGAACGTTTAGTTTGGTTACTTACGTCTGTATATAGTCGATAGACACTAAACCTTATTGGAACTCCTACGGAACTCCAAAAGTCAATTGATTATTTAAAAAAAGAATTCGACATGAAAGATCTCAGAAAGACAAAATTATGTCTCGGTTTGCCAATTGAACATTTGGCAAACAAAATTTTTGTCCATCAACCTGCCTTCATAGAATAGGTATTGAAATGGTTTTACATGGATGGAGCACATCCATTAATTACTCCGATGGTTGTTCGATCACTTGATGTGAATAAGGATCCATTCCGACCTCAAGAAGAGAATGAAGAGCTACTTGGTCCTGAAGTACCATATCTTAGTGCAATTGGTGCACTAATGTATCTTGCTAATACTACAAGGCCTGACATAACCTTTTCAGTTAATGTCTTAGCAAGATATAGCT
>NC_031991.1:37666124-37732168 GCF_001879085.1 Nicotiana attenuata | reverse complement strand
AGTTTTGGTTGGTAGCCCCCGAGGGCTACGGGTGAATTTTTGGATAGGTATCGGAGTGCAGTTTTTGTAAAGTTGGTAAAATACTGGTACATCAGACCTGCAATTTTCGCATTGGCGAAGCAAGCCTCGCAAATGCGAGGAAGGGGGCACTGGGCTGTGGTCGCAAATGCGAATCCATTCCTCGCAAATGCGAAGGTCAAGGGCTCGCAAATGCGAGGCCTTATTCGCAAATGCCAAGGTCCCCTGATAGGCCTGAGTTAGCAAATGCGAACAGAAATGTCGCATTTCCCATGCCTGCAGGGTTCGCAATTGCGAACCCAGTTTTGCATTTCCCATATCAGCAACCCAGCATATTTTATACTTATCCGATTTTGAGCTTCATTTTTCACATTTTCTCAAACTCAAACACCCATAGGCGATTTTCCAAGAAATCTTTCTTCTCCAAATCAATTGTAAGTTAATTTCTACTCAATTCCTTCTATCATTAGCATCATTTAACATGTTTTCCACTTAAAATCAAAGATTTTCATGGGTGAAATTGGGGGTTTTGGGTAGAACCTAGGTTTTCTAAAAATTGGGGATTTGGACCTCAATTTGAGGTCCGATTTCAAAACAAATTACATATTTAAGTTCGTGGGGGAATGGGTAACCGGGTTTTGGTTCGAACTTTGGGTTTTGACCACATGGGCCCGGGGGCGATTTTGGAAATTTTGGGAAAAACTTTGGAAAACTCATTTTTATGCATTCAAATTGATTCATTTAATGTTTATTAAAGCAATTAAGTAATTTGTGGCTAGATTCGAGCGGATTGGAGGTGGAATTACGGGGTAAAGCCATAGTTGAGGCTTGAGTTGAGTTCAAGGCATCGAGGTAAGTGTTTGGTTTAACCCTAGCTTGAGGGAATAGGAGTTGAGTCTTAATTTTAACTTGTTAATTGTCGAGTACGATGTATAGGCATGGTGACGAGTATCTATACATTGGTGTCTAGCATGACCGTGAGTCCTTATTTTGCGAATAGTTTGGTTGTTGTTATGCCTTCCATGCTTAATTGATGACTTCTATATGTTGTAAAGACCTTGTGAAAGAAATTGTGATCTTGAAACTTCGTGGAGCATTGGCTCAGCTTAAAATACAAATTGTGAAGGTATATGAGATAAGAAACTCCTTGGAGCATTGGCTCAAGTGATAATGTGAACTATGAGATGAAAGTGAAAGAAAGAGAAGAGTTAATGATTTATTCCCTTGCCGGGACGTTGTTGGTTATTCATGTTGTACCCTTGCCGGATTTATAATTGTTTGTTTGTGTACCCTTGCCGGGACTTCCATTCTTGTTTTATTATTCCCTTGCCCTGTTTGTGATTGTTGATTGGGTGAGGAAGAGTGTTAAAGCATGAAGGGTGATGCCGTGCATTGTTTGTTTCTCGTGAGGAAAGAGTGTAAAGCACGAAGGGTGATGCCGTGCATTGTTTGCTTATTGTGAGGAAAAGAGAGTAAAGCACGAAGGGTGATGCCGTGCCACACGATGTGCCATTCCGTGCCTATTCTATTGATTATATGTGAGGAATGAGAGTAAAAGCACGAAGGGTGATGCCGTGCACGTTTATTTATATTATTGCTTGGTGAGGATGAGAGTAAAAGCACGAAGGGTGATGTCGTGCACTTGTTGATCTCCGTTCCTTTTTGTTGTATGTGTTGTGCCTTTCCTTCGTAATAGTCAATTTATACTTGAAACTGTTTTCTCCCCACAACATGCTTCCCCTCCCATATTGTTTTACTTGTCTTGTATTTCGATTCCGCTGTATGTATATAACTGCACAGGTTTATATGGTAGTCCAGTCTAGCCTCATCACTACTTCGCCGGGGTTAGGCTAGACACTTACCAGCACATGGGGTCGGTTGTGCTGATACTACACTCTGTGCTATTTTGCACAGATCCAGGTTTCGAGCAGCAGCAGTAGTAGTGTGGGAGCAGGCTTCATTTCAGCGAGACCCGAGGTAGCCTTGCAGGCGTCCGCAGGCCCGGCGTCTCCTCTATCCTTTATTTTTATCTGTTATCTCATTGTATTCGAGACAAACAGCTTATGTTCTCATTTAGACGTTTGTATGTAGTAATCTTAGTAGTTCGTGAGTACAATGACACCAGTCTTGGGTAGTGGATTTTGTTGAACTTTCCGCATTTCTATTCAGTTTCTATAAAATGTCAAGACTTCCGCTTATTATTGAAATTCGTTGCTTGTATTATTGTCGTAAATTGTTAAAATGGAATAGATTATTAATGGACAAGTAATTAAATTTTGGCTTGCCTAGCTCTCATTAGTAGGCGCCAGCACGACTCCCGAGGGAGGGAAATCCGGGTCGTGACAAGTTGGTATCAAAGCTCTAGGTTACATAGGTCTCACAACTCACGGACAAGCTTAGTAGAGTCTGAGGGATCGGTACGGAGACGTGTGTATCTATCCCCCAGAGGCTACTGACGTAAGAAAAGTTTCACATTTGTTCTTTCATTGTCGTGCGGTTTGGTTTCTCAATGCTAATCGAACTTCTACTCTGTTCTTTCGCAGATGGCGAGAACACGCGCTTCCTCATCTTCCGATCAGCAATCCGAGCCCCAGACAGCTCCCGCTAGGGGCAGAGGGTAAGGGCGAGGCCGAGGTAGGGGCGGAGCTCAGCCTGGAGCAGCAGCACCAGTGGTGGAGCCTCAGGTTGACATTGACGAGGAGGTTCCGACCCCAGCCCCAGCAGTTCCGGTGGGCCCAGCTCAGGTCCCAGAGGGGTTTATTGCTACCCCAGTTCTTCAGGACGCTCTAGTCCGATTGGTGGGCCTCATGGAAAGCGTCACCCGAGCAGGTTTGCTTCCTGTAGCACCAGCCGTCTCTCAGGCTGGAAGAGGGGCCCATACTCCTGCTACTCGTACTCCGGAGCAGGGAGTTCCCCCGATTCAGACTCTAACAGTTCAGCCACTGGGAGCAGCTCAGCCGGGTGTGGTAGCCCAGGCCGGTAATGGGGCAGCTATGTCTGCCGATGCTTTATGGAGGTTGGATAGGTTCACCAAGCTCTTCACTACTACTTTCAGCGGTGCACCTACCGACGATCCTCAGGATTATTTGGACAGTTGCCACGAGGTTCTTCGCAACATGGGTATTGTTGAGTCCAATGGAGTGGACTTTGCTGCATTTCGCCTATCTGGATTTGTGTCACGACCCGGATTTCCCACCATCGGGAGTCGTGATGGCGCCTACTAATAGGAGCTAGGCAAGCCAAGTAATTTAATACTACTCTTAACAACATCAACAATATAAAGAGCAATGAAATAGTTAATATAAAAGTGGAAGTCTTTAAAACTTAAATAACTGAAAACCCAAAATACGGAAGTTAACATTTCTCTACCCAAGACTGGTGTCGCTAGCTTACGAACTACTAAAGAGTGCTAAAAACAAGTCTGAATAGAAATACATCAATGTTTGTCTCGGTACAAGGAAAACAAACTAAAAACATAAAAGGGGACTCCGGCCTGCGAACGCCAGCTAGGCTACCTCGAAAGTCCCTGGACTGATGTCAGCTCCCAATCAACTACTGCTGTGGTCCAAAAGCTGCTCTGGTACTGTGATATATGCAAAAGAGCACAGAAGTGTAGCATCAGCACAACCGACCCCATGTGCTGGTAAGTGCCTGGCCTAACCCCGGCGAAGTAGTGACGAGGCTAGACAGGACTACCAATCAACCTGTGCAGATATATATGTGTACAAGTAATACAAAAATAACAGCGGAAATAATAATAATCAAGACTGGGAGGGGAAAACATGCTTTTGGGGATAACAGATAAAATAGAACGGTAGGAGTACATAAGGGAAAATCACAACTGGTTCCTTCCAACACAGATTTCATGGACGGCGTGCCACACGATCCCATTTTCATAATATATAAGTGGTCGGCGTGACACACAATCCCATTTTATAATATATAAGTGGTCGGCGTGCCACACGATCCCATTTTCATAATATATAAGTGGTCGGCGTGCCACACGATCCCATTTTATAATATATAAGTGGACGGCGTGCCACACGATCCCATTTTATAATATATAATGATTCCCCGGCAAGGGAACAAATACCAATTCAGCTATCCCGGCAAGGGATCAAGTATCAATCCAACTATCCCGGCAAGGGAGAATACAAATAAACATTTACTTCCCGGCAAGGGAGCAACAACAATAACTCACACGTCCCGGCAAGGGAATAATTACATCTCTTTCTCTTTCATTCATTTCTTACTTCCTAACCATGTCATGATTCGAGGCAACGCTCCAAGGAATTTACAAATCATATTTCCTCTTCATACTGTTCATATTATATTGAAACCATCCATTAAATAAGGAAGAGTCACTACAAAATCCCAAACACGCACAAATAAGGACTCATGGTCATGCTAGACACCGGTGTGTAGATATTCGTCACCATACCTATACTCCGTACTCAACATTTAGCAATTAGCAAATAATACCCTAATCCTATTCCCTCAAGCCAAAATTAGATCAAACACTTACCTCGGTCCAAAGAATAGCAATCAATTCTCAAATACCGCCTTTCCTCTACAATCCGACTCCGAAACAATGATATCTAGGCATAATTAATTCAATAATATCAATAAAGACTCAATGGCAACATCCCATAGCCTAGATATGAATTTACTAGCATTCTTCCAAAAATACCAAAATTCGACACCGGGCCCACATGGTCCAAACACGAGGCTCTGACCAATACCCAATCACCCATAACCCCACGAGTTCAAATATATAATTTGTTTTAAGATTCGACCCCAAATTGAGGTTGAATCACCCAAAATTCTCAAAAACCTAACTCTACCCAAAACCCTTAATTTATACTTTGATTTTTATGATTTAGGCTTAGGAACTTACTAATTAATGAAGGAAAATGAAGGAAATAAGTGGAAAATTACTTAGTTAAGTGATCTTGAAGAGTGGGGGCTTCAATGGAGGCCTAAGGACCTTGGAGAAGAAGGAACTCGGAGGTTTTTATGAAAATTTCGCGACCATACAGTTCTGAAAATTAAAATATAACTGGGCAGATTTACCCTTCGCGTTCGCAGAAACGGGGATGCGTTCGCGAAGGGTCACACAGGCAGAGCATCGCGATCGCGGGTCGAGTATCGCGAACACATAGAGAAAAAATTACTGGAGTCCAAGGTTTGGCTTACGCGAACGAGTGAGGCCTAACACGATCGCGTTGAAGGGAACGCTGAAGCTACGGGAATGCGTGCTGGGTGATCGCAATCGCGAAGTAGAGAGCAGTGAAGGCATCGCGATCGTGGAGGGGAAGTCGCGATCGCGAAGAAGGGAGGGCCTGTGCACTGCTGCAGATTTTTCTGCAGAAATTCTAGGTTCTAAACCTCCCGGAACACCCTCGAAAACACTCCCGAGCCCTCGGGGCTCCTAACCAAACACACACACTAACTCAACAACATCCCACGAACTTAACCGTGCGATCAAATCGCCAAAATAACATCAAAATCAATGAATCAAACCTCAAAATCATCATTTTTCATTCTAACTTCATAAACATCAAACTTTAGATATTTAGGTCCGAAACACGTCAAATGACGTCCGATTTCGTCCAAATTTCATAGGAAGCGCTTAAACCACATATAAGACCTGTACCGGGCGCCGGAACCAAAATACGGTCCCGATACCAACACTTTCTAATACATTTTCATTTCAAATTTCCATATAAATTTCAGAAAAATAATTTCACAAAAAAATTCATTTCTCGGGTTCTAGACCTCGGATTTCGACTCCGGGCACATGCTCGAGTCCCATATTTTTCTACGGACCCTCTGGGACCGTCCAATCACGGGTCCGGGTCCGTTTACCAAAAATGTTGACCAAAGTCAACTTAATCATATTAATATCAAAATTCATCATTTTTCACACAGAACTCATATTTAAGCTTTCCGGCTACACGCCCGGACTGCGCATGCAAATCGAGGCAAGTAAAAATGAGGTTTTCAAGGCCTCGGAAGCACGAATAAATGAGGAAATAGGTGATGACCCTTTGGGTCGTCACATCCTCCACCTCTAAAACAACCGTTCGTCGTCGAACGGACAAAAGAAAGAAGTACCTGAGTCGGGAAATAGATGAGGATAACGGCTCCGTATATCAGACTCGGACTCCCAGGTCGATGCCTCAGGAGGCTCACCTCTCCACTGGACACGCATTGAAGGAAAACTCTTCGACCTCAACTGTCAAACCTGCCGGTCTAGAATGGCTACCGGCTCCTCCTCGTACAGATCCTTGTCCAACTGGACAATGCTGAAGTCTAACACGTGAGCTGGGTCGCCGTGATACCTCCGAAGTGTGGACACATGAAACACTGGATGCACGGCTGACAAGCTAGGCGGCAAGGCAAGTCTATAAGCCACCTCTCCCACACGATCGAGAATCTCAAATGGACCAATGAACCTAGGGCTAAGCTTGCCCTTCTTCCCAAATCTCATCACGCCCTTCATAGGCGACACTCGGAGCAAGACCCGCTCACCAACCATGAAAGCTACATCCCGAACCTTACGATCTGCATAACTCTTTTGTCGCGACTGAGCCGAACGAAGCCTGTCCTGAATGATCTTGACCTTATCCAAGGCCTCCTGAACTAAATCTTTACCCAATAACCGAGCCTCTCCCGGCTCAAACCATCCGACTGAAGACCGACATCGCCTACCATACAACGCCTGATATGGAGCCATATGAATGCTGGACTGGTAGCTGTTGTTGTAGGCGAACTCTGCTAAAGGTAAATACTGGTCCCACGAGCCTCCAAAATCAATGGCACAGGCTCGGAGCATATCCTCCAATATCTGAATAGTCCTCTCGGACTGGCCGTCCATTTGAGGATGGAACGCTGTGCTCAACTGAACCTGGGTGCCCAACTCTTGCTGAACTGCTCTCCAGAAGCGCGAGGTAAACTGTGTACCCCGGTCCGAAATGATGGATACCGGCACCCCGTGAAGGCGAACAATCTCTCGGATGTAGATCTCAGCTAACCTCTCTGATGAATAAGTGGCTGCAACAGGAATAAAATGCGCTGACTTGGTCAGCCTATCAACAATGACCCAAATAGCATCAAATTTCTTCCGAGTCATCGGAAGTCCAGTAATGAAATCCATGGTAATCCTCTCCCACTTCCACTCGGGAAGCTCAATCCTCTGAAACAATCCACCAGGCCTCTAGTGCTCATACTTGACCTGCTGACAGTTCAAACATCGAGCCACATACGCAACAATATCTTTCTTCATCCTACGCCACCAATAATACTGCCGCAAGTCCTGATACATCTTCGCGGCCTCGGGTGAATAGAATACCGAGAACTATGGGCCTCCGCTAAGATCAACTCTCGAATCCCATCGACATTGGACACACAAACTCGCCCCTGTAATCTCAAAACACCATCATCATCTAAGGTAACCTTCGTGGCACCTCCACGCTGCACCGTGTCTCTCAGGACACACAAATGGGGATCATCAAACTGCCGATCATGGATACGCTCCAATAATGAAGAACGAGCGACCGTGCAAGCTAATACTCTGCTAGGCTCAGAAATGTCCAACCTCACAAATCGATTGGCCAAGGCCTGAATATCCAAAGCAAGCGGTCTCTGGCTGACCGGAATATAAGCAAGACTACCCATGCTGGCGGACTTCCTACTCAAAGCATCGGCCACCACATTGGCTCTCCCCGGGTGATACAAAATAGAAACATCATAATCTTTCAATAACTCCAACCACCTCCTCTGCCTCAAGTTCAACTCCTTCTGCTTGAACAAGTACTGAAGACTCTTGTGATTAGTGTACACCTCACACGTCACACCATATAGATAATGCCTCCAAATCTTCAAAGCATGAACAATGGCTGCCAACTCTAGATCATGAACCGTATAATTCTTCTCGTGGATCTTCAACTGCCTCGAAACATAAGCAATGACTCTGCCATCCTGCATCAATACTGCACCAAGCCCAATACGGGAAGCATCACAATAAACTGTATAAGGCCCTAAGCCTGTGGGCAAAACCAATATCGGTGCCGTAGTCAAAGTCGTCTTGAGCTTCTGAAAGCTCGCCTCACACTCATCTGACCATCTGAACTGGGCACCCTTCTGGGTCAATCTGGTCATCGGGGCTGCAATAGATGAAAATCCCTCCACGAACCGGCGATAATAACCTGCTAACCCCAAGAAACTCTGGATCTCAGTAGCTGATGCTGGTCGAGGCCAGTTCTTGACTGCCTCAATCTTCTTCGGGTTCACCTGAATACCCTCTGCTAATACGACGTGACCCAGAAATGCAACCGAACTCAACCAGAACTCACACTTCGAGAACTTAGCATATAACTGACTATCCTTCAGAGTCTGAAGAACCACTCTGAGGTACTGCTCGTGCTCCTCCTTTCTGCGGGAGTATACCAGAATATCATCAATAAAGACTATCACGAACGAGTCCAAATAAGGCCTGAACACTCTGTTCATCAACTCCATAAATGCTGCTAGGGCATTGGTCAACCCAAATGACATGACCAAAAACTCATAATGCCCATACCGAGTGCGGAATGCTATTTTAGGGACATCAGATGCCCTAATCCTCAGCTGATGGTAGCCAGATCTCAAATCTATCTTTGAAAACACCTTTGCACCCTGAAGCTGGTCAAACAAATCTTTAATCCTCGGCAGTGGATACTTGTTCTTGATCGTCACTTTGTTCAGTTGCCGGTAATCAATGCACATCCTCATTGAACCATCCTTTTTCTTCACAAATAACACCGGTGCACCCCAAGGAGAAACACTAGGCTTGATAAAACCCTTCTCTAGCAAATCCTGCAACTGGTCCTTTAACTCTTTCAATTCCGGTGGGGCCATGCGGTACGACAGAATGGAAATGGGCTAAGTGCCCGGAGCCAGATCAATACAGAAATCAATATCCTTGTCGGGCGGCATACCCGGCATGTCTGAAGGAAAAACCTCGGGAAACTCCCGAACAATAGGAACAGAATCAATAAAAGGAACCTCTGCGCTGGAGTCGCGAACATACGCCAGATAAGCTAAACACCCCTTCTCGACCATGCGTCGAGCCTTCACATATGAAATAACACTACGGGTAGAATAACCTGGAGTGCCCCTCCACTCTAAACGAGGCATATCGGGCAACGCTAAGGTCACAATCTTGGCATGGCAATCCAAGATAGCATGATACAGGGACAACCAATTCATCCCCAATATAGCGTCGAAGTCCACCATGTCTAAGAGCAATAAATCAACACGGGTCTCAAGACCCTCAAACACTACCACACAGGAACGATGAACTCGGTCGACCACTATAGAATCACCCACCGGTGTAGATACATAAACAGGAATACCCAAAGCATCACTAGGCATAACCAGGTAGGGTGCAAAATAGGACGACACATACGAATATGTAGACCCAGGGTCAAATAGCACTGAAGCATCCCTATCGCAGACCAGAATAGTACCTGTAATAACAACATCTGACGACTCAGCCTCTGGCCTAGCTGGCAGAGCATAACACCGGGGCTGGGCCCCACCTCCCTGAACCATATCCCCTGGACGATCGGCTGCTGGGTGACCTCTACCTCTAGCGGCCCGAGCTCTACCTCTATGATCTCTACCTCCACCTCTATGGCCTCTACCCCCGCCGCTAGCTGGCTTGGCGGCCTGGGGATCACCTGACGCCTGAAACATTGGACAGGGACCCTGCTGCTGAGTGTTGTCTGAAGCTCGAGGACAATACCTGGCAATATGTCTCGTGTCGCCACACGTGTAACAAGCCCTCGGCTGCTGGGAATACCGGAATGGTGGTGCACTGATAGGTGCTGATGGTGAACTGAGAAGCTGCAAGCCAGAATGCTGCGGTTGAGAGCCATGACCACCTGTAGAACCATGAGAGACCTGGAGAGCTGACTGGAAGGGCCTCGGAGGATGGCCTCTATCATAAGAAGCTCTACCTCCAGACGAGGTACCACTGAACCTACCTGCATGACGGGGCCTCTTATCTAACCCATGACCACCTCTTCGTGCAAGAGCCATCTCAACTCTACGGGCCGCATTGGCTGCCTCCTGAAAAGAAATCTCACTCCCGACTCCCATAGCCATCTGGAGACGGATTGGCTGAATCAATCCATCAATAAACCTCCGCACCCTCTCTCTCTCTCGATGGGGAGTATAACAATAGCATAACGTGCCAAATCAATGAACCGAGTCTCATACTGCGTGACTGTCATAGAGCCCTGCTAGAGGCGCTCGAACTGCCTGCGAAGAGCCTCTCGCTGAGTAACTGGAAGAAACTTCTCCAAAAACAACTCTGCAAACTGATCCCATGTCAATGATGGCGACCCTGCTGATCTGGATAAACAATAGTCCCTCCACCAAGTCTTGGCGGATCCTGCTAGTCGAAAAGTGGCGAAGTCGACCCCATTGGTCTCCACGATACCCATAGTCCGAAGGATTTCATGGCAGCTGAATAAGAAATCCTGTGGATCCTCTGAAGAAGTACCGCTGAATGTTGTGGTTAAGAGCTTTGAGAACCTATCAAGCCTCCACAAAGCATCTGAGGACATGGCCGCTCCATCGCCGCCCTGCCTCACAATACCTGGCTGGACTGCCACAGGTGGCTGAACCACGGGAATATGAGCTTGGGGAGCTACCTGCTCCGGAGTACGTGTAGTAGGAGTCTGAACTCTTCCCCCAGCCTGAGAAGTGGCTGGTGCTGCTGGAAGCAAACCCGCTCTAGTGACGCTCTCCATAAAACCTGCCAGTCTGACCAAAGCGTCCTGAAGATCTGGGGTGACTATGAACACTCCTGGGACCTGAGCTGGGCCCACCGGAGCTGCTGGGGCTGGAACCTCCTCATCATAATCAATGAGGCTCCACCTCTGGGACTGCTGCCCGGGGATGAGCTCTGCCCCTGCCTCGGCCTCTGGCACGGCCTCGGCCTCGCCCTCTGCCCCTCGTAGGAGCTGCTGCTGGGGGCTCGGGCTGCTGCGCGGTAGAAGAGGAAGTGCGTGTTCTCGCCATCTGCGAAAGAACAGAGTAGAGAGGCAATCAGTATTTGAGAAACAGAATCGCACGAGAAGAAAGAACAAAGTGAAATTTTTCCTAACTCTGTAGCCTCTGGGGATAAATACAGACATCTCCGTACCGATCCCTCAGACTCTACCAAGTTTGTCCGTGAGTAGCGAGACCTATGTAACCTAGAGCTCTAATACCAACTTGTCACGATCCGAATTTCCCACCATCGGGAGTCGTGATGGCGCCTACTAATAGGTGCTAGGAAAGCAAATTAATTTAATACTACTCATAACAACATCAACAATATAAAGAACAAAGAAACAGTTAATATAAAAGCGGAAGTCTTTAAAACTTAAATAACTGAAAACCCAAAATACGGAAGTTAACATTTCTCTACCCAAGACTGGTGTCGATAGCTCACGAACTACTAAAGAGTGCTAAAAACAAGTCTAAATAGAAATAAATCAATGTTTGTCTCGGTACAAGGAAAACAAACTAAAAACATAGAAAGGGACCCCGGCCTGCGAACGCCAGCTAGGCTACCTCGAAAATCCCTGGACTGATGTCAGCTCCCATCTACTGGTGTGGTCCAAAAGCTACTCCGGTACCGTGATCTGAGCAAAAGAGCACAGAAGTGTAGCATCAGCACAACTGACCCCATGTGCTGGTAAGTGCCTGGCCTAACCCCGGCGAAGTAGTGACGAGGCTAGACAGGACTACCAATCAACCTGTGCAGATATATATGTGTCCAAGTACTACAAAAATATTAGCGGAAATAATAATAATCAAGAATGGGAGGGGAAAACATGCTTTTGGGGATAACAGATAAAATAGAACGGTAGGAGTACATAAGGGAAAATCACAACTGGTTCCTTCCAACACAGATTTAGTGGACGGCGTGCCACACGATCCCATTTTCATAATATATAAGTGGTCGGCGTGCCACACGATCCCATTTTATAATATATAAGTGGTCGGCGTGCCACACGATCCCATTTTCATAATATATAAGTGGTCGGCGTGCCACACGATCCCATTTTAAAATATATAAGTGGTCGGCGTGCCACACGATCCCATTTTATAATATATAATGATTCCCCGGCAAGAGAACAAATACCAATTCAGCTATCCCGGCAAGGGATCAAGTATCAATCCAACTATCCCGGCAAGGGAGAATACAGATAAACATTTACTTCCCGGCAAGGGAGCAACAACAATAACTCACACGTCCCGGCAAGGGAATAATTACATCTCTTTCTCTTTTGTTCATTTCTTACTTCCTAACCATGTCATGATTCGAGGCAACGCTCCAAGGAATTTACAAATCATATTTCCTCTTCATACTGTCCATATTATATTGAAACCATCCATTAAATAAGGAAGAGTCACTACAAAATCCCAAACACGCACAAATAAAGACTCACGGTCATGCTAGACACCGGTGTATAGATACTCGTCGCCATACCTATACACCGTACTCAACATTTAGAAATTAGCAAATAATACCCTAATCCTATTCCCTCAAGCCAAAATTAGATCAAACACTTACCTCGGTCCAAAGAATAGCAATCAATCCTCAAATACCGCCTTTCCTCTACAATCCGACTCCGAAACAATGATATCTAGGCATAATTAATTTAATAATATCAATAAAGACTCAATGGCAACATCCCATAGCCTAGATATGAATTTCCTAGCATTCTTCCAAAAATACCAAAATTCGACACCGGGCCCACATGGTCCAAACGCGAGGCTCGGGCCAAAACCCAATCACCCATAACCCCACGAGTTCAAATATATAATTTGTTTTAAGATTCGACCCCAAATTGAGGTTGAATCACCAAAAATTCTCAAAAACCTAACTCTACTCAAAACCCTTAATTTCTAATTTGATTTTTGTGATTTAGGCTTAGGAACTTACTAATTAATGAAGGAAAATGAAGGAAATAAGTGGGAAATTACTTACTCAAGTGATCTTGAAGAGTGGGGGCTTCAATGGAGGCCTAAGGACCTTGGAGAAGAAGGAACTCGGAGGTTTTTATGAAAATTTCGCGACCATACTGTTCTGAAAATTAAAATATAACTGGGCAAATTTACCCTTTGCGTTCGCGGAAACGGGGATGCGTTCGCGAAGGGTCACACGATCAGAGCATCGCGATCGCGGGTCGAGTATCGCGAACGCGTAGAGGAAAAATACTGGGGTCCAAGGTTTGGCCTACGCGAACGTATGAGGCCTAACGCGATCGCGTTGAAGGAAACGCTGAAGCTACGCGAACGCGTGCTGGGTGATCGCGATCGCGAAGTAGAGAGCAGTGAAGGCATCGCGATCGCGGAGGGGAAGTCGCGATCGCGAAGAAGGGAGGGCCTGTGCACCGCTGCAGATTTTTCTGCAGAAATTCTAGGTTCTAAACCTCCTGGAACACCCCCGAAAACACTCCCGAGCCCTCGGGGCTCCTAACCAAACACACACACTAACTCAACAACATCCCACGAACTTAACCGTGCGATCAAATCGCCAAAATAACATCAAAATCAATGAATCAAACCTCAAATTCATCATTTTTCATTCTAACTTCATAAACTTCAAACTTTAGATATTTAGGTCCGAAACACGTCAAATGACGTCCGATTTTGACCAAATTTCACAGGAAGCGCTTAAACCACATAGATGACCTGTACCGGGCGCCGGAACCAAAATACGGGCCCGATACCAACACTTTATAATCCATTTTCATTTCAAATTTCCATATAAATTTCAGAAAAACAATTTCACAAAAAAATTCATTTCTCGGGTTCTAGACCTCGGATTTCAACTCCGGGCACATGCCCGAGTCCCATATTTTTCTACGGACCCTCCGGGACCGTCCAATCACGGGTCCGGGTCCGTTTACCAAAATGTTGACCAAAGTCAACTTTAATCATAATAATATCAAAATTTATTATTTTTCACACAGAACTCATATTTAAGCTTTTTGGCTACACGCCCGGACTGCGCACGCAAATCGAGGCAAGTAAAAATGAGGTTTTCAAGGCCTCGGAAGCACGGAATAAATGAGGAAACAGGTGATGACCCTTTGGGTCGTCGCAATTCGCCAAGACTTGGTGGAGGGATTTCTGTTTAGCTAGACCAGCAGGGTCTCTAGCCTTGACCTGGGATCAGTTCACGCATACCTTTCTGGAGAAGTTTCTCCTTGTCACACAGTGTGAGGCCTATCGGAGGCAGTTTGAGCGTCTGCATAAGGGATCCATGTCAGTCACCCAGTACGAGACCAGGTTTATTGAGTTGGCTCGCCATGCTACTGTCATACTCCCCACTGAGAGGGAGAGAGTGAGACGATTTATTGATGGACTCATCCAGCCTATTCGTCTCCAGATGGCTAGAGAGGCGGGGAGTGATATTACTTTTCAGGAGGCGGCCAATGTGGCCCAGAGGATCGAGATGGTATTGCCACAGGGGGTGGTCATAGATCAGACAAGAGACCCCGTCAGTCAGGCCGATTCAGTGGTGCCTCATCTGGAGGCAGAGATTCTTATGATAGGGGTCAGCCTTCTAGGCCTTTCCAGTTAGCCCTCCAGGTTTCTCAGGGTGCCCCAGGTAATCGTGGTTTCCGTGGGCATTATTTTGATCAGCAGCCATTCAGTGCACCTCCAACGCCTATCAGTGCGCCACCGCTTCAGAGTTTCTGTGGTGGTCACTCAGGTAGACAGGGCCAGCAGACTCAGCAGCCGAGGACTTGTTACACTTGCGGTAACACGAGTCATATTGCCAGATTTTGCCCTCGAGCACCGAGCAGTTCTCAGCACCAGGGTTCTTGTGCCATGGTTCAGGCACCAACTGCCCCACACCCCGCCCAGCCAACTAGAGGTGGGGGTAGAGGTGCCAGAGGTGGAGGTAGAGGTCATAGAGGTGGAGCTCAGACCGCCAGAGGTGGAGGCCAGCCAGCAACAGGCCGTCCCAGAGAGGTAGATCAAAGTGGTGGGGCCCAGCCCCGATGTTATGCTCTTCAGGCTAGGCCCGAGGTAAAGGCTTCAGATGCAGTCATTACAGGTACGGTTCTGGTTTGTGATAGAGATGTTTTAGTGTTGTTTAATCTGGGTTCTACGTATTCGTATGTGTCATCCTATTTTGCCCCGTATTTGATCATGCCTAGTGATGCATTGGGTATTCCTGTTTATGTGTCTATGCCGGTGGGTGATTCCATCGTGGTCGATCGAGTCCATCGCTCTTGTGTTGTAGTGATTGGGGGTCTGGAGACTCGTGTAGATCTGTTGCTTTTAGATATGGTCGACTTTGATATTATATTGTGGATGGACTGGTTATCACCCTATCACGCTATCTTGGACTGCCATGCCAAGACTGTGACCTTAGCTTTAACGGGTATGCCTCGCTTAGAGTGGAGAGGACTCTAGGTCATTCTAGCCGCAGTGTCATATCATATGTGAAGGCTCAGCGTATGGTGGAGAAGGGGTGTTTGGCTTATTTAGCTTATGTTTGGGACTCCAGTGATGAGGTCCCCTCTATTGATTCTGTGCCCGTTGTTTGTGAGTTACCTGATGTTTTCCCTTCAGACCTGCCGGGTATGCCACCCGACAGGGATATTGATTTCTGCATCGTTCTGGTTCCGTTCACTCAGCCCATTTCTATTCCGCCATATCGTATGGCCCCGCCGGAGTTGAAGGAGTTAAAAGAACAGTTGCAAGATTTGCTTGAGAAGGGTTTCACTAGACCCAGTGTCTCTCCTTGGGGTGTGTCGGTGTTATTTGTCAAGAAGAAGGATGGGTCAATGAGAATGTGTATTGATTACCGGCAATTGAACAAAGTAACGGTCAAGAATAAGTATCCACTATCGAGGATTGATGATTTGTTCGACCAGCTTCAGGGTGCCAGGGAATTTTCCAAGATTGACTTGTGATCTGGTTACCATCTGTTAAGGATTAGGGCATCCGATGTCCCTAAGACAGCCTTCCGCACTCGGTATGGGCGTTATGAGTTCTTGGTTATGTCATTCGGGTTGACAAATGCCCTAGCAGCTTTCATGGACTTGATGAATCGAGTGTTCATGCCTTATTTGGATTCATTCGTGAAAGTATTCATTGATGATATATTGATATATTCCCGCAGCCACGAGGAGCACGAACAACACCTTAGAGTGGTTCTTCAGACTCTGAAGGATAGTCAATTATATGCGAAGTTTTCGAAGTGTGAATTCTGGTTGGGTTCAGTTGCATTTCTAGGTCATGTTGTATCAGCAGAGGGTATTCAGGTGGACCCGAAGAAGATAGAGGCAGTCAAGAACTGGCGTAGACCAGCATCAGCTACAAAGATTTTCTTGGGGTTGGCAGGCTACTACACATGGTTCGTGGAGGGATTTTCATCTATTGCAGCCCCGATGACTAGATTGACCCAGAAGGGTGCCCAGTTCAGATGGTCGGATGAGAGTGAGGCGAGCTTTCAGAAGCCCAAGACAGCTTTGACTACGACACCAGTGTTGGTTTTGCCCACAGGATCAGGGCCTTATACAGTTTATTATGATGCTTCCCGTATTGGGCTTGGTGCAGTGTTGATGTAGGATGGCAAGGTCATTGCCTATGCTTCGAGGCAGTTGAAGGTTCATGAGAAGAACTATCCAGTGCATGATCTAGAGTTGGTAGCCATACTTCACGCATTGAAGATTTGGAGGAATTATTTGTATGGCGTGGCATGTGAGGTGTTCACTGATCACAAGAGTCTTCAGTACTTGTTGAAGCAAAAAGAGTTGAATTTGAGGCAGAGAAGATGGTTGGAGTTGCTGAAGGATTATGATGTCACCATTTTATATCACCCGGGGAAGGCCAATGTAGTGGCCGATGCTTTGAGTAGGAAGTCGGCCAGTATAGGTAGCTTTGCTTATAGTCCGGTCAGCCAGAGGCCGCTTGCTTTGGATGTTCAGGCTTTAGCCAATCAGTTCGTAAGACTGGATGTTTCTGAGCCCAATCGTGTGTTAGCTTGCACGGTCGCTCGTTCTTCATTATTGGAGTGTATCCGTGATCGGCAGTTTGATGATCCTCTTTTGTGTCTCCTTAGAGACACGGTGCAGCAAGGAGGTGCCAAGCAGGTTACCTTAGATGCGGATGGAGTTTTGAGATTGCAGGGGCGAGTTTGTGTGCCCAATGTGGATGGGCTTCAAGAGTTGATTTTAAAGGAGGCCCATAATTCTAGGTACTCTATTCATCCGGGCGCCGCGAAGATGTATCAGGATTTACAGCAGCATTACTGGTGGCTTAGAATGAAGAAGGATATCGTAGCATATGTGGCTCGTTGTTTGAATTGTCAGCAGGTTAAGTACGAGCATCAAAGGCCTGGTGGTGTATTTCAGCGGATTGAGCTTCTCGAGTGGAAGTGGTAGCGGATTACTATGGATTTTGTTACTGGACTTCCGTTGACTCGGAAGAAGTTCGACGCAGTTTGGGTCATTGTTGATAGGCGACCAAGTCAGTGCATTTCATTCCTGTGGCAGTCTCCTACTCATTCGAGAGATTAGCTGAGATTTATATCCGGGAGATCGTTCGCCTTCATGGTGTGCCAGCATCTATCATTTCGGACCGGGGTACACAGTTTACCTCGCGCTTCTGGAGAGCAGTTCAGCGAGAGTTGGGCATACGGGTTGAGTTGAACTTAGCATTTCATCCCCAGATGGACGGTCAGTCCAAGCGGACTATTCAGATTTTGGAGGATACGCTCCGAGCTTGTGTTATTGACTTTGGAGGTTCGTGGGATCAGTTCTTGCCTTTAGCGGAGTTTTCCTACAACAACAACTACCAGTCGAGCACCCAGATGGCTCCTTACGAGGCTTTATATGTGTAAGGCCCCGGAAAAAAAAATTCGCTAAGTAACCTAGGATCTCGTGGTGCCACATAGGCTTACTATATTTTTATGTGCTATTAACATGGTGTACATCAATAGGATTTGGTAAATGTGTACAAGTCTTATGGTAAGTAATTTGGGGTCTAAGGAGAGGCCTAAGTCTAAGCCAAGTTGGAAAATTTCATATTAGACGAAAGTTGTAAATTAGTGCGCACAAGACCTCACTTTGGACGATCATATCTCCAGTTATATAAGGAGTTGCGTGAGGCACAACCTTTCAAATTAAAGCCCTGTGAGTCTAGTTTCCAACGCAACAAACCGTTCGTCATTTGGAGGTGTAAACAAAACGTTATGACCATTTTACTCGGAAGGTGTCACTAGCGCGACCACTAGCGCGAAGTCGCGCATTTTGCGAAGTATTCTGCCTCCCACGCGCGGGCATACGCGCGAACAAACGCGAGAACACGCCGGTAGGAGACCTTTAAATACCCCAAGACCGGGTCTAGAGGGTTCCCAAGTCATTTTTGGAGCAAGGGCTTGCTCTCTCAAGAGGAATCCGTCCCACTCTTCATTTCTATGATCCAAGGTATGATTTTTTTGGAGTATTTTGAGTTGATTACTACTCCTAAACACTTATATTAACATGGATTGATCTTGAAAATCCATAGATTTCCATTCAAATCCTTGAATTTATCAAGAACACCACAAGTGGGGATTCTTAAAATTCTTACTACAAGAGGTATGTCTATCATCTCCAACTACTCTATGGTGATTATTTATGTCTGATACATACATTAGAACTCATGGGATAATGATTGGAAGCCATAGGTGCCTAACCTAGGTTGTGTTGGTATTGTAGAGATTGTGAGATGGGTTATTGAGGTATGATTCTTGGGGTAATAGTACTATGTATACATGCATGTACAAATTAGGTTTGTGGGAAGATTGATGTATATAAATAAGTAAAGATTGGGTTGGGGAATGAAGGAAATCTTGTAAAAGAGATTTAAAATCAAGATGCTCAACTAGTGTTTGATAAAATGCTCAAATGAGCTGAAACCACGAATACCTTCCTAATTTGTGTTAATTTTGTTATGTCTCAAGTAGATTGGGATTGCTAGAATTTCCGAAACGTCGTAGTAACTAAAGGAAAGCTTAAACGAGGTATGTATGGCTAAAACCCCGTCTTTTAGAAATTGAGCTCTATCGATGCTTGTGTAAATGTGGTAAGACTGAACTTTGAATTCTTTCTTTGATTAGTACTTTACATGAATTGGTGTTGGGACCCTATAATTGTGAAAGATGCATTCCAATGTGATCAATGTGCTATTTTTGATAACATGAAAAGGTGCAAGGAATATGAATCGTGTATTGAAATGCTAGACAATAAATTGAGATTGAAGAATGTGAAGTATATGCTAAATGGCCTAGATTCCAAGTCAAGTTTAAATTGTGATTATTGTGCCGAATCATGAGAATTCCTCTCTATGCTTATACCTTGAATTTCTCATGTGTACATGACATGTTGAATTGAATGTCTTGTTGTTGAGATTGATATTGATGTGAAATATGTGAAAATGATATGAAATGTGGGAAAGAAGAGATTGAGTTATGAAATGTGTCGTAGGGCCAAGTATGATGTGATAATTGAGGCCCCAAGTGCCTATGAGTTGATATATGTAAAATAAAGATTGAAATAAGATGATTAATGAGAAAGGAACAACGCCTAGGTAAGGCGGCCTAGCCGATCGGGCCGTGATCGGACACCATGCCGCACACATGGTGGTATTGTGCTGATATTGAATTCCGAAAATTTGAGAATGAGATTGTGATTGAGGTACATGTCTCAAATGAGGCAACCTAGCCGATCGGGTCGTGATCGGACTCCGCCCAAGAAAGCGGTGGTATTATGAATGATGATGAACAATATCAAGTGCCCCAAACTAAGTTATGGAAATTATATGAAAGATTATATGGTTCGTTTATTTGATGATGTGGTGATTGTTAAAGCTTTTGATTGACCTTTATGATTTCTTTATTCTTATATGATAGTTCTTTCTAACTAGATCGTGTTTAGTTATACATACTAGTGCTATTCGATGGCACTAACGTCCCTTTTGTCGGGGGCGCTACGTCTTTAAATGGATGTAGGTGTTCCTATAGCAGGCGGTGAAGGTCGCAGCTAGTGCCACACCATCCTTTCAGCTGACTTGGTGAGCCCCACTTCATTTCGGGGATCTATTTCATCTATTTGTCTTGTACATTGTATTTGAGGTATAGCCGGAGCCTTGTTACCGGCATTTTCATATTACATTACTCTTGAGTTATGTTTAGAGGCTCCGTAGACAGGTTGTGGGTAGTGTCGGGTATTGGAAATAAAGCAAAAACATTGATGTTTGGCAAAGATTTATAAGACTTGTAATATTTTGATAATTATGATTTATGTTGCTAATGGAAATAAAATGAAAGTTGTTAATGAAATACTTACTAAATCTGATTAACCGAGTCCATCTCCTATTTAATCATGAGGTTGTTTGGGTAGAATGAAACCTAACAGGCTTGCTCAGTCGCATTTACTCGGTTGAGCGTCGGTCGCGCTCCTCGGATTTTGGGGCGTGAGAAACTTGGTATCAGAGCCTAAGGTTTTAAAGTGTCCTAGGATGTCTCGGAGCCGTGTCTGGTAGAGTCCTTCTTATCGGTGTGTAGTCGACCACATCTATAAGTTGGAGGCTATTCGGATATTTAGGAATTTCACCTTTCTTTGATACTTCAAGATCGTGCAGTAGAGCTCAAGATAGGGAGCTAATTTCCCTTCTATGTCTTAATCTTAAGATGAGTAATTCATGATTTTGGAAGCAGTAAGGAGGGAATGCCCTACCATTGAATGTGAGAGAGTTTGTTAGGAGAACGTATGGAGTCATAGAGGGATTTGTAGAACTTCTTGCTAAGGGGAGTACCCTTGTTTCTATTAATGTCTCTGCACCACCGGATCATATAGTATGTCAGTATGATACCTACATGTGTTAGGGATGTTGAGTTGAGGAGTATTGATTAAGCGAGGCAACCTAGCCGATCGGGTCGTGATCGGACTCCGCCCAAGAAAGCGGTGGTAATATGAATGATGATGAACAATATCAAGTGCCCCAAACTAAGTTATGGAAATTATGTGAAAGATTATATTGTTCGTTTATTTGATGATGTGGTGATTGTAAAAGCTTTTGATTGACCTTTATGATTTCTTTATTCTTATATGATAGTTCTTTCTAACTAGATGGTGTTTAGTTATACATACTAGTGCTATTCGATGGCACTAACGTCCCTTTTGCCGGGGGTGCTACGTCTTTAAATGGATGTAGGTGTTCCTATAGCAGGCGGTGAAGGTCGCAGCTAGTGCCGCATCATCCTTTCAGTTGACTTGGTGAGCCCCACTTTATTTCGGGGATCCGTTTCATCTATTTGTCTTGTACGTTGTATTTGAGGTATAGCCGGAGCCTTGTTACCGGCATTTTCATATTACATTACTCTTGAGTTATGTTTAGAGGCTCCGTAGACAGGTTGTGGGTAGTGTCGGGTATTGGAAATAAAGCAAAAACATTGATGTTTGGCAAAGATTTATAAGACTTGTAATATTTTGATAATTATGATTTAAGTTGCTAATGGAAATGAAATGAAAGTTGTTAATGAAATACTTACTAAATCTGATTAATGGAGTCCGTCTCCTATTTAATTATGAGGTTGTTTGGGTATAATGAAACCTAACAGGCTTGCTCAGTCGGGTTTACTCGGTTGAGCGCCGGTCGCGCTCCTCGGATTTTGGGGCGTGACAATATGGTAGGCGGTGTCGCTCTCCGGTTGGATGGTTTGAGCCGGGAGAGGCTCAGTTGTTGGGTACAGATTTGGTTCAGGAGGCCTTAGACAAGGTCAAGATCATTCAGGATAGGCTTCGTTCAGCTCAGTCTAGGCAAAAGAGTTATACAGACCGCAAGGTTCGAGATGCGGCCTTCATGGTTGGTGTGCGGGTATTGCTCCGAGTGTCGCCCATAAAGGGCGTGATGAGATTTGGGAAGAAGGGCAAGCTTAGCCCAAGGTTCATTGGTCCGTTTGAGATTCTTGATCGAGTGGGAGAGGTGGCTTATAGGCTTGCATTACCGCCTAGCTTATCAGCTGTACATCCAGTCTTTCATGTATCCATGCTTCGGAGGTATCACGGCGATCCAGCCCACGTGTTAGACTTCAGCACTGTCCAGTTGGACAAGGACTTGTCCTATGAGGAGGAGCCGGTAGCTATTCTGGACCGGCAGGTTCGTCAGTTGAGATGCAAGAGTTTTCCTTGTGTTCGTGTTCAGTGGAGAAGTCAGCCTCCCGAGGCATCGACCTGGGAGTCCGAGTCCGATATGCGGAGCCGTAATCCTCATCTTTTCCCCGACTCAGGTACTTCTTTCTTCTGTCCGTTCGAGGACAAACAGTTCTTTTAGAGGCGGAGAATGTGACGACCCAAAGGGTCATCACTTGTTTCCTTACTCATTCTGTGCTTCTGAGGCCTTGAAAACCTCATTTAGGGTTGCCTCGATTTGCGTGCGCAGTCCGGGCGCGTAGCCGGAAAGCTTAAATATGAATTCTGTGAGAAAAATGCTATATTTTGATATTAAATTGAATAAATTTGACTTTGGTCAACTTTTTGGGTAAACGGACCTGGACCCGTGATTAGACGGTCCCGGAGGGTCCGTAGGAAAATATGGGACGTGGGCGTATGCCCGGAATCAAATTCCGAGGTCCCAAGCCCGAGAAATGAATTTTTGTGTGAAATTGGTTTCTGGAAAAAAATTAAGGAAATTGGAAATGAAATTTGATTAAAAGACTGTGGTATCGGGCCCGTATTTTGGTTCCGGCGCCCGGTACAAGTCTTATATATGGTTTAAGCGCTTTCTGTAAAGTTTGGTTGAAATCGGACGTCGTTTGACGTGTTTCGGACTTAAAACTCTAAACTTGAAAATTTATGAAGTTTGAAGAAAACTAGTGATTTTGAGGTTTAATTCATTGTTTTTGATGTTATTTTGGCAATTTGATCGCATGGATAAGTCCGTAAGATGTTATTAAAGTTGTGTGCATATTTGGTTTGGAGCCCCGAGGGCTCGGGTGAGTTTTGGATAGGTGTCGGATTGCATTTTTGCATTTTTGGAAAATCCGGTATCACTGATCTGCAGGCTTCGCATTTGCGAAGCCAGCATTCGCAAAT
Source organism: Nicotiana attenuata (assembly GCF_001879085.1). Taxonomy (NCBI): domain Eukaryota; kingdom Viridiplantae; phylum Streptophyta; class Magnoliopsida; order Solanales; family Solanaceae; genus Nicotiana; species Nicotiana attenuata. Next base: position 37,709,003 of record NC_031991.1, on the reverse strand, counting down.
GCGAAGGTCCAGCTCTCGCAAATGCGAAGCTGGTTCGCAAATGTGAAACCAGCCCAGGCCTGCCAATGTTCGCAAATGCAAAGCCATTCCTCGCAAATGCGAAGGTCAAGGGCATCGCAAATGCGAGGCCTTATTAGCAAATGTCAAGGTCCCCTGATAGGCCTGAGTTCGCAAATGCGAACAGAAATGTTGCATTTCCCATGCCTTCAGGGTTCGCAATTGCGAACCCAGTTTTGCATTTCCCATATCCGCAGCCCAGCATATTTTATACTTAACCGATTTTGAGCTTCATTTTTCACATTTTCTCAAACTCAAACACCCATAGGCGATTTTCCAAGAAATCTTTCTTCTCCAAATCAATTGTAAGTTAATTTCTACTCGATTCCTTCAATCATTAGCATCATTTAACATGTTTTCCACTTAAATCAAAGATTTTCATGGGTGAAATTGGGGGTTTTGGGTAGAACCTAGGTTTTCTAAAAATTGGGGATTTGGACCTCAATTTGAGGTCCGATTTCAAAACAAATTACATATTTGAGTTCGTGAGGGGAATGGGTAACTGGGTTTTGGTTCGAACTTCGGGTTTTGACCACGTGGGCCCGGGGGCGATTTTGGAAATTTTGGGAAAAACTTTGGGAAACTCATTTTTATGCATTCAAATTGATTCATTAATGTTTATTAAAGCAATTAAGTAATTTGTGGCTAGTCGAGCGGATTGGAGGTGGAATTACGGGGTAAAGCCATAGTTGAGGCTTGAGTTGAGTTCAAGGCATCGAGGAAAGTGTTTGGTTTAACCCTAGCTTGAGGGAATAGAAGTTGAGTCTTAATTGTAACTTGTTAATTGTCGAGTATGATGTATAGGCATGGTGACGAGTATCTATACATTGGTGTCTAGCATGACCGTGAGTCCTTATTTTGCGAATAGTTTGGTTGTTGTTATGCCTTCCATGCCTAATTGATGACTTCTATATGTTGTAAAGACCTTGTTAAAGAAATTGAGATCTTGAAACTTCATGGAGCATTGGCTCGGCTTGAAATACAAATTGTGAAGGTATATGAGATAAGAAACTCTTTGGAGCATTGGCTCAAGTGATAATGTGAACTATGAGATGAAAGTGAAAGAAATAGAAGAGTTAATGACTTATTCCCTTGCCGGGACGTTGTTGGTTATTGATGTTGTACCCTTGCCGGGTTTTTAATTATTTGTTTGTGTACCCTTGCCGGGACTTCCATTTTTGTTTTATTATTCCCTTGCCTTGTTTGTGATTGTTGATTGGGTGAGGAAGAGTGTTAAAGAACGAAGGGTGATGTCGTGCATTGTTTGTTTCTTGTGAGGAAAGAGTGTAAAGCACGAAGGGTGATGCCGTGCATTGTTTGCTTATTGTGAGGAAAAGAGAGTAAAGCACGAAGGGTGATGCTGTGCCGCACGATGTGCCATTCCGTGCCTATTCTATTGATTATATGTGAGGAATGAGAGTAAAAGCACGAAGGGTGATGCCGTGCACGTTTGTTTATATTATTGCTTGGTGAGGATGAGAGTAAAAGCACGAAGGATGAAGCCGTGCACTTGTTGATCTCCGTTCCTTTTTGTTGTATGTGTTGTGCCTTTCCTACGTAATAGTCAATTTATACTTGAAACTGTTATCTCCCCACAACATGTTTCCCCTCCCATATTGTTTTACTTGTCTTGTATTTCGATTCCGCTGTATATATATAATTGCACAGGTTTATTTGGTAGTCCAGTCTAGTCTCCTCACTACTTTGCCGGGGTTAGGCTAGACACTTACCGGCACATAGGGTCGGTTGTGCTGATACTACACTCTGTGCTATTTTGCACAAATCTAGGTTTCGAGTAGCAGCAGCAGTAGTGTGGGAGCAGGCTTCATTTCAGCGAGACCCGAGGTAGTCTTGCAGGCGTCCGCAAGCCCGGCGTCTCCTCTATCCTTATTTTTATCTGTTATCTCATTGTATTCGAGACAAACAGCTTATGTTCTCATTCAGATGTTTGTATGTAGTAATCTTAGCAGTTCGTGAGTATAGTGACACCACTCTTGGGTAGAGGATTTTGTTGAACTTTTCGCATTTCTATTCAGTTTCTATAAAATGTCAAGACTTCCGCTTATTATTGAAATTCGTTGCTTGTATTATTGTCGTAAATTGTTAAAATGGAATAGATTATTAATGGACAAGTAAATTATATTTTGGCTTGCCTAGCTCTCATTAGTAGGCGCCATCACGACTCCCGAGGGAGGGAAATCCGGGTCGTGACACAAACGTGGGCATCAAAACCTAACTCCACAAATCAAAAACTGCCTCCTACGCAAATAATGCCCCAAACAACTGGTCCTCCTTTTCCATTCCCTTTTTCTCAGCTCAAAATACATAACTTGGCAAATATGGCTACAACACTTCATGAAATTAGTCAAACTTCAAGCAATTTAATGCAATGGAATCTCCAAGTTAGAGTCGTTCAAATATGGGAAATCCTTGATCGTTATAAGCCTGAAATATCATATTCCATAGAGTTAATTTAGATACAAAGGTAACATATTCAACTTTACATAGTTTTAAAGTTTCTCTTCTTTGCTGGTTTAATGGATATATTTTCCACAATAAACGGTACTAATTAAACGATCATGTGTAGTACCGTATTCTGTTTCTAAAAGTTTATCATCGAAAAGCTAGCTATTAGTTTCTTTAGGACAAACATACATAAATTTTGCTTATATATGAAACGATTTTGTGTAGTACAAATATTTCTCTATCTGTTTCTTAAACTTGGACTCACAATTGTGTTTCTTAAGTATCTAAGAAATCACCAGTAATTCAAATCCTATATAAAATGTTCTTTAATATATATGGCACTCACTGTAGAAATTATGCAATTTATCTATACCGAATCTTTGTACTAAATAATAGACATTGTGTTAAAATATATCTTTTGCAAATAACAGATATCGGTGCGGTTAAACTATTTATCGGCAAGTTTGTTATTAAGTTCGTTAGGACGAACATAATGAAACTTGGCTCATATATGAAATTATTGTGTGTAGTATAAGTATTTTTCCTTCTGTTTCTTAAAGTTGGCTTCACAATTGTGCACTCCTACATATATGTAATTTATTAGCAATATAACACATCCTAATAATGAATCTGTTTTCATAGGTTGATCGTATACATGCCTCCATTGAAAAGTATATAATTAAGTTTTTTAGGACCAAGATAAAGTTCGAAAAGTGGTAAAACAATAAAAGAATTTACAATTAGTTGTACTAGAATGACTTTAGCTATGAAATTTATTTTTCCTTCTCTAAGTAGGCTTTGAAAGGAATGTGGGACCTAGCAAATAAATAAATAAAAATAAAATAATAAAGAAAAATGTTGATTGGATGGATTTGTGGCTGGGCGGTGGAACCAATTTGCAAGATATGCAAATTGGCAAATTGGTTGAAGTTGTCAGAAACCAATCAATTTTAATTGGTTAAACTATCAACTCTTCGTGCTATAAATTGAGGCCCTCGTTCCTCATTTCAGACACACCAAATCACAAAGAGCGCAATAGAGCATAGAGAGAGTAATCCACAGATTGTAGTCTGTGAGATAAATAGCGAGTGTGAGTAATATTATAGTGAGGTGTTTAAAATAAAGAGTGTTATTTCTTTCGAAGTTGTAGTAGTCTCTTGACACTACTAAGTTGTAATATTATAGTGGTAATATTGCTCCGCTGGGGTATTGTATTTTATTCCGTCAAAATATTTGGTGTTGTTGTTACTCTCTTGTGTTATTATTATTTGTTGTGGGTATTATTCCTGGGCGGGATATTATTTTTTTATCCCAACAATGTGGTATCAGAGCCGTGGCGCGAATAATAGTCCGCCGTCTTTTCAGTACCCCCGTCTCACAAAGATAATTACGAAAAATGGTGTCTACGTATGAAAGCCATTCTTCACTCCCAAGATGTGTGGGAAATCGTAGACAGAGGGTATGCAAAACCCGATAATGAGGAAGCTCTGCCTCAAAATGAAAACGATGTCTTGGCAAAGACAAGGAAGAAGGATCAACAAGCCCTCACGCTCATCCACCAATGTTTGGATGATGCCATGTTTGAGAAGGTGGCAGATGCTACCACCTCAAAGGAAGCTTGGGAGATTTTACAAAATTCTCTCAAAGGAGTTGACAAGGTGAGGAAGGTAAAACTTCAAACTCTAAGGGCTGATTTTGAAGTTTTAGAAATGAAAGAATCCGAATGCATTTCGGATTATTGTTCAAAAGTGAAGGCTGTTGTGAATCAATTAAGAAGATACGGGGAGGACATAAAAGATGTCCGTGTGGTAGAAAAGACCATTCGCAATTTAACACCTAAATTCGATTTTGTGGTGTGTGCTATTGAAGATTATAAAGAGTTAGACTCAATGATGGTGGAGCAATTGGATGGTTCTTTACAGGCCCATGAAGAAAAGATCAAGAGGAGACAAGAAGTGCCATTGGAGCAACTTCTTAAAACTCAGGCATCCTTCAAGGATAATGGAGGTGAAAAAAGCTATTGAGAGAATGGACGAGGACGAGGTCGTGGCGGTCATGGACGAGGAAGAAGTAACGGTAACAACTTCAACAATGAAGCTAAAATCCACCAAACACTCAGAGGTCGTGCTCATGGACAAAGAGGAGGAAGAGGATGTGGCAACTACCAAGAAAATAATGGACAAAGGTATGACAAATCAAAAATTGAGTGTTATAATTGTCATAAATTTGGCCATTACTCTTGGGAATGTCGTAGCAATGTTTAAGAGAAAGCTAACCTTGTTGACGACAAGAAAGAAGAAGATGAGTCAACGTTATTGCTGGCACTCAAGGAAGAAGACAGAGATGATTGCAGCTCGTGGTATTTGGACAATGGAGCAAGCAATCATATGTGTGGATGCAAAGAAATGTTTGTAGAGATCAATAAAACGATGAGAGGTAATGTGTCCTTTGGAGATACCTCAAAGATTCAAATCGAAGGGATAGGTACGATTCTGATCTCTTGTAAAAATGGTGATCACAAGCTAATTCAAGATGTTTATTATGTGCCAAAATTAAAAAGTAATATTCTGAGTTTGGGCCAACTTCTTGAAAAGGAATATGACATCCACATGAAAATATGCATCTTTGGCTTAGAGATTCAAGTGGAATTCTAATTGCTAAAGTGCAAATGGCAAAGAATAGATTATTTTCTCTGAATCTTAAAGCAATTGATGCAAAGTATTTGAAGGCTAATGTGCAAGATGAATCATGGTGTTGGCACATGCGATTTGGGCACTTGAATTTTAAAGCGCTCAAATCAATGGGAGAAAAGAACATGGTACATGGGATACCATCAATCAACCATCCAAATCAACTGTGTGAAGCTTGTCTTCTTGGAAAACATGCAAGGAGGAGTTTTCCAAAGGAGGCCATGTCAAGATCAACCAAGCCGCTCCAGCTTGTTCACACTGATGTGTGTGGATCAATCAATCCACCTTCTTTTGGTAAAAGTAGATACTTTCTGCTTTTCATTGATGACTTTAGTAGAAAGACTTGGGTTTATTTCTTGAACCAAAAATCTGAAGCTTTTGCTGCTTTTAAAAATTTCAAAGTACTTGTGGAGAAAGAAAGTGGCTATGAAATTAAAGCTCTAAGGTCCGATAGAGGAGGCGAATTCACTTCAAACGAATTTAATGACTTTTGTCAGTCTCATGGAATTCGTCGCCCTCTAACGGTACCTTATTCACCCCAACAAAATGGAGTTGCGGAGAGAAAGAATTGAACGATTCTTAATATGGCTCGATGTATGTTGAAAGCTAAAAGTATGCCCAAGGAATTTTGGGCCGAAGCTTTTTCTTGTGTAGTTTATTTGAACAACAGGTCTCCAACAAGAATGTTAGAGATCAAACCCCTCAAGAAGCATGGAGTGGAAGAAAGCCAAGTGTTAAACACTTGAGAATCTTTGGGAGCATAGCATATGCTCATGTGCCACAGCAAGGGAGAGCGAAGCTTGACGATCGAAGTGTCAAGCATGTATTTGTTGGCTATGATACGAGTTCAAAAGGCTACAAGTTATACAACCCAAGCAGCGGTAAGGTGGTGGTAAGTGGCGATGTTGAATTTGATGAAGAATTGGCATGGGATTGGGAAGCTAAGGAAGAAACTTCATATGATTTTCTTCCATATTTTGGTGATGAAGAAGAACCAGAGACCGTTGAACCTGTGCAGGATACAACTCCACCTCCTTCTCCAACCAATGTTGCATCTCCCTCTTCTCAAGAAAGTTCAAATGAACAACCGCAAAGGACAAGGAATATTTAAGAGCTCTATGAGGACATAGAAGAAGTTACTTTTGATTTTTTATGTTGTCTCTTTGCTGACAGTGAACCAATGAACTTTAATTTTGATTTTTTATGTTGTCAAGTCAGCCATCTTGAATGGCTGTCTTGAAGAAGAAGTCTATTTGAACAACCATTGGGCTTCGTGGTCAAAAACCATGAAGATAAAGTGTTGCGGTTGAAGAAAGCTTTATATGGATTAAAGCAAGCCCCGCGAGCATGGAACAGTTGCATCGACAAGTATTTTCAAGACAATGGGTTTACTCGTTGTCTCCATGAATATGCTCTTTACCTTAAAGTTCATACTAATGGAGATATCTTGCTTGTTTGTCTTTATGTTGATGATCTTATGTTCACGGGTAATAACCCAAGTTTGTTTGAAGCTTTTAAGAAAGATATGTCTCGTGAGTTCGAGATGACGGACGTAGGGCTCATGTCATACTACTTGGGCCTAGAAGTGAAGCAGATGGAGGATGGAATTTTTATCTCTCAAGAAAGCTATACAAAAGAGATATTGAAGAAGTTCAACATGCTCGATTGCAACCCCGTGAACACACCGATGGAGAGTAGGACAAAATTGTCCAAGTTTGATGAAGGAGAAAAAGTGGATCCCCCTTTTTTCAAAAGTCTTGTGGGAAGTTTGAGGTACTTGACTTGTACCAGGCCAGATATACTCTTTGCGGTTGGAGTAGTAAGCCGCTTCATGGAAGCTCCTACCTCCACTCATTTGAAAGTCACGAGAAGAATTCTTCGCTACCTAAAAGGTACGATTGAATTTGGGCTATTTTATTCTTCTTCTAGTGATTTTAGTATTATGGGATTTTGTGATAGTGATTATGCGAGAGATATTGATGATAGAAAAAGCACAATTGGCTTTGTGTTTTTCTTGGGTGATTCTGTTATTTTTTGGAGTTCAAAGAAACAGTCCATAGTTACTCTCTCGACTTGTGAAGCTGAATATATAGCAGCAACATCATGTACCTGTCATGCTATTTGGCTGAGAAGATTATTGAAGGAGCTCAAATTGCCACAAATTGAAGCTATGGAAATTTGTATTGACAACAAATCCGCACAGGCACTCGCAAAGAATCTGGTGTATCATGATCGAAGCGAGCATATAGACACTAGGTATCACTTCATCACAGAATGCATTGCCAAGAAGGAAATCGAGCTCAAATATATGAAGTCTCATGATCAAGTTGCAGATATCTTTACAAAGCCTCTCAAGCTTGAAGATTTCCAGATATTGAGGTTGAATCTTGGAATGAAAAAGAAAAATCAAAATTAAGGGAGAAATTTGTGGGACCTAGCCAAATAAATAAATAAAAATATAAAAAGAAAAATGTTGATTGGATGGATTTGTGGCTGGGCGGTGGAACCAATTTGAAAGATATGCAAATTGGCAAATTGGTTGAAGTTGTTAGATACCAATCAATTTTGATTGGTTAAACTATCAAATCTTCGTGCTATAAATTGAGGCCCTCGTTCCTCATTTCAGACACACCAAATCAGAGAGAGCACAATAGAGCGTAGAGAGAGTAGTCCACAGATTGTAGTATGTGAGATAAATAGTGAGTGGGAATAATATTATAGTGAAGTGTTTAAAATAAAGAGTGTTATATCTTTCGAAGTTGTAGTAGTCTCTTGACACTACTAAGTTGTAATATTATAGTGGTAATATTGCTCCGCTGGGGTATTGTATTTTATCCCGTTAAAATATTTGGTGTCGTTGTTACTGTCTTGTGTTATTATTATTTGATGTGGGTATTATTCCTGGGCGGGATATTATTTATTTTTTATCCCAACAAGGAAATGCTGTAGAATTTAATCATTACTTAGTTTACTCTTTCAGTTAATTTTTTTTCCTGAACATGTTAGTCATTTGAACTAATTGAATGTTGAATATATTTGTTAGTGAAGTCAAGATTTCAATTCATCCATTCAGTATTTATATGATATACATTCTATAGTGGTTAGCTCATATGGGAGATGCTTTTCAGGTAGTTGTGTGTCATTAATAGTGTTCTGTCAACTACATCTGCACTTTTAGCTTAGCTGACATTGTATACTCCTAGAATGAAAAACAAATTTTTTCTTCCCCTCTTTGCACTGCTAGATATTTTCTAACAATAATCATTAGACGAACTGCTTTTATGCAGATTTCAAGTGGTCATTTACATGACTATTCTTTATAAGTTGTCGTGGGGGCTCGATGAAGTTTAAGGGTGATTTAAATGGAGGCTCAGAGGTGATTCATGGCTGGTTGCAGCAGATTTGGTGGATTTAGAGCTGCATTTTTAAGGGGTTTAGCTGACCTTTTTGGACTATTTTTGTAGGATCTTTACGCTGTATTTTTGTGTTGGTTTTCATGGTTGATTTGACAGCAGCTATGGTAATTGGAACTCTCTGTATTTAGTGGTGTATTTAATGGTTAGCAGTATAGTTTAACCAATAGCTGGAGCAGTTCTTTGTATATTAAATACGCGTCTTGAATTGCTTCAAAATATCTACAATTGCTTCAGCTTTTTAGTATATATTAATGTACATTATATTTTTACTATATTGTCGTTGTAAATAAATAGATGATAATCATTTATTATATGAGATTTCATATAATAGATATAGGAGACATCAGCTAGCATTACAATTGAGAACTGATGGAGCTAGCAGTTGTGTTACAAATTGGGAGGTATACTTATTGTTGGACCTAAATCAGGCATATGCTACTTCAGTTTTATATAATAAAAGTTGTTGTAGAAACAATACAAATGTTACTACAAGTTGAATTCTGTTTCATTTTAAACATTAATATAATGCATTTGATATTTTGGTCAAAGATCACGTATTTATTCGTTCAAACCAAATTCAGAACGAAACTAACAATTTCTAGGGAATATTAGCAATAATGTTTTGTTTGGATTATGCCTGACAATGCAATTGGTGCAATTTCCTATCCAAATTCTATGTTGCTAGAGAAAGTTTAGTTTTGGATGACTCTTACGTTCCTCCTAATTGCATGTATTCTGTGCAGCTACTTTTTGGCTATTTGCAAACCGAGACAGCGCTACGGCCAACACAGTTGGCTAAAAAGCATTTTAAAGAAAAGCTTTTGTAAGTTATTGTTTTATTCCTAATGCTTTCATTGTTGGCTAAGTTCATGCAGTCAAACTCATTAAGATTATTATAACTGATATCTACATTGTGGAGTGCTCCTGTTGATTGGTAATTGAAGAAGATGCTTTGCTAATTGGAACATTCACAATATTATGTATAACTGATATTATGTCCGCAAAATTTTATCTTTGGAATGATTTTATAAATTAATGTCATTCCAGTGATCCGGTGAAGCTTCCACACTTGCCATTGAACCTGACTTAATATCCCTGTAGTATTTGATCTATAATGCTGAAAAAAGTATATTCAAGGCTCACTTTTGCAAAATTATGTTTCATAGTCACTTTCGAGTCATTTGAAGGGCATCCTTATACATGGCTATTATAGAGTAATTCCTCTGTTATTTAAGTTTATGTTGTGGCATAAAAGATATGAATTCCTTAAAATCTGGAGCTTCCAGGTCTTTTCTCCATTTAATGGATCCTAGATTTGAACATATTTCACCGACACAATTAAATGAGATGGAACTTAATATAGACCTGTTCATTGACTTGTGCATTTTATATGTATGTGATTACTGTGATAGCATCCGAGGTACTGTGCTTATAAATTATAAGTTTTTGTTTAAAATTATGTTTGTTGCAGTACATACATTGAAATAATCAAATAATTCATATAACTTTCTCACTCATAATGCATGTTTGCTTTTATTTTTGTAATAATAGTTGTACATGTTGTAATGACCCGACCGGTCGTTTTGAGCTTTTGCACTTTGATCGCCAGTTCTTGGGCATGCCTTGCCCCGTGTGATGTATTATGACTGATGTAAGTCATTGGTTTTGGTTTTCACGAAAATCGGAATGAGTTTGAAAGAACAGTTCTCAATTGTGGCTTGAAATTGGAAAGCGTTGACCAAGATTTGACTTATTTGTATATGAGCTCGGAGTTTTTATGATTTGGTTAGCTCGGTGATTTATGACTTAGGAGTGTGATCGGAATTGGTTTTGGAGGTCCGGTGTAGAATTAGGCTTGATTTGGCAAAGTTAGTATTTTGGCGATTCCCGGTTGGTAGGTGAGATTTTGATCCGGGGGTCGGAATGGAATTCCGGGAGCTGCTATAGGTTTGTTATATCATTTGGGATGTGTGTGCAAAATTTCAGGTCATTCGAATGTGGTTTGGTCGGGTTTTGATCGAAAGTGTATTTCAGAAGTTTTTGGAAAACTTAGGCTTGAATTCGATGAGTTTTGGGTAATTTAATGTTGTTTGAGGTGTTTTGATGATTGGAACAAGTTTGAATAAGGTATTGGGTCATGTTTGTGCTTTTGGTTGAGGTCCCCGGGGACTCGGGGTGATTTCGGATGGTTAACGGGAAGGATTTGGGACTTGTAAATTGCAGGATTTTTGCTGTTTCTTATGTTTTCACACCTGCAGTTTGGGGACCGCAGGTGCGGTGTCGCACGTGTGGGGAAGGAGGCTGCAGATGCGAGAGTTGGCTTGGCGTGCAGTTTCCGCAGAAGCGGACAAGGTGGCCGCATCTGCGAAGCCGCAGATGCGGTATTTCTATCGAAGATGCGATTTATGCTATTAAGTGAGTGACCGCAGAAGCGGTTGTTTGGGCCGCATATGCAGTACCGCGGAAGCGGGTTTCAGACCGCAGATGCGGAAAGGCCTGGGCAGAAGGTATATGTTTCATCCTCCGCGATTTTTGAAGGGTTTAATCATTTTTAAACTCAGAATTGGGAGCTTTGGGCGATTTTGAAGAGAGAAATAAAAGAGACTTCGTTGAGGTAAGGATTTTTGACTTGTAACACTTTTCTATGGTAGAATTTCATGATTTGGGACTGAAATTTAAGAGATTAAAGGGCTAAAATGGAGGTTTAGGGCTCGAGTTTAAGAGAGCTTAAATTGGGAATTTGAGGGGTCAATTGAACTCCGATTCTTGTGTTTTTGATATGTATGAACTCGTGCGGAGATGAGGAATCTAATGATGTAAAAATTTCTGAGTTTCGAGAAGTGGACCCGGGGCTCGGGTTTTGCTAATTTCGGGATTTTTGATATTTTTCGATTGTTTTCGCTTGGGCTTTGTTCCCTTAGCATATTGTGACGTATTCGTTCTGATTTTGGTTAGATTCGACTCGCGTGGAGGCTGATTCGAGGGGCAAAGGCATCGCGAGCTAGAGTGGTAGCCGATTCGAGGTGAGTAATGATTGTAAATGATATTCTGAGGGTTTGAAACCCCGGATTGCATATCGTAGTGCTATATTGAGGTGACTTGCACGTGGGATAGCGAGCGTGGGGTAGAGCACCGTTGGGGATTGTGACTTGGTCCGTCCCGAATTGATGAATTTATCGTGTATTTGACTGAAACTTATTCGTTATCATCGTGATTTGGACTGATTGTCATATTTGGGTTTTGTGCCAGTTATTTGAACCCTTCGGGGATTTTTATCACTACTTCCTCACAGTTTAGACTTACTACTTGAACTCAGTCCTATTGATATCTACTGTTTTATAAACTCAGCCATTTTTACTCAGTTTTGAGACTTAAATGATATTTTTAAATGATGTTTTGGGCTGAGAACTACTAATTAACAAATGCCCGAGGGGCTTGTGATGATTTATTCTGACTGAGTGAGGCCGAGGGCCTTTGTTGTGAGGATAGTATGGGATCGGGCTGCGCGCTGCAGCAGTGTTATACTGGTACTGATATGAGGCTGAGGGCCTAGATTTGATGCCACGAGATGGCTTGATATTGCGCTTAGGCCGTAAGGGGCCCCTCCCGGAGTCTGCACACCCCAGTGAGCGCCGTCGGCGAAATATATGGATCGGGCTGCACGCCGCAGCGATATATGGATCGGGCTGCACGCCGCAACGGTTACTATAGGATACTTATCTATGTGTTTACTTTGTTTCATTTGTCTTCCATTATCTGTTGTCTGTGTTACTTCACGGAGTATCTACCCGATTGCCTGGCATTATCTGTTGAATGAGTATTGTGCCCGAGGGGCGGATTTCTGTGCTTATCTGCACTAATTGTTTTGCATTCATTTGCATAACTGTTGGAAAAGTCATTTTTAAAAGAGGTTTGAACTGAGCTAAGATGTTTTCTATAGATTTCACAGTTTCACTGTTTTTCTCAAGGAGTTTTATACTGCTTCTATACAGCATGATAATTTGCCTTACGTGATTTCTTACTGCTCTGTTGTTATTTACCCTTATCACTCACTGAGTTGGAGTACTCACTTTACTCCCTGCACCTCACGTGCAGATGCAGGTATTTGCTTCCCCAGTAGCGGGTTTTAAGCTAATCGGGGGCTAAGTTATCGGAGTTAGCGAAGTGACTGCCAGCGTTCGCAGCACCGCATTTCTTCCTTTTGTTTATCAGTCCTATTTTTGTATATTTCAGACTTCGTAGTTGTATTCATACTTTAATAGATGCTCGTGACTTGTGACACCCTGGTTTAGGCTGTGTTGGGTTGTACTTCCGCTAACTATTATCATTAATTCATATTTAAACTGCTTATGAACTGTTTAACTGCTTTAAAAGGATGGATTGGGTTAGTTGGTTGGCCTTGTCTTCACGAGAGGCGCCATCACGACCAGATCGGGGTTTGGGTCGTGACAAGTTGGTATCAGAGCCTAGGTTACATAGGTCTCACGAGTCATGAGCAGATTTAGTAGAGTCTCGGGGACCGGTACGGAGATGTCTGTATTTTGTCCTCGAGAGGCTGCAGAACCTTTAGGAAAGCTTCACATTCTTGAATTCTTATCGTGCGTCCTTGATTCAGCTGGAAAAATAACTCTTGAAATTCCTTCCATGCATTCATATGCGCGCATGAGCGCTCAGTATCAGATGTGCCTTGACGACTTGTGATTCCCCGATCGAGGGGCGAGATGTAACCTCCGTGAGTTTATGTTGGGCCAGTTTGGAGGACTTGAGGCTGGATCTTTGCCTATGGCTTGAGCACCGAGGTGCTGATTGTGTGAGCAAGTGTTTTGAAATTATATGTTCGGTATTGTCCCTATTAGTGGAAGTGACTACTGGATAACTATGTGATGTGTATGTTAGCACTGAGAGATGTATCTATATGACTTGGAAGTAACGAGGAAGGCTGCTGGAGGATAGAAGAACTATTAGGTGCTGGAAATCTATCTTGATTCGAGGTATAGCCCCGAGTTATGGGCGTGTGATTGATCTTTCCATGTTTCCCAGTTGTGAGTGAAGTAAATTTCATGTTGCGGTATGAGTTCAGACTCAGGAAAACTAAATGACTGCGTACAGTTTATGACGGTTGAAGGTATACAAGAATGTTAGATTGAGGCAAAGCATGTGGGTTATCTCCTGCGGAGTGTTCTGAGGTTGCGTGATCTTTGTGTTGTCTATTAGAAGATCTCATTACAAGTAGAGAATATGTGTTGGAATTTAAATTTGGGTAGCTTAAGAGAGTGGGCTTGTCGGTTGCGAGAGTGAATGTGAGAATTGCAGAAGAGTTAAAATTCTAGATGATTTGAGTTTAGTCTCACTATGGTATTGTGGCATCAATAGAGTAAAAGTGTTACGAGTTATTGGGTGTATGTTTATCTATGGTTTCGAGCCAAGTGGGGGAGTCTGCTGTGGGTAGTTGATTGCACGGTTAGGTGCTATCTTGGTCCAGTTTGAGGCGTGCGAGTGAATTAGCTATGGCTCGAGTAAAGGAAATTTTTTGACAAAGGTTATATTATGCTTCATAGGGTATGTGAATCACCGAATGTCTAGAGTGGTTGTTAGTAAAGAATGCTCGGTGTATAGAGTAGGAAGTTGCTTGGTTGTGTCGGGATGAGGATTTCATTCTGCGGTATCGGAGTGCCAACGAGGCACGGGTCGTTATGTTCGTTGGGTCAGGTAAATTGCAGTTCGAATAAGGGGGAATGACTCTCGAGAACGGTTCTAATGTGTTCAAGATTCTACATGTAACAATCAGGTGTCTTAAAGTTGTCTACATGGTTAGAAACTGAGTTTTATTGGAAGAGGTCAAGACTTGTGGTATTTCTATGTTAATTGTAGGATTCTATGTATCAGTGTCTGGAAAGTAAAGGTAACGGGTTTAGATACGCAGGAAGTTCTTTAGAGTAAAGTATTCTGGAATGTGGTGTTTCTGGGAATATTTAAGAAAGTATTCAGCGATGTATGAGCCTTCGACGGTGTGGCTTTATGCTTGGTTCCGTGTGGTAAGTCTGAGTTGAGGATTGTGGTGCTACAGCAAAAAGGAAATATCAAGTTGAAGATGAATTAGAAGGAAATTTAGATAGATGGGGTAATTTTGTAGTAAACCGGACCAGTATGGTAAGGATATGATTCGTTCTTTATGTGTGTTCGAGGTAATGAGTTCTTACAGGTATTTTGCGGCAATGCTCGTAGGTTTTGATGGCTTGCTTAGCTTGGTCGAGTTAGAAGGATTCGGTCCTGGCAGGTCTGATTTGTGCTAGGGGAACTCGAAGAGTTCTTAATGGTTTTTACCACGGTTTGGAGATGTATATTTTCTATGGGCATGTGTAACATGGGATGTATAGTGATTTTCTTCAAGGTGGGACCAATGGAAAATTCTTGACTAGATGAGTACGTAGATGTTTGTGGCTCGAAAGGGAGATGAAGTTCTCATGTTATCCTAGGGTGGTATGGTATATGCGATATGTTGTGGAGGATTGAGATTTGTGTGTGTAAGGTTACGGGTCAGTTCTGAATGGAAAGTCATAAAATTCTTATGCAGCACGGGCAGTATTAGGTGATTAAAGAAAGGAGCTTCAGATGGTTAGGGTGAATGATCTTCAGATGATTAAGGAAATGGTATTGCTAATCATAGTGATTTGACGAGGGTATAAGTTTCAGAAAAGGCAATGTGATTAAGTTGATAGTACTTCGGTAGTACTATGGCGCTTTCTTGTTAGATCGACTGCTGATATTCATGTTTGCTTGATAGCACAGGGGAATTTTAGGATATTTTTCGTGGAATGATTCGGTATTTGAGGTGTGATATGTATTCGGACTGCGGAATTTGGGGATCAGGTTTGGTGATTTGTGTGCTACATGAGGTTAGAGACCGGAAGTTCTCACATTCAGGCTATATTGTTGTTGTAAGTCGTGTGTATCGGCTGTTTAGTGACTATCGAGGGTCTGGAGACCCGAGCGGACCTTTATTGCTTGGTATGTTGGATTGGAAGTGATATTGGGTTCAGACTGGTCTTCTTCGTGTTGTGTTATTCTGGACTATTGCGATAAGACGACGCTGTTGGCTATGCCAAAAAATGCCACAGATTGAGTGGCGATGTTCGACGGATTATGTCCTATTGGGGATTTTTATATTTCGAAGACCCAGCGGACGACTGGGAAGGATTTGTCTTTCTTATTTGGGGCCTTCATGATGGGTGTTAGTGCAGAGACTTCTACCATTGATTCAGTTTCGGCGGTGAAAGATTTATCGGATGTGGTTCTTGTGGCATGGCATGTCGCCAGGCAAGGTTGTTGATTTCGGTATTGATGTGGTGCCGGGCACCGTATCGTATGGCACCGGAAGAGTTAAGGAGTTGAGGGAACAACATCGGGATTCCTTAATAAAGAGTTCGTTGGTAGGCCAATGTGGATGGTGTTCTAGCTTGAGTCGGCTCGGTTGGCTCCGAATTGCATTGTTGAGGGAAATGTTGATTCGACTATTATTGAGCTTATTAGAGATTTGGAGAGATCTAGGAGTTGCCTTTATGTGTTGCGAGATGTTATGATTTGTTGGTTATGGGCACATATGGTGCGGTTCTATTGGGGTTCATAGTGGAATTCAAGCGGGAAGAGTAATTGGGCGTTGCTCGGTGAATGGCGTATCGGTTATGTCCTATCGGGTTTGCATGGTATATGTACTTGTTTCATCGAGGGTGTAATGATTTGCTTTGGTTCCAGACATCAAATTGTGTGTGGTTGTCAATTTCGAAGCATAGTGACTTGAGGTGTTTCATGTGGAGTAGTGTTTGGATAGGATCGCGCATTGTAGCGAGGCTACGTGGAGATCTGACCTTTCAGGGTAGGTTTACGAGTTCTATTTCTATGATGTGAGACGGGTTCTCAGCCTTGTGTTGTGATGGTACTGGTGAGCTTGAGGTACAGCTCCTTCATTCGAGTCATTTCTTTCATGATTTGAGTATGTTCAGACCGTTGCTTATTGGTGCGCGTATTATGCCAGTTGTGGCTTAGGCCTCTATTGATGTGTCATGTCACCAGAGTGGTGTGTTGGATTAGAGGAGATCGTTGGGATCATTAATGAATACGAATGGATTTGATTTCAGCTCGTTGGAAGGATAATATCGAGGTTCGGCTCGGAAATTGCTATGGAATTTGCAAAAAGAAAAGTGGCTTCATGAATGGTCGATCTGAGGAATGGTCATGGTTTATCGCGTATTTCATCTATCGTTGGCAGCATATGAAAGTGTTGGAATGAGACTTTAGTTGATAAGAGGTTTTCTACCAGTATTAGGGTGTTGTGTGCAGCTGTTGTGAATGGAAGTTATCACTACATGTGTTGAGTTACGTGGTATATTAGATAATTGCACTTGAGGTTGCAGGCAGGGATTATTGCAGCTGGTTCGGGCCTATTCAGAGTATACATGTGAGGTTTTAATAGTATTGTTGGTTTCAGAAGTGAAAATGTGGTTCTATGGTTTGTGGGCTAGATTGGATTGTGTAATTCCAGTTAATAATGTTTTATCGGACCTATATGAGATAGGGTGACGTGGGATCACCCCCCGGGTATATGCATGGTAAAGTTATTCAGCTATTGGTTGGCTTCTAGAACAACTCTGGGTACGTTCGAGGACGAACGTGTGTTTAAGTGGGGGAGGATGTATCGACCCGACCGGTCATTTTGAGCTTTTGCACTTTGATCGCCAGTTCTTGGGCATGACTTGCCCCGTGTGATGTATTATGACTGATGTAAGTCGTTGGTTTTTGTTTTCACGGAAATCGGAATGAGTTTGAAAGAACAGTTCTCAGTTGTGGCTTGAAATTGGAAAGGGTTGACCAAGATTTGACTTATTTATCTATGAGCCCGGATCGGAGTTTTTATGATTTGGTTAGCTCCGTTAGGTGATTTATGACGTAGGAGTGTGATCGGAATTGGTTTTGGAGGTCCGGTGTAGAATTAGGCTTGATTTGGCGAAGTTAGTATTTTGGCGATTCTCGGTTGGTAGGTGAGATTTTGATCCGGGGTTCGGAATAGAATTCCGGGAGTTGCTGTAGCTTTGTTATGTCATTTGGGATGTGTGTGCAAATTTTTAGGTCATTCGGATGTGGTCTGGTCGAAAGCGTATTTCGGAAGTTTTTGGAAAACTTAGGCTTGAATTCGATGAGTTTTGGGTAATTTAATGTTGTTTGAGGTGTTTTGATGATTCGAACAAGTTTGAATAAGGTATTGGGTCATGTTTGTGCTTTTGGTTGAGGTCTCGGGGGCCTCGAGGTGATTTCGGATGGTTAGCGGGAAGGATTTGAGACTTGTAAGATTGCAGGATTTTTGCTGTTTTTGGTGTTTTCGCACCTGCAGTTTGGGGACCGCAGGTGCGGTGTCGGACGTGCGGGGAAGGAGGCCGCAGATGCGAGAGTTGGCTTGGCGAGCAGTTTCCGCAAAAGCGGACAAGGTGGCCGCATCTGCGAAGCCGCAGATGCGGTATTTCTTTCGCAGATGCGATTTGTGCTATTAAGTAAGTGACCGCAGAAGCGGTTGTTTGGGCTGCATATGCGGTACCGCAGAAGCGGGTTTCAGACTGCAGGTGCGGAAAGGCCTGGGCAGAAGGTATATGTTTCATCCTCTGCAATTTTTGAAGGGTTTAATCATTTTTTAACTCGGAATTGGGAGCTTTGGGCGATTTTGAAGAGAGAAATCAAAGAGACTTCGTTGAGGGAAGGATTTTGGACTTGTAACACTTTTCTATGGTAGAATTTCATGATTTGGGACTGAAATTTAAGAGATTAAAGTGCTAAAAATGGAGGTTTAGGGCTTGAGTTTAAGAGAGCTTAAATTGGGGATTTGAGGGGTCAATTGAACTCTGATTCTTGTGTTTTTGATATGTATGAACTCGTGGGGAGATGAGAAATCTAATGATGTGAAAATTTCTGAGTTTCTAGAAGTGGGCCCGGGGCTCGGGTTTTGCTAATTTTGGGATTTTTGATATTTTTCGATTGTTTTCGCTTGGGCTTTGTTACCTTAGCATATTGTGACGTATTCATTCTGATTTTTGTTAGATTCGACGCGCGTGGAGGCCGATTCGAGGGGCAAAGGCGTCGCGAGCTAGAGTGGTAGCCGGTTCGAGGTGAGTAATGATTGTAAATGATATTCTGAGGGTTTGAAACCCCGGATTGCATATCGTAGTGCTTATTGAGGTGACTTGCACGCCGGATAGCGAGCGTAGGGTAGAGCACCGTTGGGGATTGTGACTTGGTCCGTCCCGAATTGATGAATTTACCGTGTATTTGACTGAAACTTATTTGTTATCATCGTGATTTGGACTGATTGTCATATTTGGGCTTTGTGCCAGTTATTTGAACCCTTCGGGGATTTTCATCACTATTTCCTCACAGTTTAGACTTACTACTTGAACTCAGTCCTGTTGATATCTACTATTTTATAAACTCAGCCATTTTTACTCAGTTTTGAGACATAAATGATATTTTTAAATGTTGTTTTGGGCTGAGAAATACTAATTTACAAATGCCCGAGGGGCTTGTGATGATTTATTCTGACTGAGTGAGGCCGAGGGCCTGTGTTGTGAGGATACTATGGGATCGGGCTGCGCGCCGCAACAGTGTTATACTGGTACCGATATGAGGCCGAGGGCCTAGATTTGATGCCACGAAATGGCTTGATATTGCGCTTGGGCCGTAAGGGGCCCCTCCCGGAGTCTGCACACCCCCAGTGAGCGCCGTCAACGAAATATATGGATCGGGCTTCACACCACAGCGGTTACTATAGGATACTTATCTATGTGTTTACTTTGTTTCATTTGTCCGCCATTATCTGTTGTGTGTTACTTCACGGGGTATCTACCCGATTGCCTGGCATTATCTGTTGAATGAGTATTGTGCCCGAGAGGCGGATTTCTGTGCTTATCTGCACCAATTGTTTTGCATTCATTTGCATAACTGTTGGAAAAGTCATTTTTAAAAGAGGTTTGAACTGAGCTAAGATGTTTTCTAAAGATTTCACAGCTTCACTGTTTTTCTCAAGGGGTTTTATACTGCTTCTATACAGCATGATGAATTGCCTTACGTGATTTCTTACTGCTCAGTTGTTATTTACCTTTATTACTCACTGAGTTGGAGTACTCACTTTACTCCCTGCACCTCGCGTGCAGATGCATGTATTGCTTCCCCGGTAGCGGGTTTTGAGCTGATCGGGGGCTAAGTTATCGGAGTTAGCGAAGTGACTGCAAGCGTTCGCAGCACCGCATTTCTTCCTTTTGTTTATCGGTCCTATTTTTGTATATTTCATACTTCGTAGTTGTATTCATACTTTAATAGATGCTCGTGGCTTGTGACATCCCGGTTTGTGCTGTGTTGGGTTGTACTTCCGCTAACTATTATCATTAATTCATATTTAAACTGCTTATGAACTGTTTAACTGCTTTAAAAGGATGGATTGGGTTAGTTGGCTGGCCTTGTCTTCACGAGAGGCGTCATCACGACCGGATTGGGGTTTGGGTCGTGACACATGTGATTCTACCATTTTTGACTCCATAATAACAATTCAAATTAGAATTATTTGGTTACAATGAAGTAGGAAAAAGAAAAATAAAACCACCAGTTTATTTACACCCACGACTGATGTCTTTCCAAACGTGGGCTTAAAATAATAATTCTAATGTACGGCCATAACTTATTCTTATCGACATTCAACCTATCAAGAAAATAATTATTTAATTTACTGACTTTTATCCGTGCCAACAAATCTATTGTTTTGAACTTTCATCAGATGTTGAAGTAGACAATTTTTGTCATATCAGATTATTATTCCTGCATTTCATCTCTACATAATATTACTCTATTGCCCTATTAAATGCAGGAGAGAAGTATGTTTCTGCTTAAAGTTGACCTTACTACAGAAGTATTTTTTCTTATTGGTTGTTGAACGTGTGTAACTTTCAGAAGCAATTCTTTTAAAAGTTTTGGCGTGGAGATACATTGTTTGATCAACCTTATGAAGTTAGGTCACAGAAGAGGTACACGCTGCTTCTCTGTTCTTTACACTTCCTTTCTTCCCAATCCTTCTTTCCTCAAATAATTCTACTCATGAATGATAAAATTTTCTGGAAACAATGCGTCTTGACTAAAAAAGTTATATCTTTTTATAGACGCCTCAAAATCATGATTCGCTTGTGCCGTTGAAAAGAGCACTTCTAGAACCAAACATATACAAAAAAACAGATCCAGATTCTTTGTATATTTATAAATATATGCTTTTGAATTTATTTCACAAATATTGGTATTCTTTACGCGTCCTCACTAAAAAAAAATCGTATCTTTCTACAAACATGTCAAAACTATGATCTGTTTGTGCCGTTGGAAATAGAATTTCTGGAGCTACAATATATACAAAAATTAGGTTAAGATTCTCTATAAATTAATACAAATATTCTTTGGAGCTCAATTTTGATTTTTGTCGTTGTGCTTTTAACAACATTGCGCTTTCTGACAACAAAAATTATATTTTGCTGGTACATCGTCTCTTTTTGATAGCATAGTATTTTTTTATTTTAACGCTTTCATTTTCTTTCACTCGTACTTCTATAGAGTTACAACTTGAGTTCAGTATCAAGCTACCATTATGCACTTGAAATATCAGGAAATTCCACATCCATATCATGAAATTGCGGATGATAAAAAGGATCCAGTGTCAAAGTTATTCAACTGAAAGTTAATTCTCCAGTGATCGGTGGTTTCCCTATAATGAGGTAATCCCTTAAGTCTTCGCTTCACCTTTAAGAATGATCAACAAAAGAGACATTCAATGTTCTTGAAAGTTTCTTCAATAAGGCTACTAACATGAAGGTTCTTGTGTTCAAATTATCTACTCATGATGAGATAGTTATGTCAGCTGGCCCCAAAGTGAAGATCAACCCCATGAAGTCAAATAATTTGTCGATACTAACATGTTTCATTTTTGGTGACTTTATGGATGAAAGAAATAATCGATAACAGTCGCAGTGAGGTTCATATCTATTGAGTAATTTTTATAATTTCAAATTAACTATTTTGCTATTGTTGGTTTTGTACTAAGATTAATATTTTCATACCTTATGAAGTAAGTTTTTGGTTTCGCATGATTGTGGTTAGTTTAAGAAACGTTGTACTGATCTTGACATAAAAAGTTTTATGCAACAATGTGAAAATTTAGATTTTTTATAAAATTATTTTTTGTATGTTTCGAAAATATTATTGCAATACTTAATGGTTGGTGCTGACCTTTGTAGTTTTACTTGCTTGATTGATGAAATTGTTAGTTATGATATTTCTTCAGTTGTTTAATTTTTATTGTGTGATAATTTTTTTGACAGTCGGATTTGAAAGTATATGAGAGCTTAATGAAGCTTTTCTGATGAATTTGTCTGCGCAGACTCTGAAGGTTCGATCCTTTTCTTTTGTACACGCTTGATCAACAATTTCTTTCAGTAGTGGTACTTCTTTAATATGACTAGAACAAATAATTGATTTGCAATTGATATGTAGATGGTGTTTTAAATAAATTTATTTGAAATTATGAAGAAGCTTGGATTGAGTAGAAACACGTTTTCAGTCATTTGCAGATAGTAAAAGAGGCGAATACGATTCATTATTAAATTTATGTCGTGGGAGGAGAATCGTGATTCTATCGTACCGTAACTCTTCTTCTTGATGTAAGTTATTAGTTTCTACCTTTATATAAGCAATAATATTCTTGCTATATCCAAATTTTAGGCTTCAAATCTCCTTAACAAACTTTTTATGCCACTTAACATATACTTCCAAGCTACATTTAGAGTTGGTGTTTCATAAAGACAAGAAATTACATGTATGTTGCGGTTTTAAAAGACATACTTAGTTATTTGAATTGCTCGACCGTTGAAGGAATGTGTTGGTGAAATAAAGATTTCTGAACAATTTATTCCATTCAGTCTTTTTAGGAGATACATTCGATAGTTGTCAAGTTCTAGAATTCAAATCAAATCCTATTCATTCCCATATTTGTTTTACATGCTGATTTCTGACAATATAACTACTTTTTTCGAAATCATATTATATTCCTTCCTGCTACTATCTCTTTCAAGTCTATTCAGATCATAAAACATGCAAAACCTGATTATAATTAAGATCTTCCACACTATAAATATATCAAAGTGAACAATATATGTTCACAAAGTGAGTTGTGTGCTTTCAATATTGTAAGCAACGGGCTACCTGAAAGTTAACCATTGATTGTTTGTAAAGACAACTATAGACTTCTCAACTGAGGATAAAATTCATAATTAAAAAAAGAAAAACATGCACAATAATACTCCATCAACATAAAAAAAATGCTGAAACACATTATGCACTATTTGAATAACGCATTCAGTGAATACACATAATATGACTACAGATGAAAATTAACTTAGAATCCATAAAATCTCTTTGGCCTATGATATTGAAAAAAGACGCCATATGGAGGTGGATAATAGAGAATGTTATATCAAAATAATTATGGGATTCATTTTTACAATACATGTATAGGGAACTGAAGAACTAGCAGGTACATTCTCCAGTGTTCCTAATGGGGAACTGATTTAAGAAATAATATAATAACAATGTGCCTATAAGTTCATAGACTGCTAACTAATTGAAGGAATACGTTAATGAAATTAAAATTTTCATATCAACGTACGTTTCAAAGACTTAATAGCATATGATATATATGTTCTATTACAGATAACTAATTCTTATAAATTAGAATAATATTACTTTGTAGCTACAATTTGATTTCCTTTGAACATTTGTTTCTATTTGGTTGGGCCAGTCCATGGAGACGAGCAGTAATATCATCGTGCTATTTTAACCATACATACGGTGGCAAAAGACATACTTGATTCCTCCGTAATTCGGCAAAGCTTGCTTATATTTTTATGGTACATTCTCATATTCCTCAATAGTTACAGTTGTACGTCAATTTGTGTGAGTTTGAATTATATTAATAGTACTTCTTATTTCTTAGGTAGTTGAATTATTCTTGAAAAACTTTGTTATTTGTCACACCTTTATATTATTACTTCTCATTTCTCAGGAACATGAAATATGATATCGAAACAAAGTTGTATTCCTAATTGAAAACTCTGTTGGTGGGACCATCCACCTTAACTACAATTTACTACTCCGGCAACGCTGCATATTATGGGAGAAGTGCAGTTAGTTGTTAACAACTGCCTTTTGGGATTGCAAGGATTCAGGAAAGAGGAACTAAACTATATCGTTCGCCATGCTCAGGTAATTGTTAATTTAATTATTCAAAAGAATTTTTTGTTCCTCATTAATTGTGAGAAGATACAAAAAATATTGGATAAAGTATAGGGGTTGAGTTAGAACTGTAATTTGATGTTTGATATTCATCGCTTGATGAGTATCTTCTACTTAATTGGCGCTGAATATCCAACTAAGAAAAAACAGCATGAGAAATATGATAAAATATCTGTCTGTCATGAAAAGTATTAAAGAGGAGATAAGTTAATTTTGATAGAGATATTGATACTCTGATTGCATCGGTTAGTAAAGAGGAGATAAGTTGATTTTAGGCAACTTTTGCAATTCAAAGGGAGCAGTGCATAGCTTTTCTAAAAATTCAAATTTTATTAGCACTACCTATGAGCATATGAATATGAACGTAGGATAATCATTTTTTTCCTAATAATGTGTACTTTGTAATGGAACTATAACACAAAGTTTCTTTCCTACAGATGTCTTAAAATTTTTTATTAAAGGCTTTGAAATTTTTCATAAAAGGCTTAACAACTACTATTAAGGTTCCCACTTTCTTTTAGAGATGATTCAGAGAGCAATTGAGAAAGCAATATCAAAGTACTGGCAAAGTAGGGTGACATGTCATGGGGTCATATTACTATACTCAGACGGAAGAAGATTATTCTTATGAAAAAGCAATATCAAAGTACATAATGGCAAAGTGAGGTGACTTGCCATGGGTTCATATTACTATACTCAAACACCATATAAGAGACCTTTGTGAAAAACAATAAACTGTAGACACTTCCTATGGTTGCAACAAGGCTTTGTGAAGCAATTCCCAATATTATTATTCCCCATTATATATATATATATATAGTGATCGTGCATTTAAATGTTCATAAAATAATGGTATTTGCATGCTCTTTTTTGTCTATCGTATTTTTGAAGTGATATTTTCTTATGAAAAATTATATTTAATATTCTCCGCGCAACGCGCGGGTAGGGATACTAGTTTGGGTAAAGATCCAAAGAAAAATCCAAATCAACCATTAAGCCCACAACTAATAAAACTGTCGAACACACTCCACAGTGCACATATATACGAAAAGACTGGTTCTAATCTGAGCTTGTAGATTTTTCTTCAGAATCAGAAAAGTGAGATCATGGGGACTCGAGAAGTGTATGAAGAAAAGCTGAAGAGAGGAAACCTGCATCACGATCCCACCATAAAGCCTGGCCTTGGCTCTCCTAGATGCCCTCGTTGTCTTTCTCTCTTGAATCCTACTTCTGTATGTACCATCTTCTTCTCATTTTTCACATATTTTGCATATACGTTTTTGATGAAATTCCTATTAGATTCGAGCTGTTTCTGTTTGATTTTTGCTGCAGAAAAATGGTGAATGGGCTATTACCCCTGTTCTGCACGATGTCACTGGTGTGGTACGTATTCGTAGTAATTTAAGCTGCGTTTAATTGCACAACATATTTGCTAACTTCTGTATGAGTTACAAAATTGAACTTTATAGAAAATTTTGCTAACATTTAAACGGAAAAGTTAGGCTAGTGTTGGCTATGGTTTGTGCTATCAACCCGAAACACTGTTTTATATCATGTACTTATGACTATACTTCGTGAGTAGGAGAAACAAGGTATTAAATAAAATATTTGTAAAATACTTGATACCTCTTTAGATGAAAGAGTTAAAGATTGTAAAACAAAATATCACTCATTGAGTACATAAGTGACATGAAAACATAAATAAAGATTGTTAGTGGATTATTGATGTTTTTGTTATATATTTTTTCAAGTCGATTCTTCATGTGCCATGGGACATAACATATTTCATATGCGCACTAATTAAATCTTTTGTTTTTCCTTAAACCAGTTAGTATTCGTAGCACTATTTGAAGGACACTTCAAATACATTATATTTGAGCTTAAACGAGATGATGCGTGTCCTGCTCTTGTTGCCTATAAATTTGTTTTAGGGGTTTTTACTTGAAGATTTTTGGTTTTATTATGTCGTGCCCTTAGTTTATTTTATGTTAGTTGAGTCCTGTTGTTATTTACATTTTGGTACCTAAAGGTGTCCACTTTTGTTGGTCGACACGTGTCCAGTTTGTTAGGATACTAGTTGTTTAATACCGTGTATTCCCTGTTTTGTTCAGTCATCTTGAATGAAAAATAAATTTTATATTCTTCTATTTCTCTATTTTCTTTTCTTTGCTTTCTTAGTTCATTTCCATGGCTATTCCCATTCGGGAATCGCTACATTTGGTATCAGAGCCGATGATTCTCGGCTGTTCTTCGGTGCTAATGGCGGAGTACGGCAGAGGTTCGAATGAGTTGGAGAAAAAAAATTCAAGCCTTTATTGACAGATCAAATAGAAGACTGCAATATATGGAAGAATGGTAACAAAATCGTTTTCGAACCTTCCATAGTTCATAAAATCAGTATGACTTTCAAAAGTCGGAGAGTGAGCGGGTTCCCAGTGACCCATACACTTTTCATCAGTATTCTGGTGCAAATCCAAGTTCATATCGAGATTCCTCTAGTGATTTCACTTATGGATTAGCTAACGCAATGGATGAAGGATGGAATTATCTCCATTCACCCATAAGTGCTCCCTCTTATCAGGTTCCATGCATTTATCCATTTGACGGTAACTATACGGGTTTTTTTTTCGTTCAGATGGGTGGTGGTACTGTAGTGTCGGCGACAGACGTTGCGCCTACACACAAAGATCCTCTAACAATGGCGACAAGATTCAGGAGTAACAAGAAGAAGAGAGGATATGTTAGTGCCTGCTATCGCTGTATGGGAAAATGCAGGAAACATCTTGGGAGAGCAAACACTGGAGGAATGCACCATCCGAAGATTCTTTTTCATAAATATCTTTCTAGTTACACTGGGAAAGTGGGTATGAGGTATTTTTACAAACGTCAGAACTTGTCTAAGAAGAAAGGAAACTATGTCGCAGTGTTTTGGAAAGCGTTAAGCACAAAAAAGCGACGAGGCCTCGCTTTACCGAAGCGAGAAGCGAAGCGCGCGCTTTTTTCATGTGAATCGCAATTTAACACATAAATAAAAAAAAAATAGGCATAGATAAATGGCTAAGAACTCATTAAAAATAACATATTAAGCAAATTAAATTTACTACAATCAACAACAAAAAGAAAACATAATAGTTAATTGACACGAACCAGAAAACAGAGCATAAAGTAGATGATAAAGCAGAAAACAGAGCATAAAGCATAAAACAGAGCACAAAGTAGAACAGAAGAAGAAGAAGTCATTTAGGGCACAAAATCAGCGCTTAAAAAGTGAAAAAAATTGAAAGAAGAAGAGGAGAAGAAGAAGAGAAGAAGAAGAACATAAGAAGAAGAAGAACAGAAGAAGAAGAAGAAAAGAAGAAGTCGTTGAAGAAACTTACCGAGAATTGGAGACTTTGTCGTTGCTGGAGTTCGCTGGAGAAGAAGTCGTTGAAGAGCGTATGTTTATTTGTTAACAGATGGCTTATTTTCCAACAACAATTCTAAAAAACCCTAGCAGATGCCTTCTACTCGCTTAAGCACGCTTTTTTATCGTTTTTCCATCGAGGCGCTTGTCGCTTAAGTGGGAGAAGCGAGCGCTTTTTAAATGTGAGTCGCTTTTCTGCTACAAAAGCGATAGCCCTGCGCCTCGCCTCGCTTCAGCGCTTAAAGCGAGAAGCGAGCGCTTTTAATAACACTGCTATGTCGAGAACCAACTGTTTGATAAAAATTCTCACAGAAATGAGATTGAGCTGCAATGCAGATTTGATAACAAGGAATCCTTTGTGGTTCATATTGATGGCCGAGACTGTGGAGTGCTTGGTGAGACTGAGAAATTTGTCTCTAAGGAGATCTTGACTATTGAATATGAAAAATCAGTTGATGGGAAGAGAATGTGCAAAAGGATGGTGTTGAAGTTGCAGTAAATCAGGTGGGAAAGATGTTCGATGAAAGAATCAAAAGAAATGAAAGCGAGTGGATTTGCCCATTTGCAAAAGAAGAATTAGATATAATAGAATCAGAAGTTGAGTTTAATGGGAGTGGCTATGTGCAATCTGACAATGTCGAGCGACAAAAGAAGGAAGAACCTCCTTTGGAGGTTACCGAAGAAGGTAAGCAAGAAGCTACAATTGAGCAAGTCACAAAGGCTAATCTCCTCATTCCTACATCAACCATTATATATGTTGCTAGAGCTAGTATACATATCAAGATGCAGAAACAAGAAGCTTTTGTATGAGAAGCACATTCAGGTAAGGCTAAAATATTGAGTGTAAACAATAATGTTTTATCTCGTGGGGCGAAAGTGGTAGTAATGCAAGTTGCTTATCATTTTGGGCCATCGGCTTATTTCCTTGCCTTAAATACCAGGTTCAAATCTAAGGGGTTAATTGAGAGTTATATGATGGGCATATATGACGAATGTGGAATTATGGGGAACGTTAGGAAACTGTTTGATGAATTGCCCAGTAGGTTTGTGGTTCATCATAGTGCTTGCTATATGGGTGAGATCAATAAGGCTTTAAAACCGTCCAGACCTATGCTAGCTGATGGTTCAGGTGCAAATGTATTCACATTGCTCCCATGGTTCGGTAGGAGTTTGTCCATATATATGGACTTCAAAGTAGTTATGGATGAAGACTTCATCGTTGATGCCATAAGGTTTGGATTCACAATCCAAATCCAAATCTGAGCGAACTCTGTGAAGAGCCGAGGCCACAAAGCATAATGAACGGAGTTACTCGAGTACATTTGTTGCTTGAAAATGACCTTAGCATGTGTAAGTGTATCTTGCTAGATATAGGGAAAGAAACAATGATGGCGATGAACAATAATAGCAAAATTTTTAACACTCGGTAGGGTAAAGAAATACTACTAACAAGTCTTCTGTATCTTCCATACCCATATTCTTCTTCACCAAATAGTATTCTCATCTTTCAGCTCACAATTGGTGCTATGACATGTGCAACTTGTGTAAACTCTGTTGAAGATATCTTAAGAAAGCTTCCAAGAGTAAGAAAGGCAGTAGTTGTTTTGGCTACATCACTAGGCAGGGGTAGATATGGTCTATCCATAATCAGTGAAGATGATATACTGAATGTAACTGAGTATGTTAGTTTTGAAGTTTCAGTTGTACAGTGCAACGAACAAGTCATGATTGTACTGAGGGTGGTTGGACTATCTGCTAAGATGGATGTGCAATTGATGGAAGTCATTCTTCCGAAGTTGCATGGTGTAAAACAGACTTATGTTGAGAGGAAAACAAGAAAACTAGAAGTTGCTTTGGATCTTGAGGTTCTAGGCTCGAGATCCTTAATTGATAGAATTAAAGTTCTAGTTCTACCTAATGCTATGGTACTTTGGCAATGTGATCCCTTCATATTAGGTGACTGGATAGAGTGGGCTTTAGTGATTACTGTCCAGTTCGTCATTGGTGTACTACTTTATGGTACAATTTCCAGATTATGGTCCCCAACTTACCTTGGAAAAGGTGCCTTGTTGATCATATATGTACTTCTGGGAAAATTCTTGAAAGCTCCTACTAAAGGAAAGGCATCAGATGATATCAAAAAGCTTTATTTGCTACAAGGAGAAGTGAATGCTTTATTGATTCAACCTGGTGATGTACTAAAAATGCTTCTGATTATACCATGTAATGAGGTCTGCCTAAACATTAGGTAACTCTGTCTTATTATTGTCAAGTCATAGTTTGAGAATTAAATACCAAGTCTGAACTGCACACCTCACTGGAAAAGAATATTAGGAGCCAAAGATTAATATCCAACCTTAAGTCTATGATCAAGTCTTACAGTGCAATCTTGTGTTGGTAGGAGATAGCAGGTATCCGATGGAACAGTCAAGGTGAGCGCAAATTGACCCATGCACCATTGCTTTTTAACAGTGCACCTCTTACAATTTCCATGCCCCGCAAACTTATCAATGTTCAAGTGAATTGGTATACAAACCTCATGCATGTTACTATGTTAAAACTCTTGGTTTGCAGGAGCTATTCCCTAGATATGAACTTGAGATTTCGAGGGGAACAACCTAATATTTTCACATAGGGTTATTGTTGTCTTCCACCCTATGGAATATTTCTAGTGTACAATTGTACATCTTCTCACCACAATAAGAAATATTGAAGGCCTACTTAAAGGATTGAGATTTAAGCTAACATGACTGTCCATGTTTCCATGTCATGTCAGGCACATACAATGTCATGGAGTTCCAAATTTTGAGAATGGGAGGCATGGCTGAGATGGGTTGGGAATGTGAAGAGGAAATGCATAGATGTCCAAGTAAGGAGGCGTGTGAGGTTAACTTTGGTGGGTCCAAGGATAGGTAAAGGTAGACCTAAGAAGTATTGTGGATAAGTAATTAGGCAGCACATGACACAATTTCAGCATATCGAGGACATGGCCCTTGATAGCAAGGTGTGGAGGGCGAGAATTAGGGTAGAAGGTTAGTAGGAAGTCGAGCATATCTCTTTGCCATACCATTAGTTCTAGTATTATTCTCGTATTTTCTTATTTTTAGATCTTTATTACTATCTATTGTCTCTCTTTCTTCTGTTATCTTATTATCTTGCTGTTGTAACTGCCTAGTTTTTATGGCTTTTTCACTATTGTATTTCTTTTAATCACTACTATGACTGTGCTTTGCTTGGGCGGAGAATTTATCGGAACTAAACCTCTCTACCTTCGCAAGGTAAAGGTAAGTCTGCGTATACACTACCCCTCCTCAGATCCCATTTGTAGGATTATACTGAATTTTGTTGTTGTTGTTGTTGTTGTTGGGGCATGGATTTTCTAAGAAGTCGATTGGTGTGTTGATATTGATAAGACGACTTGGTGAATCCATCAGGACATCAAGTTTTGATAGAGAAAGCTTTACTTGAGAATCCTTGTCAATCATAGTTTCCCCTGAGTAATAGGATCCTTCTTTGCAGGTTCCCTCTTAGAAATAGCATTGTGAATTGGTTTTCCACTTTTCAAAGACTTCCTTGATGTGGCCTTGACCTTTAAGGGTTTGGAGGCTATCTAGTGTAGACAGAGTGACTTGAGTGGTCGTTTTTTGGAGATGGAGGTGTGAATGAACACTAAATAGAGGTGCAGAAGCAACAGAAGATGGAGGTGGAAGAGTAATAGTGGGTGGTGGTGCAGAGATATTTGAGGATGGATGTAGAGGAGTAATAGTGGGTAGTGGTGTTGAAATACCAGTGGATGAAGGTTGAGAACTAGCAGGTGGTGGTACAGAACTAACAGAGGATTTCACATTCTTCCTTGGCTTAGCTTTCTCACCTTTGGATTTAGAACCAGGCTTTGAGGATAATTTCAGTTTTGAAGGAGTCTGGATAGTCTTTGTCATGGTGAAGTAGAGATGAGATAATTAGCTTTTTTGCTCAGGGTTTGAAGAAGAACAATGAATTTGGAAAAAGGTGCAAAGAGAATATATTTAAGGGGAGTATTCCTGATTTGACTAGAAGAGAGAGAGAGAGAGAGAGAGAGAGAGAGAGAGAGAGAGAGAGAGAGAGAGAGAGAGAGAGAGAGAGAGAGAAAGAGTATTGATTTGAGTTCTAACGGAACTCCTATAACGAATATATTCGATAACTGGAATTTAGAAATAATAGGACTCTTAACTGAACAGATCCCCTTTTGATTTTTGACTATTATAACGGATAAAATTGAGACCTGCTTGGCATAAGAAGTCTGATTACATCAGTATTTCCGTTATAAGTTTTAATACGCATTTGACAAGATGGCACGTACCTGAGTTGAAGGACCAACTCCTTTGCAATTCCTTAGTCCTTTCCACAGTAAAACTTCAAACACAATAAGATCAATATCATAAGACGTCAACATCAGTTAGATTTTCAAGGCAAGTGTGTATACTAAAAACAAAGTATGATATTGAATCAAGTATTAGTTACTCAGACATCTACAAATATTACCTTTTCTTGCCAATCATTGGGGAACTTAGTGAGAGGACTTAATTAATCCTGATTCCAGCATGTTTCTTTCAAAATGATCCCTACACAGTGCCTTAGTGAAAATGTCAGCAATTTGATCTTCATTTTTACAAAAATTTATTGAGATGTTTTCCTTTTCCACATTATCTTTGAAAACGTGGTGTTTGATGTCAATGTATTTAGTTCTCTTATGATGAGATAGATTCTTAGCAATATTTATAGAACTAGTGTTGTCACGGAAAATGGGAACACAATCAACAAAAATATCATAGTCCTTGAGATGCTTCCTTATCCATAGTAGTTGTGCACAACATGCTGCTGCTGCTACATATTTTGCTTAAGCTGTAGATAGGGTCACTGAGTTCTGCTTCTTTATTCCCCAGGAAACAAAGCAAGCCTAAAAAGTGAGCTGTTCTAAAAGTGCTTTTCCCGTCAACATGAAAACCTGCATATTCAACATCAGCATAACTAACTAAAATAAAATTGTATCCTCTTAGATACCACAAGCATAAGTCAGGAGTTTCTATCAAGTATCTAAGTATTCTATTGACTTCCTTTAAATGGGATTCCTTGGGATTTGCTTGAAACCTTTCACACAGACCTACACTGAACACAATGTCAGGTCTGCTTGCAGTGATATATGGAAGTGATCCAATATTCCTTTGTATAGTTTTTGCTCCACATTTTTCCCTTCTTCATCTTGATCGAGCTTTGTGGAAACGACAATAGGAGTATCATTTGTCTTTGAGGATTCCATGTTAAATTTCTTTAAGAGCTCTTTGATGTACTTTTACTGATGAATCATGGTTCTAGTAGGTGTCTTCTTGATCTATAAACCATGAATGAAGCTCAACTCATCCATCATGCTCATTTCTTGTAGAGATTGGTTTGTTCATTTGTAAAGGAAAAGGTATTTTTGAGTATTGGTTGAGGGCTTTTGAGGTAATTAAATATCTTTCTTAACTTTGTGTGGGAGAACTACCTTGTAGAGATTGGTTTGTTCGCACAATTTGAACTACGTGAAAGACGTGTACTCAAGGTGACGCGTGTGTACACGGCCTTATATGTTGAAATTTGACCGGTTTAGACTCTTAGGTTTCTTATGCACACCAAATTGAAGTTGCTCTATAATGTTATATCCTTCATTGTTAAATTCACTCTTATATGCCTTATTTGAAGTTGTTGGTTTATGTTCTACTGTCAAATATACTCATACATGCTTTAATTGAAGTTGTTACATCTTTATTGTCATGTTATCTCTTTCATAGTTGATTTATTCTTAGTTGAAATATTGTTACATGTTATCTCTGTTTGCAATAAATTTTCTTAGAGTAGAAAATTAAATGCAATCACAATACAAATATGAAGAAACATAATTTTATTGATAAATAATTGTGGGTACAATTCTGTTTCTCCCTTGATTCATCTCTCCTGATTATCTCCGTGATTCGAGGGCTAGAATAGTGTGTTTCTCGAATGTAGGATGATGCAAACCTTCATGGGATTTATTTGACCTCCATGAAATTATGTTTATCTGGCCGCATTGTGACGACCCGACCCGTCGTCTCATGAGTTACCGCTTCGTTTCCCCCATTTTATGCTTCTTCATGTTTCGTTATTGGTATGTGGTGTGTGAGAGTTTATTTGGATTGGCTTTGATAAGAAATGAGACACTTAGTCTCTTTAAGGAAGGCTTAAGTTGGAAAAGTCAACCGGACGTTGACTTACGAGTTATAGGGATCGGGTGTGATTTTCGGTGATTCGGTTGGCTTCGGGGGATGATTTGTGACTTAGGAGCGTGATCAGAATTGATTTTGGAGGCCCGATGTAGAATTAGGCTTGAATTGGCGAAGTTAGTATTTTGGCGAATTCCGGTTGATAGGTGAGATTTTGATCTGAGGGTCGGAATAGAATTCCGAGAGTTTCTGTAGCTTCGTTAGGTGATTTTGGGTATGTGTGCAAAATTTCAGATCATTCAGAGGTGTTTTGGACGGGTTTTTGATCGAATTCGTATTTCGGAAGTTTTTAACAAACTTAGGCTTGAATCCGATGTAACTCGATGATTTTGGTGTTAGTTGAGGTGTTTTGATGATTTGAGCAAGTTTGAATAATGTTTTAAGATGTTTTGGTGCCTTTGGTTGAGGTCCCGGGGCCTCGGGGTGATTTCGGATGGCTAACGGGATGAAATTCAAGTTGAGGAAGTGGCAGATTTTGCTGGTATCTGGTATGCTCGCTTTTGCGGAATGGACCGCAGAAGCGGTTCCACAGAAGCGTGAGATTGGTCAAATAAGCGGTTTGTTGCTAAGTTGGGTGGTTCCGCAGAAGCGGAACTCTTTTCGCCTAAGCGAGTCCGCAGAAGCGGACACGGGGTCGCAGAAGCGGTTTGGCCTGTAGGTGAGGATCCGCAGGAGCGGAAGTTGGTGTCGCAGAAGCGGCCCTTGAGTATTAATGAAATTCCGCATAAGCGGACAAAAACCGCAGAAGCGGTAACACAGAAGCGGGCATGGGGACCGCAGAAGCGGAAACCCCTGAAGCCAGTAGGAGTTTTATATTCATTTTGCTCCGCGAGGGTTATGTTATTTCCACCATTTTTAAACGAGCTTGAGAGCTATTGGACGAATTTGAAGGGGGATTTCGACGGGATTTGATTGGCGGTAAGTCCTATGGCCTAGAAACATCATTTTATTGAAATCAACCTTTAAATTCATGGAAATTTGAGTAAAATTTGGAAGAACTAGGGCTTGACTTTTGAAATGAAAATTTGGGATTTAAAGGGTCAAAAGGACTTCGAATTTGGTAAATTTGGTATGTATAGACTCGTGGCGAGATGAGGAATCCATTGATGTAAATTTTATAATTTTTCGAGAAGTGGGCCCGGGGCTCAGATTTTGCTAGTTTCGAGATTTTTGCTAATTTTTGATTGTTTTCGATTGGGTATTGTTCCTTTAGCATATTGTGATGTATTCGCTCTGATTTTGGTTAGATTCGGCGCGCGTGGAGGCCGATTTGAGGGGCAGAGGCGTCGCGAGCTAGAGATTTCACCGGTTCGAGGTGAGTAATGATTGTAAATGATATCCTGAGGGTTTGAAACCCCGGATTTGCACCCATAGTGCTATATTGAGGTGACTTGCACGCCGGATAGAGAGCGTGGGGTAGAGCACCGTTGGGGGATTGTGACTTGGTCCATCCCGGTTGTTGATTTTACCGCGTAATTGACTGAAAGTTATTTGATATTTTCATGATTTGGGCTGACTGCCGTATTTGGGCTTCGTGCCGATTACTTGAATCCTTCAGGGATTGATATCACTGGTTTCGCATTACTTTGCATATCATTTAATCTCGGTCCAAGGTTTTAATACTGTTTTGCAAACTCAGCCGTTTTTCTACGATTTGAAAACTCAAACAATATTTTATTGACGTTTTGAGCTGAGAACTATTATTTTAATATTGCCCAGGTGGCATATGTGCATTTCTGGACTGAGCATGGATCGGGCTGCGCGCCGCAGCAGTGTTATAGTGATTTGTGAATATATGGTTGGCTCGGGCTGCACGCCGCAACGGTATTGTATTGATATTGAGGCCGAGGGCCTGGTTGGTGCCACGAGATGGCTTGATTATTTGCGCTTGGGCTGTAGGAGCCCCTCCGGTGTCTGTACACACCCCCAGTGAGCGCTCGACGTTAAATGGATCGGGCTGCACGACGCAGCGGGTACCGGAGCGTACCGTCATATGCATTGCATTGCATTCATGCATTTATTCCTATTCGTATTATTTGTCATGACATTTCAGCACGCGCATTTCATTGGCTACCATGCTACTTCTTGCACTGCTTACCTGATACCCTGGTGTTATTTGTTAATGGAGTGTTGTGCCCGAGGGGCTGACTTATGTGCTGACTTGCACTATCTGCTTCGCATTCATTTGCTTAACTGTTGGAAAAAGATGTTTTTGAAAGAGGTTTTAAACTGAGCCCAGATATTTCTAAAGATTTCACTGTTTTACTGTTTTCTCAAAGGGTTACACTGTCCTATGTAGCATGATGGCTTGCTTTACATGGTTTCTTGCTGCTCAGTTATTATTTACCTTTGTTACTCACTGAGTTGGAGTACTCACTTTACTCCCTGCACCTCGCGTGCAGATGCAGGTATTGTTCACCCGGTAGCAGGTCTTGAGCTGATTGAAGGTATTACTATTGTAGCTGAGCAAGGTGACCGCCAGCGTTCGCGGCACCGGATTCCTTCCTTTTGATTCCAGATTTTATTCTATGTATTACAGGCTTTGTTGTTGTATCAAAAATCCTTCTAGATGCTCGTGACTTGTAATACCCCAATTTCGGGCTGAGTCGGGATGGGTTCCCTGTTTTATCATGTCTATTCCGCAATATGATTTCATTATCTAGGATTCAGACTTATTCATGCTAAGTAACTGTTAAAAGAGGCGTTATTGTTCTGTTGGCTAGTCTTGTCTTCACGAGAGGCGCCATCACGACCGGGTTTGGAAAATGGGTCGTGACAAGTTGGTATAAGAGCCTAGGTTACTAGGTCTCACGAGTCATGAGCAGGTTTAGTAGAGTCTCGCGGATCGGTACGGAGACCTCTGTATTTATCCTTAGGAGGCTGCAGAACCTTTAGGAAAACTTCCCATTCTTGAAATTCTTATCGTGCGTACTTGATTCAGCTTGAGACATAACTCTTGAAATTCCTTCCACACGACTGTATGCGCACATGAGCGCTCAGTATTATATGTGCCTTGATGGCTTGTGACTCCCTGATCAATGGGCGAGATGTGATCTTCGTGAGTATGTTGGGCCAGTCTGGAGGACTTGAGGCCGGATCTTTGCCTATGGCTTGAGCACCGAGGTGCTGATTGTGTGAGCAAGTATTTTGAACTTATATGTTTGGTATTGTCCCTATTAGCCGGAATGGCGGTTGGATATCCATGTGATGAGTATGTTAGTACTGCAAAATGTATCTATATGACTTGGTAGTGACGAAGAAGTCTGCTGGATAATAGATGAACTGTTAAGTGTTCGTTTCCTATTGTGATTGGATGTGTAGCCCGAATATAGGCGCGTGAAGAATATTTTCGTGTCTCCTAGTTGGGGAGTGTAGTGCATTTCATGTGGCGGTATGAGTTCAGACCCGGGAAGACTAAGTGACTGTGTAATGGGTATAACGGTGGAAGGTATGCTGAAATATAAAATTGAGGCAAAGCAGGTGGGTTATCTCCTGCAGAGTGTTCTTAAGTGGTATGATCCTTATGCGTATGTTAGAAGATCTCATGTGTAATTGAAGGGTACGTGTTGAAATTTGAGAATCCGGGTTGCTTAAGAGAGTGGACTCAACTGACGTGGGGATGAATGCGAGGTTTGCAGAGGATTACAGTACTAGATGATCTGTGTTTTCACAAACTTGTAAATGAGTTGAGTTTAATCTCACTATGATATTGTGGCATCATTAGAGTAAAAGTATTATGGGTTATTGAGTGTGTCCTGATATATGGCTTCGAGCCAAGTTGGGGAGGTTGCTGTTGATTAGCTGATTGCACGATTATGTGCTATGTTGGTTCCGTTTCGAGATATGCTGGCAGATCAGTTCTGGTTGCAGAAATTGAGCCGAAGATGGCACGAGTAAAGCAAAATTTTGACAAAGGTTATATGGTGCTTCGCAGATGTGTGGAAATAATAGGATGTTTTGGGCTGTTGTTGATAAAAAATGCCTAGTGTATAGAGAAGGAAGATGTTTGTTTGTATCGGGAGGAGATCATATCTTGCGGTGTCAGAGTGATAATAAGGCACGAGTGATTCTGTTTGTTAAGTCAGGTAATTTGCGGTTTGAATAAGAGTGAATGACTCTCGAGAATGGTTTTATTGTGTTCAAGATTCTACATGTAACAATCAGGTGTCTCAAGGTTGTGTATGCGGTCAGAGACTGTGTTTTCATCGGAAAGGTCAAGACTTGTGGTATTTTATGTTAATTATGGGATTCTATGTATCAGTATTTGGAAAGTAATGGTAACGAATTCAGATTCGCAGGAAGTTCTTCAAAGTAAAGTATTCTGGAATATGGTATTTCTGGGAACATTTGAGGGAGTATTCGGTGGCCTATGGGTCTCAGA
Organism: Nicotiana attenuata; assembly: GCF_001879085.1. Classification (NCBI taxonomy): domain Eukaryota; kingdom Viridiplantae; phylum Streptophyta; class Magnoliopsida; order Solanales; family Solanaceae; genus Nicotiana; species Nicotiana attenuata. The sequence goes on along the minus strand of NC_031991.1, from coordinate 37,670,955 downwards.
TAGTATGGTCTTATGTGCGAGTCTCGTGTGGTAAGCCTGGGTTGAGGCATTGTATTGCTACAGCAAGAGGGAATCTTAGAATATCTTTCGCGGAGTGATTGGGTACTCGAGGTGTAATATGTATTCGTACTGCGGAATTTGGGATCAGGTACAGTGATTCTTTTGCTATATGGAGTTGGAGACTGGGAGTTCTGTACAGACGTTGTAGTGGTTGTGGATCGTGTGTATTTGGTACCATTAGCGGCTATTGGGATTTGGAGGCCCGAGTGGATCTTTCTTTACTTGGTATACTAGATTTTGGATATGACACAGGGGTGTAGACTGGTTGTCTCAGTGTTGGATTATTCTAGACTATTGTGCTATGGGCTATGTCGGAAAGTGCCACAAGTTGCGTGGCGAGGTGCATCGGATTATGTTCTAGCAGAGTGGTTTGTATTCCGAAGACCAGCGGACGGTTGGGAAGGATTGCTTTTCTTAATTGGGCCTTCGTGGCGGATGTCAGTGCAGAGGTTTCTACCATTGATTCAGTTCCGGTATTGAGGGACTTTTTCGGATGCATTTCTTGTGGTCGGGCATGTCGTCTGCGAGATTGTGGATTTCGGTAATTATTCGGTGCCGGGCACCGTATCTTATGGCTCCGGCAGGAGTTATAGTAGTGGAAGGAGCATCTTTAGGCTTCTTGGTAATGAGTTCGTTGGTAGGCTGATTGGATACGTGTTTAGCTTGAGTTGGCTTGGTTGGGCCCGAATTGTGTTGTTGAGGGGTAGGTTGATTCGATCGTTATTGAACTTGCTAGTGATCTGGGGAGATCTATGAGTTGCTTTTCTGTGCTGTGAGACATTATGATTTGTTGGGTATGGGCACATGTGGTGCGGTTCTATTAAGGATTCAGGGAGAAAGTTGAGCGGGAAGAGTAATTGAGTGTTGCTTGGTAAATGGAGTATTGGTTATGACCTATCAGGTGGCGAGTCATATGTTATTTGTTTCACCATGGATGTAATGAATTGCTTTGGTTCCAGACATCAAAATGTGCGTGGCTGTCGATTTTTGATCATGGTGACTTGAGGTGTTTCATGTGTAACAGTGTTTGGATAGGATCGCGCATTGTGGCGAGGCCACGCGGGGGGTATGACCCTTTGGGGTAGATTCAGGTATTCTATTCCTATGATGTGAGACGGGGTCTCAGCCTTGTGTTGTAATAGCACTGATGAGCTTGAGGTACAGCTCTTTCGTTTGAGTCATTTGTCATGATTTAAGTATGCTCAGACCGTTTCTTATTGGTGCGTGTATTATGCAAGTTGTGGCTTAGGCCTGTATTGAGGTGTCGTATCACCAGAATGGCGTGTTGGATCGAGGTGATCGTTGGAGTCATTAATGAATACGAACATATTTGATTTCAGCTTGTTAGAAGGGTAATATCGAGGTTCGGCTCGGAAATCTGTTGTGGTATTAGTCAAAAGGGAAGTGGCTTCATGAATGGTTGGTCTGAGAAATGGTTACGGTTTATCGCGTGTTTTATTTATCGTTGGCAGTATATGAAAGTGTTGGAATAAGACTTTAGCTAATAAGAGGTTTTCTATCGGTATTTGGTTATTGTGGGCAACTGCTGTGAATAGAGGCTATTGTTTCGAGTGTTTGGATTATGTGATATATCAGATGGTCTCACCTGAGGTTGCAGGTATGGGTTATTACAGCTAGTTCGGGCTTATTCTGAGTATAGATGTGAGGTTCTGATCTTGTGTGTGATTTCGGAAAGTGCAATGTGGTTCTATGGTTCATGGACTAGATGGATTGTGAAATTTCAGCTATGTTGTGTTATCGAACCTACGCGAGATAGGGTGACGTGGGATCACCCCCGTGTATATGCTTGGTAAGGTTATTCAGCTGTTGGTTGGCTTCTAGGACAACTCTGGGTACGCTCGAGGATGAGCGTTGGTTTAAGTTGGGGAGGATGTGACGACCCGACCCGTCGTCTCATGAGTTATCGCTCCGTTTCCCCCATTTTATGCTTCTTCATGTTTCGTTATTGGTATGTGGTGTGTGAGAGTTGATTTGGATTGGCTTTTATAAGAAATGAGACACTTAGTCTCTTTAAGGAAGGCTTAAGTTGAAAAAGTCAACCGGACGTTGACTTATGAGTTATAGGGCTCGGATGTGATTTTCGGTGATTCGGTTGGCTTGGGGGGATGATTTGTGACTTAGGAGCGTGATCAGAATTGATTTTGGAGGCCCGATGTAGAATTAGGCTTGAATTGGCGAAGTTAGTATTTTGGCGAATTCCGGTTGATAGGTGAGATTTTGATCCGAGGGTCGGAATGGAATTCCGAGAGTTGTTGTAGCTTCGTTAGGTGATTTTGGGTATGTGTGCAAAATTTCAGATCATTCGGAGGTGTTTTGGACGGGTTTTTGATCGAATGCGTATTTCGGAAGTTTTTAAGAAACTTAGGCTTGAATCCGATGTAACTCGATGATTTTGGTGTTATTTGAGGTGTTTTGATGATTTGAGCAAGTTTGAATAATGTTTTAAGATGTGTTGGTGCCTTTGGTTGAGGTCCCGGGGGCCTCGGGGTGATTTCGGATGGCTAACGGGATGATATTCAAGTTGAGGAAGTGGCAGATTTTGCTGGTGTCTGGTATGCTCGCTTCTGCGGAAATGGACCGCAGAAGCGGTTCCGCAGAAGCGTGAGATTGGTCGCATAAGCGGTTTGGTGCTGAGTTGGGTGGTTCCGCCGAAGCGGAACTCTTTTCGCCTAAGCGAGTCCGCAGAAGCGGACACGGGGTCGCAGAAGCGGTTTGGCCTGGAGGTGAGGATTCGCAAGAGCGGAAGTTGGTGTGCAGAAGCGACCCTTGAGTTTTAATGAAATTCTGCATAAGCGGACAAAAACCGCAGAAGCGGTAGCGGGAAGCTGGCGTGGGGACCGCAGAAGCGGAAACCCCTGAAGCCAGTAGGAGTTTTATATTCATTTTGCTCCGTGAGGGTTATGTTATTTCCACCATTTTTAAACGAGCTTGAGAGCTATTGGACGGATTTGAAGGGGGATTTCGACAGGATTTGATTGGAGGTAAGTCCTATGGCCTAGAAACATCATTTTATTGAAGAATCAACCTTTAAATTCATGGAAATTTGAGTAAAATATGGAAGAACTAGGGCTTGACTTTTGAAATGAAAATTTGGGATTTGAAGGGTCAAACGGACTCCGAATTTGGTAAATTTGGTATGTATAGACTCGTGGCGAGATAAGGAATCCATTGATGTGAATTTTATAATTTTTCGCGAACTGGGCCGGGGCTCGGATTTTGCTAGTTTCGAGATTTTTGCTAATTTTCGATTGTTTTCGATTGGGCATTATTCCTTTAGCATATTGTGATGTATTCGCTCTGATTTTGGTTAGATTAGGCGCGCGTGGAGGCCAATTTGAGGGGCAAAGGCATCGCGAGCTAGAGATTTCACCGGTTCGAGGTGAGTAATGATTGTAAATGATATCCTGAGGGTTTGAAACCCCGGATTTGCACCCATAGTGCTATATTGAGGTGACTTGAACGCCGGATAGAGAGCGTGGGGTAGAGCGCCGTTGGGGGATTGTGACTTGGTCCGTCCCGGTTGTTGATTTTACCGCGTAATTGACTAAAACTTATTTGATATTTTCATGATTTGGGCTGACTGTCGTATTTGGGCTTCGTGCCGATTACTTGAATCCTTCAGGGATTGTATTACTGGTTTCGCATTACTTTGCATATCATTTGATCTCGGTCCAAGGTTTTAATACTATTTTGCAAACTCAGCCGTTTTTCTAAGATTTGAAAACTCAAACAATATTTTATTGACGTTTTGAGCTGAGAACTATTATTTTAATATTGTCCAAGTGGCATATGTGCATTTCTGGACTGAGCATGGATCGGGTTGCGCGCCGCAATAGTGTTATAGTGATTTCTGGATATATGGTTGGTTCGGGCTGCACGCCGCAGCGGTATTGTATTGATATTGAGGCCGAGGTCCCGGTTGGTGCCACGAGATGGCTTGATTATTTGCGCTTGGGCTGTAGGAGCCCCTTCGGAGTCTGTACACACTCCCAGTGAGTGCCTTCGACGTTAAATGGATCGGGCTGCACGCCGCAGCGGGTACCGGAGCGTACCGTCATATGCATTGCATTGCATTCATGCATTTATTCCTATTTGTATTGTTTGTCATGACATTTCAGCACTCGCATTTCATTGGCTTCCATGCTACTTCTTGCACTGCTTACCTGATACCCTGGTGTTATTTGTTAATGGAGTGCTGTGCCCGAGGGGCTGACTTATGTGCTGACTTGCACTATCTGCTTCGCATTCATTTGCTTAACTGTTGGAAAAAGATGTTTTTGAAAGAGGTTTTAAACTGAGCCCAGATATTTCTAAAGATTTCACGGTTTTACTGTTTTCTCAAAGGGTTACACTGTCCTATGTAGCATGATGGCTTGCTTTACGTGGTTTCTTGCTGCTCAGTTATTATTTACCTTTGTTACTCACTGAGTTGGAGTACTCACTTTACTCCCTGCACCTCGCGTGCAGATGCAGGTATTGTTCACCCGGTAGCGGGTCTTGAGCTGATTGAAGGTATTACTATTGTAGCTAAGCAAGGTGACCGCCAGCGTTCGCGGCACCGGATTCCTTCCTTTTGATTCCAGATTTTTATTATATGTATTACAGGCTTTGTTGTTGTATCAAAAATCCTTTTAGATGCTCGTGACTTGTGACACCCCGATTTCGGCTAAGTCGGGATGGGTTCCCTATTTTATCACGTCTATTCCGCACTATGATTTCATTATCTAGGATTCAGACTTATTCATGCTAA
>NC_031991.1:37577901-37666083 GCF_001879085.1 Nicotiana attenuata | reverse complement strand
ACTTATTCATGCTAAGTAACTGTTAAAAGAGGCGTTGTTGTTCTGTTGGCTGGCCTTGTCTTCACGAGAGGCGCCATCACGATCGGGTTTGGGAAATGGGTCGTGACACGCATCTTGATCTCTTTGTGAATATCCCATGAGTTTATGGGATTTTCGAGATGATATCCATTTTTGTGATCTTTTTTAAAGGATTATGTAACCCTTTTATAAGAGTTACCTAGGGTTTTGGTAGAGTAGCCTCTAAGCAACACTAACAGACTCCTAGAATTTCAGGAGGTCTTGTAGTATCTTGAATTTAGGATTTAACTCGATCCATTAAGATTTCGATATCTACAAATGCCCCCTATTTCAAGGTTTGTCGGGGTGTAGCCTTGGCGAAACTTGAAGACGAGACTTGAAGTACCCGATCATCACAATAGAAAATTTTGAAGCTTGTAGTTTCAATTTGCAGGAGGAAGAGATGAAGGACAAAACTGGTCCCACTGGGCATGCCAATTTGTTTGCAATAAATTTTCTTAGAGTAGAAAATTAAATGCAATCACAATACAAATATGAAGAAATATAATTTTATTGATAAATAATTGTGGGTACAATTCTGTTTCTCCCTTGATTCTTCTCTCCTGATTATCTCCGTTATTCGAGGGCTAGAATAGCGTGTTTCTCGAACGTAGGATGACGCAAACCTTCATGGGATGTATTTGACCTCCATGAAATTATGTTTATCCGGCCGCATCTTGATCTCTTTTTGAATATCCCATGAGTTTATAGGATTTTCGAGATGATCTCCATTTTTGAGATCTTTTTAAAGAATTATGTAACCCTTTTTATAAGAGTGACCTAGGGTTTTGGTAGAGTAGCCTCTAAGCGACACTGACAGACTCCTAGAATTTCAAGAGGTCTTGTAGTATCTTGAATTTAGGATTAACTCGATCCATTAAAATTTAGATGTCTACAATCTCTTTCATAGTTGAATTATGCTTATTTCAATTATTGTTACATGTTATATCATACTTAGTTGATTATTCTTGTTGAAGTCGATGTTACATGTTATCTCTATTATTGTTGAATCACTCTTACTTGAAATCATTATTACTTGTTATGTCTTTCATTGTTGAGCTTATCCTTCCATTTCATTGTATTGTTGTAATTCCTGTGTTGATTTACTTGTCGTACCCTCGTGTTATTGTTGTTCTTGTCGTACTTGGTCTTGTTGAGCCATGGGCTATGTGTGGTTGTGGTGTTGGAATTTTGTTATGGAAACATTGTTATATATGAGTACATGTGGTGCAAGTTGTTAAACTATGTTGTTATGCTTTTGGAAAATGTGGGATTGTTGAGAGGATTGTCGGGGTGTTGCACGTGAGTTGTCCGTGCCATCGTTATTATTGATATTTGCATATGCTGCGTGATAAGGCAGGCAATATATGTTGGGTTTGCACATATGGCAGGACAAAGTGGGATAATTATTATGCGCGTGTGGTGAGACATGGCGGCCATTTACTTTATTGTTGCGCACACGGCGAGAGAATGAAGGCTATGTCGGGGATGATTCGTGATGGTGATGTGCCGTAGAATTGTGGCACCTTTGATACTAATTACATAGACTTTAGCTCGTCTTTTAAAGAATTATTAAGTCATTTCTTATGTAGTTTTGGTTCTTTGCAGAAAACCAGACTTGAAGATCCAAGAACATGAAAAAGATGACAATAAACCATGGAAGGGCAGAAATGTGGCAGGTGTGCGACCGCAAAAGTGATGTGCGGGTTGGAGACCAATTGCAAAGTGAAGAAGGCCACACCAGTTCCTGAGAGTAAATTCTGTGATCCATTGCGGCCGCATGACTCTTGTGCGGACCGCATAATGATCGCACAAATGCAAAAGAAGTTCTAGTGAAGATGAGTTCGCAGTACGATATGCGGTTGCAAAATCGATATGCGGACCGCATAACCAAAATGCGATGGACAATTGGAAAACAGGGTGATCAATTTTGCAAAGAAAATGAAGATGTGCGGACCACGAAAGCCTTCTGCGACCCATTCTGTGGTCGCAGACTTGATCTACAGGGTCATTTTTTTCCACTTTTTGACCACGACTTTTAGCCCAATATAAATAGAATGACTAGGGTTTATTTGGACCATCTAGTCTGAAAAGGAGGCTACACTTATAACATTGAATACACCATTATTTTGGAAGCTTTTGAAGAGAGAATCTCATCTTCTTTGTAAGCTTTATGACATTATTTATTGCTTTGTTCTTGGATTCTAGTATGAGTAGCTAGTTTTAAATCCTAAGGTTGTGGACCCTAAATGGGTGTAATGTTAAAGGGTATTCATCATTGAATATATAACGGTTGGTTGTAACCTATTCATTTCTAATGCTTCATTTATTGTTGATGGTTGCAAACATTGACTAGTGCCATTTTACTCTATCTTTACTTGTAAAAGTGGGTTAGGTTTTGGTAGAATTGAATAGCAAAAACTCAAGGCTTTAAACCTTGTTTAATAGAATCACTTAGGAATAAGTGTGTTCTATTTGGCATAAGTTGGTTGTTCTTAATTGTGACTCTTTTATATTTGGAAAAATCATAAAGAGAAAATACTTCCTAATTATTGGGAAATATTAAGTAGTCAACGAGGAACCATTTGCATATCAAAGGACCTTCCATTAGAAATATATCATATTAACACTGATAGCGTTACATTCCATTAATGGGGAAACTACGTAGGTTTCCTTAATCAAATTAATCACATTCTCTTAACAAAATAGTTTTCTTGATAATTCACAATTACGACACTCTTTTCAAACTAACGAAGTAGGATTACGACTTAAGTCAAATTTCACGCTACTCAAGTAACCTTTTCACACCTATTCCCTATGGGATTCAACCCCAACCTAGTTGGGTTATTATATTTTACATCGACTGCCTTACACCATTCATTTAGGTGTAATTTGAGCGTATCAAATTTTTGCACCGTTGTCGCGGAATTCGATTTTGAAATTACTAATTAGTGTTTTCTTTACTTTACGTCTTCTTCTATTGCATCACACTTTGCTTGCTTTTCTTGGTGTCATTTACATGGGCGAGCCGGAAGAAGAGAATATGTTTGCGGATATAAATGAGTATATTGAGGATACAAATGCCATTGTCCCTCCAAGAGTTGACGCTTCCACCTTCAAAGTGGAACACAGTCTAATCCTAATGCTAAAGGCAGAGGGGTTCTTCCGAAATTCCATAGAAGATGATCCAACACAACATCTCAGAAATGTTTTGGGTGTGTGTGCAATGCACAAGCATAATCATGTCTCAGATGATGCCCTAAGGTTGAGGGTGTTCAAGTACTCTCTAACTGGAGAGGCAAGACAGTGGATCCAAAATCTACCTCCTAATTGCATCCATACTTGGCCCGAACTTGTCCAAGCTTTCGTAGCAAAATGGTTTTCGCAAAGCAAGAAGTCCGAGCTTCGGGAGAACGTTTTCTTCTTCTATCAACGACCGGGATAGCATCTACATGAGGCATGGGACAGATTCAAGCAATACTTGGTGAGGTCTCCGAATCATGGCTTTCCGGATCATATTTTGTTGGAGAAATTTTACATGGGTTTGGATCCTATGAATTAATCCATAGCCAAAAATGCGGTGGATGGATCATTTATGGATAAAACATTTTCAAGGATCACACAAATCCTCGACAAAATGGCTGAACATAACCAAGCTTGGCAATCGGAAGGCACCACATGTGGAATTGCTTATGGTACTCCTTCCTCGACCAACATGATTAAGGAGAACCAATAAAGAGATCGATATAGTAATTGCTGGTCTTGCTACCAATGTCAATGTGTTGACAAAACTGCTCACTGAAAGCCAAACAAGGAAAGTGAATGTCATGGAAGATGTGCAACCAATGTCAAATGAGTACTATGAATAAGCACATTATATCCACAATTCTCAATGAGGATATCAAAGACCACCCTACCAAGGTTCCGGACAACCCAACCAATGGAGACCTAACCCACAAGGTCAAGGTAATCAACAATGGCAACATGACTAAGGTAGTTCAAATCAAGGAAATTGGAGTAATAATAATAACAACTTCTCGAATCGGAGTTCAAACCCTTATGTTCCACCAAAGGGGCAATATTCTAACTCTCCATATTGGAAGGAGAGTTCTTCAAGTGATTCAAATTTGGAAAGCATGCCTGAAAGAGTTTTGCAAAATCAAGAGAGATTCGACACTTCAATGAAAAATATGACCGAGCTTGTGGGTTCTCACACCGCTTCTATTCAAAAGTTGGAGTTGCAGATGAGGTATTTATCAAGAGAGCAGAATCCGAAGCAAAAAGGTACGCTCCCAAGTTATTCTATTGCAAACCCAAAAGGTAGTGGTAGTGGCCCAAATTCTCATTGCATGGCCATCACAACTCGAAATGGGAAACTACTTCAAGGAGAGAATGAATAAGTTGTCGAAGTGGAAGATTCTGAACAAGAAGTTGAGGCACAAGTTGAGATTCCACTTGTTGTTGAAAATGAAAGACTCCCGAGGAAGGTGAACGCTCAAGAGGTGAGCCATGAAGAGGTTAAGGAAAAGGTAATAGAGCACAAAAACCTCTACCATCCATACCTAGACCCCCCCCCCCCCATTTCCTCAAAGGATAGCTAGAAGGGTTGATGATAGCAAACTTGAAAAGTTCTATGACATCCTAAAACAATTATTCGGTGAACATTCCATTTGTGGAAGCATTCAAAGAGATGCCGGGTTTTGCAAAATACTTGAAGGACTTGATCACTAAAAAGAACACCACAAAGAATGAAGTGGTGAACTTCACTCACTGGGTTAGTTCCATCATTGCAACAACCACCATTAAAAAGAAAGAGGACCCATGAGCTTTCACCATTCCATGAACTATTGGATTGCGTGACTTTGCACGAGCCCTTTGTGATAACGGGGCTAGCATAAACTTAATGCCTCTTTCTATCTACAAGCAAGAGGGATTGGGCATGCCTAGGCCTACAAGTATGAGGTTGCAAATGGCCGACCGTTAATAAAGCGACTGGTGGGAATAGTTCATGATGTGCTTATGAAAGTGGGGAAGTTTCTCCTCCCCGCCGACTTTGTTATTCTCGATTGTGATGTTGATAAAGAGATCCCTATCATCTTAGGGAGACCATTCCTTTCTACCGGGAGAGCACTTATGAACTCGAAACGAAATGAGATTAAGTTTTGGGTTAATGACGAAGAAGTTACCTTTCAAGCAAGTAAGGGTATGAAATTGCCACATGCGTATGAGAGTATCTCAGTCATTGATGTTGTTGATGGGGTAGAGGATGCCGTGGGGTGAATATTGAAGAGGAATGCCTTGGTGAGGCATTGACGGCTATTTTGGTAAATTTTGATGGTGAGGACATGGAAGGACACTTGGAATCGATTAATGCGTTGGAAGGGCTTGGGTCTTATACTTATGCACCAAAGAAGCTTTCTCTTGACTTAGATATAGAGTCACTCATCCCGTTAAGCCTTCAATTTTCGTGCCGCCACAACTTGAGCTCAAGCCACTTCCGGCACACTTAAGGTATAAATTTCTTGGCTTTCATGAAACTCTACCCGTAATTATTTCTTCTTTGTTGAATCATCTACAGGTTGAACACTTATTGGATACCTTGAGGGAGCACAAGTAAGCCATTGGGTGGACTATAGCGGATATCTGAGGGATTCCCACCGGAATTTGTGAGCACAAGATGAAATTGGAGGAAGAAAGAAAACCCAGCATGGAGCATCAAAGGAGGTTAAATCCTTCCATGCAAGAGGTGGTGAAGAAAGAAATCATAAAATGGTTGGATGCCGGGGTTGTGTACCCCATTGCCAATAGTCCTTGGGTGAGTCCGGTGCAATGTGTGCCAAAGAAATGAGGCATTACAGTGATTCAAAATGACAAAAATGAACTCATCCCAACGAGGACGGCGACCGGGTGGAGAGTTTGCATGGACTACCAGAAGCTCAATAGTGCTACTTGCAAAGACCATTTCCCTATGCCTTTTATTGATCAAAAGCTTGATCAGCTAGCAGGAAGGTCGTTTTATTGCTTCTTGGATGGTTACTCCGTTACAAGCAAATCAACATCGTCTTAGAGGACCACGAGAAAACGACATTCACATGTCTGCATGGGACCTGTTGATACCCAATTTCTCCATAATATTTTCAAAACTATGCTTTGGCATTAATTAGTATTTTTTATTTATAAAACGATCACTAATTACATCATAAATAGTTTTATAATAATTTTTATGGTTTAATTTTATCATTTGCATTTGTACTAAGTTTCAATTGTTGCACAAATAGCCATTTTTATATTTTTAGGTTGCAATTGTAGTTACTTTGCAATTATAGCCCACATACGCATTACTACATTATTTTACCAGAAAATAGCCTTTTATATATTTTTAAAAATACTAAGTAATTATTTTAAAATATTTCCACGCATGAAAATTATTTTTACAGCCTATTAGTTACTGTTAAAAAAAATTGTTTTATCAACTAAATAGGGTATTTAACAAATGGCCCTCTTATTTTCGGATTTGGCCTAATTACCTAGCCCAATTTTTAACCCCAATTCAATTAAACCAGCCCAAATCTACCCAGCCCAAATCTACCCAGCCCAAACCTATATCCAACCCGGCCCCAAATCCTTTCAATCTTGACCGTTGATCACAGAGATCAACGGCAACAATTACCCCTTTCCTTTTTTAGCTGCAAACGACCCCCAAACCTGGCCATTTTCACCAAACAGCCGCCCTGAAACCCTCTCCTCTCCGTTCTCTCTGAGACCTAAACCTAACCCTAGTCGCCCCTACCCAAAACCAACCCTCATCCCTTTAATACCTGTCTGATCTATGACTTCCCATAGCTCTACGAGGCTTCTACCTCCTATCTCCTTTGGTCGCTCGATTGTGTGATTTCGTGGAAGAAATTCAAAGAGATCTAGTATAGGTCTCGTTTTAAACTCTTCAAAGTGCGTCTATGGTCCATAAATGATTTCTATCAAAGTCTCGCGGTTCAAATCCTTGATTCAAAGGCCAGATTCTCTTACCCTTTCTCTTTTCTTCAAGAAACCTAATATTTGGACTTGAATCGGTTCAGATCTCCGTAGATCTGGAGCGATCCTGAGTTCATCATTGATTTTCCTAAAAAGTTCCCTTACTTCTTTACTAGTTAATCGATGTCTGAACATTTCTATTATATTAGGGTTTGTTTTCTTGTTATTTTTTGGTCGAACCTCTGGGTATCTGAAGCATTTTCAAACTTCCATGGCTATTCTTTTGGGTTCTTTACTTCTTTACTACTAACCGATTTCTAAACACTACAATACTTCAGGTTTTGGCTTCTATGATTTCTGTTTGTTCGAATCTCTGTGTGTTGACATGCCTTCAAGTTTTTCTTCTTAAGTGTTTTCAAACTAGGGTTTCATCCCTTTATGTTTTCTGCAAAAAATTTAAATTTCTTAAGTGTTGGACAGTGGTTCTCTTTACCTGTTCGACTGATTTTTCATATCTATGTTTTAGTCCCTAGGGCTTCTGCTTATTTCACTGATTATTTCAATATTTGCCTGTTATTCTTTAGTTCTGTCAATTAAAAGAGATTGATTGATTTTATTTGCCTAATTAGGGTTCAAATTATATTTTTTGCCAAGACTGGTACTTCTCTGTGATTTTTTTTAAACCTATTTTCCTTATTTGTGACTCATAATTGGTACTACTTGCCTTAATTAGTTTATTAGCCTGATTTATGAGATTTAATTGCTTTAACTGATTCCTAGATGGTCCTTGATTGATTTATTTACCTTATTGAACCTCTAACTTGGCTGTTAATTAATTCTCCCTAATTTAAGGGGTGCTTTCCGGATTCTGTTGAATTATTTGATTGAGTTTAGCCCCAATTAACTATTTAATTTTACTTGCATACCTTATTTAGAGCTCTTAATTATTCTTTGCCTTATTTGTTTTACTCTACTAAGTGCTGTATAATCTCCCCATTCTGTTTTTTAAAGGAAGAACATTAGTTCATCAATACTCTCACACTCTTAAAGCTCTCTATTCTCTTCTGTTACTTGTAATTCTCACTAACTTAGACATCATGCCTATAGGATTAAAAATCAGCTTTAAGCATAGAAATCATGCCTATAAGATTTAAAATCAGCCTTAATCGTAGGAATCGTGCCTATAGGATCTAAACCAGTTTAATTAGAAATCAAGTGTATAGGTTCTGAATTAGTTAATCAATTATCTTACTCGTTTCTTTAATAGTCCTCAACGCTGTGTTAATTAATTAATATAAAACATGCCTATAGGATATACGCACTTAGGCAAGCCTTAGGGCATTAAAATTATAAGCAGTTCTGTTTATGTGTGAAATTATCCAGGTTTAACAAGCTCTAAAACCAGTAGGCAAACTGGCTAGGATCCTGCTACTTCCCTAAAAAAACAAACGCTGCATGTTTTTTTGTGATATCACATTCTTAGGATTTCTGAACTTCTTTTGAAAAAGCTGTATTTTAGACGTGCTGTTTGACTGCCTATATACATGCGGAGGTAAAATATGATCCTTCTAAGTGTATGTCCTTATTTGTTTGTCCTATATGTTATTTGCATGTCGCCTAGATTTTTGCCTTTTTATAAACATTAAGCTGTCTAGAACTGTCCAGATTTAGGGGGTCCCAAATTCCTCCAGGACCATAAGAAAAGGACGGTTAGTAGCACGCTTAGAGGTCGTTAATTAAACTCGCTCATATAACCACTAAGGGGTGGGTAATGGGTAGTAAAAGGATATGATGAATGCGCGCTAATGTCACGTGTAGCCCCTCATTGAGGAGTGATTACCGGGCATTGTATGGGTATGATCCTGTAGGCTAATCAACCTAGGACTTCCCTTTCCCACTTCCATATGTGTTTAAATTTTATAAACTTTCTTCTCTTTACATATACATGTTCAAATTGTTCAAATCTCTCCCTTGCTCCCATCACCTGAATCGCACATGTATTTAGAATGTGAAAACATACCTTTATTTGCAAATATGTGTTGAAACTGCTTACTTGTTCAAAATAACTGATTCATATAAGTTCGGCCGGGACCCACTGTTGTGGACCGCGAGGGGTCACTAACACCTTCCCCTCAAGGTTATTTCGAGCCCTTACCCTAATCTCTAGTAATGAAACTAGTTACATGAGTTAATTACTTTAGGTGCCCCGACGCACCATAATCCATTAGGTGGCGACTCTTCAAAACACCCAATTTCCAAAAGGAAACGAGTCGATTCCCCATGAATGTCGAAACCCAGACTTTCTCCGCAAGGAGGAAAAAGGGGGCTTGACAGATGGCGACTCTGGTGGGGGATATTCTAGGCTCTTACCATAACGAACTTATTTTTATGAATCAGTTTAAGCATGATCTATCCCACGCACCCTTTCCCCTTATTTGAATTTAACTATTTATTTTTTTAAGCATTAATGATTTCTTTATTTTCATGAAACAGAGTTGTCTCTTTGTTTTCTTCTTCTGTAATTGCCTTTCAATTATTTCAATACTGCAATTATCATTTTTACGTGCAAATACTTGACAACATGCTGTTTATCATTGCATATATCATACTCCACATTGTATTCCACTCGTGCGTATCAAATCCTATAGAAACACTTGATGAGTGGTTGCGCTCTTCCAATTTATTACCCTTAAATTCGGAAAGACTCATTTGCGGTAAAACTAGTCGATCAGTGGTGCAATCGACGGTTCCGTGCCTTTCCCCCTCAAGTTGTCCGCTTGAGGGTACCAGTCTAGACCTCTATAGCAACATTACTCTGATTAATTGTACATGCATCATGGTCAAACCTAGCCGGGTTAATATGTTGTCCACATAATAACCTTTTAAGACAAGCCTTATTCAAAGTCCGCCGGGGTTTCCATAATCCTAACGGATGCAACCACGTGTGCTGCATTAATTTGGAGAACTAAATGCCCATTTGCTAATCATGAATGTATAAATAGTCGAATCAGGTGGGGGAAAAGGGCCTAACGTTTTTGTTTTGCAGAAAATGAGATGCTGAAGGAAGTGGGAGAGGACATCTGGCTAGAGCCTATCTGCTGCTGGGTTTGCGAGAGCTGGGGAACCTGGTTGATGTAGTTAGAAAGATCGAGTTCGGGGAAGGTCCTTTTGGGACCAAGTAGGCTAGATTTATTTGCTTTCCTAAATGTAATAAGGCCAAGTGCCAATAGTGACTTGCCTTTATTATCTTAGTGTCGTTTTGGGATTCGTCTATATTTTTATTAATGAAATGAGGCATTTGTTGGCATCTAAGTTCTCGAAATCAACTTGTCGCTAGGCCTACCTCGGGCACAACGAGGCTCCCAAATTAGGACGTGAATTTCATCTTTTCGCAATATATGTTTAAATACTGCAAGTACTCTTTTCAGAACCCTTACTGACTTGTTTACCTTTTTGTTTTCCTTTCATTCTTATTCCTATCCCCTAAGGTTGGTTCGCTCATACCGGCATCATCAACATATCACACCAGATCTAGAGGCCCTCCACCACCTCCTCTTCCAAGTAATACAAAAGGCAAAGGAAAAGCAAAAATGGATCACTTAAGTGGTATTCGAAAGGAGAATGCTGAGAACATAGAAACTTCAGACGGTCGGAGTACTTCGGCATCAAATGATCTAGTCTTGAGATTTGAACAAAAGATACTGGAGCTACAGGAAGAGCTTGAGCAGGTTCGCAACTTGGCAAACTTGTCACTCACCCTGAATGTCCCCGACATCAACCAACAAAACACAAAGAACCCAGCACCTCCCCAAAACACACCAAACCAACATCGACAAAACCCTCCTGCACCGCATCAATACGCAACCCCACCTCAAAATCTCAATCCCTTACCGGTACCAACTCCGCCACAACACCACTATCAGCCAATCCAGTACCAACAACCACCACTTACCACACTCCCCAGAATACACCATAACCCATTCCCGATCCTCAAAACTCAACCAATGACCATCACTACACCCAAGTCCCTGGCACATATCAAAACAACCCTATATATGTGGAAACTGTATCTCACTCTACTCAACCAACTTCCTATACACCATAATCAGCTGAGAAGGACCTTCTCCTCAAGAACATGGCCAAAGAACTCAAGAAACTAACAAGTCGGGTTCAGAGTGTCGAAGGCGGCAAAGAGATAGAAGGTTTGAACTATGAAGACCTATGCATACAGCTAGATGTAGAACTCCCAGAGGGGTACAAAACTCCCAAGTTCGAGATGTTCGACGGTACAGGTGATCCCAGGGTTCATCCGAGGACCTATTGTGACAAGCTTGACGGGGTCGGAAAGGATGAAAAGATACAGATGAAACTCTTTATGAAGAGTCTTACCGGAGATGCTTTGTCCTGGTACATTAGCCAGGACTAAGAAATGGTCCAACTGGGTAAGTATAGCGTCTGATTTCATGGACCGATTCAGGTTCAATACAGAAAATGCACCAAATGTTTTCTACATTCAGAACCTCAAAAAGAAACCCACCGAGACTTTCCGCGAGTATGCTACTCATTGGAGGTCGGAAGAGGCCAAGGTCAGACCATCTTTGGACGAGGAATAGATGAACAAGTTCTTCGTCAGAGCACAGGATCCGCAGTATTATGAATGATTGATGGTTATTGAAAACCATAAATTCTCTGATATCATCAAGCTTAAGGAACGAATCGAGGAAGGCATCAAAAGCGGGATGGTAACAAACTTTGAGGCATTATAGGCCACAAATAAGGCATTGCAATCAGGCGGCATATCAAAGAAGAAAGACATTGGGGCAGTAATGGTGGCTCAAGGATCGAAATCTCCACTTACCTATCAAACATCTCTACCCACATATCAAACACCTCCACCCAAATACCAAGCACCACCACCTACATATCAACCATCATCTCCCAGATATTCCCAACCAGCCACTGTCTATCATACCTATAATTCCCAACCATCTCATTTCCAATCACCTCCAACTCGCCAAAATCATCCAAGACCACGACCTAGTTTTGACCGCAAGCCACCCAGATAATACACCGCTATTGCTGAACCTATCGACCAGCTGTATGAAAGGTTGAAAGCCACAGGTTACGTCGCTCCTGTTCCCGTTGTGGCATTAGAGAATCCATCACAATGGGTCAATCCTAACAAAACTTGTGCGTACCATTTTGGTATGAAGGGGCACACCACTGACGAGTGCCGAGCATTGAAAGATAAGATCCAGACACTGATTGACAACAAGGTCATACAGGTAAAGGAAGCCATACCCAATGTTCACAAAAACCCTCTCCCTGATCATAGGGGTTATGGGATACATGTGATAGAGACGAACGAAGAGTGGGACCCTGAGGGGTCGATTGGGCTTATTCGGGAAGGCGATGACTTTAAACCCTCAATCAAACTTACTCCTATCGTAGGACAGACTCAGTCACCAATCGAGGTTGAGGTAGCCACATCAGTTCCATTTGAGGTAAAGGTGGCTCCACCTGCGGCCACCCCTGCTCCGTTTGAAGTAGAAGTGGGCACACCTTTCACAGTGACAGTATCAACCACACCTCCTTTCAATTCAAAAGCAATACCTTTTCTTGGATCTGAAGAAGGTGGACACGGTGCAGAGTTGGCCCTGACCATCCTCAGCTACGGAGATCCGTAGTTTTCTTGGCTTGGCGGGTTATTACCATCGATTTGTTCAGGGTTTTTCATCTATTGCAGCACCTATGACCAGACTGACCCAGAAGGGTGCTCCGTTCTAGTGGACGGAAGAGTGCAAGGAGAGCTTTCAGAAGCTCAAGACAGCTTGGACTACAGCCCCAGTTTTGATATTGCCTACCGGTTCGGGGTCTTATACTGTCTGTTGTGATGCCTCGAGGGTTGGACTTGGAGCGGTATTGATGCAGGACGGTAGGGTGATTACCTACGCGTCCAGACAGTTGAAGATACATAAGAAGAATTATCCTGTCCATGATCTTGAGTTAGCTGCTATTGTTCACGCCTTGAAGATCTGGCGTCATTATTTGTACGGTGTGCCTTGTGAGATTTATACTGATCACCGGAGTCTGCAGCATCTGTTCAGGCAGAAGGACCTTAATTTGCGTCAGAGGAGATGGCTAGAGCTGCTGAAGGATTATGATATCACTATCTTGTATCACCCAGGCAAGGCCAATGTGGTGGTCGATGCTTTAAGCCATCGGGTAGAGAGTTTGGGGAGTTTGGATTATTTACCAGTAGCAGAGAGGCCCATGGCGATGGATGTTCAGGCCTTAGTTAGTCAGCTTGTGAAGCTGGACCTTTCGGAGCTTGGTCGGACTCTAGCTTGCGTGGTCTCTCGGTCTTCCTTGTTTGATTGTATCCGGGAGCGTCAGTTTGATGACCCTCATTTGCTTGTCCTCAAGGACAAAGTGTTGTATGGCGATGCTCGAGATGTGACTATTCGTGATGACGGGGTATTGAGAATGCAAGGTCGAGTTTGTGTATCCAATGTTGATGGGCTTTGGGAGTTGGTTCTAGCGAAGGCCCATAGTTCGCGGTATTCCATTCATCCCGGTGCCGCAAAGATGTATCAGGATTTGAGGCAGCACTACTGGTGGAGGCGGATGAAGAAAGATATAGTTGGATTTGTAGCTCGGTGCCTTAATTGTCAGCAGGTGAAGTATGAGCACCAGAGACCGGGTGGATTGCTTCAGCAGATAGAGATTCCGGAGTGGAAGTGGGAGCGGATCACCATAGACTTCGTATCTGGGCTCCCACGGACTTTGAGGAAGTTCGATGCCATTTCGGTTATTGTGGATCGGCTGACAAGTCTGCACATTTCATTCCTGTGTGTACTACCTATTCCTTGGAGCGGTTGGCAGAGATTTATATCTGGGAGATTGTCCGTTTGCATGGTATTGAAGTTACTATCATTTCAGACAGAGGTACTCAGTCACATCGCGATTCTGGAGAGTCGTACTACATGAGTTAGGTACTCGGGTGGAGTTGAGCACAACATTTCACCCTCAGACGGACGGACAGTCCGAGCGCACTATTCAGATTGTTGAGGATATGCTCCGTGCGTGTGTAATTGAGTTCAGAGGGTCTTGGGATCAGTTCTTTCCATTGGCGAAGTTTGCCTACAACAACAGCTATCAGTCCAACATTCAGATGGCACCGTATGAGGCTTTATAAGGTAGGCGGTGTAGATCTCCGGTGGGTTGGTTCGAGCCGGGTGAGGCTAGATTATTGGGAAAAGACTTGGTACAGGGTGCCTTGGAGAAGGTTAATGTGTTTCAGGATAGACTCCGTACAGCCTAGTCCAGAAAGAAGAGTTATGTGGACCGGAAGGTTCGTGATGTTTCCTACATGGTTGGAGAGCGGGTTCTGCTTTGGGTTTCGCCTATGAAGGGCATTATGAGATTAGGGAAGAAAGGGAAGCTGAGTCCGAGGTTTATTGGCCTTTTTGAGATTTTGAGGCGTGTTGGGGAGGTTGCTTATGAGCGTGCCTTACCTCCCAGCTTGGTAGGAGTTCATCTGGTATTCTATGTCTCGATGCTCCAGAGGTATCACGGTGATCCGTCGCACGTGTTGGATTTCAGTTCAGTTCCGTTGGACAAGGATCTATCTTATGTTGAGGAGCTAGTGGCAATACTAGACAGGCAGGTAAGAAAGCTGAGGTCAAAGAACATTGCATCAGAGAAGTTTCAGTAGCGGGGTGAGCCGGTCGAGGAGGCGACTTGGGAGACCGAGCAGGATATGCGCAGCCGTTACCCTCATCTTTTCACTACTTTAGGTATGTCTCTATGCTCGTTCAAGGACGAACGAATGATTAAGTGTGGGAGGATTCAACGACCCGGTCGGTTATTTTTAGAATTTATGCCCCGATCCCCTATTAACTGCTTTCCCCGTGTTTATTTCTGCTATTTTGAATTTGCCGGGATGTTCGGTTTTGTGTTTCGGAGAGTTTTGGGACACTTAGTCCCTAAATGAGAGCTTAAGTTTTGGAAATTTGACCGTAGTCAGAACAATGTGAAGATAGCCTCAGAACGGAATTCCAATGGTTCCGTTAGCTCCATTGGGTGATTTCGGTCTTAGGGGCGTGTTCGAATTGTGTTTTGGAGGTACATGGCTAATTTAGGCTTGAAATAACGAAAAATGGATTTTGAAGTTTCCGGTTCAATAGTGAGATTTTGATCCGAGGGTCAGAATGGAATTCCGGAAGTTGGAGTAGCTCCGTAGTGTTGAATGTGATGTGTGTGCAAAATTTCAGGTCAGTCGGACGAAGTTTGATGGACTTTTTGATCGAAAGCGTAAATTTTGAGTTTTTTAAGTTCTTAGGCTTGAATTCGATGTTAAATTGGTGTTTCGATGTTGTTTTGGGTGTTTTAAGGATTGGTATAAGTTTGGACAGTGGTATTAGACTTGTTTGTGCTTTTGGTTGAGGTCCCGGGGGCCTCGAGATTGTTTCGGAATGTTGCTGGAAGATTTGGAAGTTGGTTTGTTCAACTACAGCTGCTGAACTTCTGTCATAACCGCACCTACGGATTGGGGACAACAGGTGCGTGATCGCAGAAGCACTTGGGAAGACGCAGATGCAATGAAGTGCTTGGGAGCCAGTTTCCGCAGGTGCGGTGGTATGGGCGCACCTGCGAGATCGCAAGTGTGGTCAAAGAAGCGTAGATGCGGCCCAGTGCTTTTAGTGAAATGTCGCAAATGAGACCTTGTCCTCGCAAATGCGGGACCGCAGATGTGGTCTCAAGGCCGCAGAAGCGAGTTAGCTGGGAAGAAACATATAAGTTCTTGCCTTCACGATTTGAGCCGTTTTTTCACCTCTTTCCAAACGGGAAGAAGCCTTGGGGAGCACTTTCAAGAGAGATTTTCAGAAGAATTCATTGGGGTAAGGTCTTTGGTCCCTAAACTCGTTATTGGAATGATTTTTATCATTTTAAGTATGAAAAATTAAGGAAAGTCAGTGGTAATTTGAGGGTTAGGGCTTGACTAATTTGAGACTTTTGAGTGGTGATTTGAGGGACCATTTGAGATACGATTTGGTACTTTTGGTATGACTGAAATCGTGAGTGTGTGAGGTTTCTGAATATATAAATTTTACCCGATTCTATGACGTGGGCTCAAGGGGCATTTTGGTCATTTCACCTAATTTTGCGTATTAGCTTAGAATTTATTTGTAGAATCAGTTACTTCAAGTATTATTTACATTATGCAATTGAATTGAATAGATTTGGGCCATTTGGAGTCGAATACTCGTGGAAAGAACGTGGTTTCGAGTTGATTTTGAGCTGGTTCGAGGTATGTGGCTTGCCTAACCTTGTGTGGGGGACATTCCCCTTAAGATTGGTATATTTGTTAATTAAAATGCCTTGTACGTAAGGTGACGAGTGCGTACTTGTGCTAATTGTTGAAAAATCCGGTTTCCGTCATGTACTTAG
The DNA here is from genome assembly GCF_001879085.1 of Nicotiana attenuata. Classification (NCBI taxonomy): domain Eukaryota; kingdom Viridiplantae; phylum Streptophyta; class Magnoliopsida; order Solanales; family Solanaceae; genus Nicotiana; species Nicotiana attenuata. The sequence continues at coordinate 37,649,601 of NC_031991.1, read as the reverse complement.
AATTGTGTTTTCCTCTCCTGTTTACATTACTAGCAAGTTAAGCCTGTTGTTAGCTTAGGGAAGCATGTCTAATTGATTTAACTGCTTATTTGTTCTACTGCCCTACTTGAATTATTTGCAGCATGCTAGGTTAGGAATACCTGCTTTACCTTGGTGTGAAATTTGATTGAATTGAGTTTCTCGTTGCTGCTGTGTATTTACTTTGGGGCTACGGGACGGTATCCCGGGAGATCCCCATGTATGTTTACTTTGGGACTACGGAATTGCGTTCCGGGAGATCTCCCTGCACTTTTACATTGGAACTACGGGATTGCACCCGGTAGATTCCCCCAGTATTGAGTATTTATATTTGGGACTACGGATGTGGTATTCTGGTAGATCCCCACGCATTTATGAGTTGACTACGGAACTGCACCTGGGAGATCCACTGGATATTTATATTTGGGGACTACAGGACGGTATCCTGGGAGATCCCCCTGCTGTTACTTCTGCGTTGAGCTGTATTTGTTTATCGTGATTTCTTGTTTCTGTTTCAGTTGTCGTTATCCTTTATGTCCTGTGTTACTCTTACTGCTGTACTCATTTACACTGCTCTGTTCTATACTGTCGGACTTTATATTTTATTTAATCTCAGTAGGGCCCTGACCTTCCTTGTCACTACCCGACCGAGATTAGGCTTAGCACTTACTGAGTACCGCTGTGGTGTACTCATGCCCTTCCTGTGCATGTTTTTCATGTGCAGATCCAGGTACCTCTACTCAGACTTACCATCCTTGAGGCGAGGCGATCTTTCGGAGACTTCAAGGTATATCTGCCGCGTCCGCAGACCAAGGAGTCTCTCTCCATTCTCTCTTGTAGTTACATCCCTTCTATATTTACTTTATTTTAGGCATTCTGGAGTTAGAGCACTATGTATTATTCTTAGCTTGTGATTTCATGAGATTCCGTGTTTTGGGAAAAGTATTAATATTCGAAAGTTGATATGGTGTATGCCTAGTGGCACTATTAAACACAGTTTTATTTACCATTTTTTGGTTTTACTTGTTTTTCTTTCGCAAATTGGTTTATTTTCCACATTATTAGGCTTAGCTAGTCGTAAGGACTAGGTGCCGTCACGATGGTTCACGGAGGGTGAACCGGGTCGTGACATGTGTATGGTGAGTTTATGTAGTGATTTGATGGCTTAAGAAAGACTCTTGGTAAGTTCGAGGATGATCATTTGTTTTAAGAGGGGGAGAATGTAACGATCCGGCTGTTCATTGTGTATTTTCACCTCGTTTCTCCTTTTGATGATTCACGCATGTATGTTTATGGGTTTATATCTTACTGGGATGATTAGTTTTTTTTGGGAAGGTTTTGGGTTGAATTGGACCCCTTGGTTCTTGGCTTAGAAGCCTAAGTTAGAAGTGTTGACCAAACATTGGCTTTTGTGAGAACGACGCGGGAATAGTGTTTTGATGACTCCGGTAGGTTCGTATCGTGAATTTGGACTTGGGCGTACGCCCGGAATTGAATTCAGAGGTCACTAGGTTGATTTTACTTGTTTTGCCAAAAATTGGCAATTTAAAGGTTTAGAATTTTGATAAGTTTGACTTTAGGTTGACATTATGGCTACCGGATTTGGATTTTGGTTTTGGAACATTGAATAGGCTTGTTTTGTTATTTGGAACTTGTCTGCAAAATGTTGCGTCATTCCGAGTTTATTTGATAGGAATCAGGCGTGCGATTGTGTTTTTTTTAGAAATTCTTGAGTTTCATATAAATTTCATGTGTTTTCGAGGTCCGATTCATGGTTTCAGATGTTATTTTGAAAATTTGATCGTGCGAGAAAGTTTGTGTTATGTTTTTAGGCTTGTGAAGATGTTTGGTTTGGAACCCTATGGGCTCAGATAAGTTTCCGACGCATTTCAGAGTGTTTGAAGAGTTTTAATTTTTGCTGGTTTTGAAAAGGTGCTACAAATCTCACAAATGCAAGATTTTGTTCGCAATTGCGAGGAGGGAGCACATTTGCCAAGGTAGCTGGAAACTATCAGGTTCGCATTCGCGATCTCTGTGTTCGCATTTGCGATGGGGCCTGGGCTGGGGGAGTTTTGCATTTGCGATCACAAGTTCACTTTTGCAATGAGTCCTTTGTTCGTATTTGTGAACTTTATATTGCAAATGCGACATTAGCAGGGGTGTGATGAGTGTCTCTTTTGTCACGGCCCATACCTGAAGAGGCGTGGCCGGCACCTGGTTCCATACTCGGCCCGAGCGTACCACTTTGTAACTGTGAACTCTTGGGGTAACCCTCAACTTAGGCCGATGAGGACATATTCTTAATCATCTAAAAATAATGTCTACAACCAACAATAACTAAACATCTACATAGGGTTGGTAAAGCCATAATACTAATATAAAAAATGTACAGGACTCATCTACAAGCCTCTAGGGATAACTGAACTATATCATTGTTGGGACAGGGCCTTGACCTACCCATCAAACCTATACATATAAAATGGACTCGAAGGTATAGACTTGGTAACTCTGAGGAAGTGGAGCTTACCAACCAAGCTGATGCTTAACTTTGTCTACTAGGAAGGTCTATCCAGTTGTCTATCAAGACCTATAGGCATGAAATGCAGCGTCCCCAGATGATACTGAAAAGCTGAAATTAAACTGATAATATAATAAAAGAAAGTACCTGGGAGTCAAATATATTTTGAAAATATGCTTACCTGCAGATACTGACTCATCTCTCTCAATATAGTAAGTAAAATAGTTGTCTGGCCCTATAAGGCTCGGTGTGTGTTACTGCTCTGCCATAGTAGGCTGACTTATCGGCGCCCGGCCATACTAAGCTCTGTATCTCGGCCATTCTAGGCTCGCTCATAGGCGCTCGGCCATAGTAGGCTCAGTATATAACTTACCATCTGATCAGAGGTTGCCCAATAGGGTCTGCCTATCGATTATAGCTCGATGGTGGTGAATATACTGTAATACTGTATATATATATATATATATATATATATATATATATATATATATATATATATATATATATATATATATATATATATATATATATCGACTCTCTGCTCTCTTGTCTAAAAGAAGACAAAACTAAACTAAATATGAAGTCCCGATAAGGGAGAATATTGCAGCTTATGAGACTACGATAATGTACATAGATTCAGGTATAAGAACTTCTCTTTATGCCTCATTATCAAACGCATGTAGTTACGAGATCATGCCAAAATGAAGGAAAGGTTTATCCTTAACATACCTTATCACAATCTTTCAACACCAAGTTGAACTTCTCTTCGCACCTTAATCTACAACAACGATAATAATACTATCATTATGTTATGAAAGGTACAACTATCGCACAATGAACAACAAGCTTATTTTATATTAAATCGGGCAACATCTCCCCTATAATCCTTACTTCCTCCAAATTCAAGATAATACTATCAACACAAGAACACAACAATATATATATATATATATATATATATATATATATATATATATATATATATTATTTTCCAACCTTATATATACCATAAAATACTAAAAAATAGCCCAACACACCCCAATCTCTTCATAAACAAAACGACCACCGTAGTAGTGTCAAATGACCCGAGAATGTTACGACGAACGACCATCCCACCACCCTGAATTTATGTGGTGTTTCTAAACAACCTTCCTCCTCCAAAACTCCATAAAACAATAGTAAACACGCAATCCAACAGCAACACAAAACAATCTAAAAAATAGTCCGCTGCAAGTGAATATCTCGAACTAATGGCTTCCGATCACTGTCCCGTGAGTTCTTACAATTGTAGAACGACTTTTCACAAATATCAAGAAGAAAATATAGATTAAATAGAGCATTAAACTTACCTTATTTTTTGAATAACTCAGCTCCTATCTTGGTTCTTCAAACTCAAGGTTTTTCCTCCAACTAGAACTTGAAAAGGAGAGAAATTCAATTAGGATTTGTGTTCAATTTTTGGGAGGATGTTTGCAGGGGTTTAGTTCGGTTTATTGTGCCCTCTTATCAGTGTATTATATGAACGAAATAGGCCTTTAAAAGGTCTCTTTGGACGACCCAAACCAGCCCATTTTTGGACTCTAATTTAACCAAGTAGGTGACACACCTACTTGTCACCTAGCAGTCTGTGCAGTCTCGCAAAAATGCATACATCTCTCTACTCCAATGTCGTATTGACAAAATGTTTAATGAGTTAGAAAATAGACTCATAGATCTTCAATTTTATGGGTGGAGCACCCCGTAACTCTAAGTATATTGGGAGAAAAGTGCAGTTACTTTTGACCCAAATTTTAGTAAAACCTATGAATGTAACTTGTGATGACTTTCATCGACTTTTGTTCCACAACACACTTGACTTGAAAACATAACACACGACTATCATACGGCTAACATAAATCATAACATAATCTCCTTATCATGTTAAGAACCCTAGTCACACCCCAAGAGTACATGTTATAACATTCACAACTTGTCCACTTTCGAAGAATTATTTTCTTCAATTCCTTAGCTTCTAAACCTTCCAACCCTCTTTATACTTGTTGTGATCTTCAACATATGTAACATCCGAGGTAACATGATCAATATCTTTATATACTTCTAAAGATGATCTCATTTTTGGTCTTACATTAGTTTACTTACGACGCACATTTACATATGAAAACATTGGGTGTAACATCTTTTGAAATCATTCTTCACATTTGCGAACCGCAGGTCACATTTGCGACACCTGCGCCTGGACATATAAGCTAGAAGACAGGATTTTAGCCTCATTTTTCATATCATGAAACCCTAGACTCGGTAGGAGGCGATTTCGATGAGGGATTTTCATGTACAATCATTGGGTAAGTGATTTTGATCAATTTTCAACTATTTTACATGATTATATATGAGATTTAACATCAAATTTGTGCGAATCAAAGGGAAATTTTGAGAGATTTTATCAATGTTTTAAAAAAAATGAGAATTTGAGTTTTGAGAGTCGATTTGAACTCGGATTTTGAAACAAAGCACATATTGAGACTCGTGACATTATGGATAGTCAAAATCAACCCTTGGACCAGGGTGATCAGGCGGGCCCGGGGTTGACTTTTGAGAAATTGTGAAAAAATCATAGCTTTATTTATCCGAATTGATTTCTCTTGCATTATTTGATGTTATTAAGTCGATTTTGGTTACATTTGAGCCGAGCAGAGGTGAATTGTAAAGGAAAATATATTTTTATTGATTGAGGAATTTTGAGGTAAGTATCTTGCCTAACTTTGTGTGGGGAACTACTCTGTAGGGATTGGATTGTTTGCATTATTTGAACTATGTGAAAGACGTGTACTCGAGGTGACTGGTGTGTACATGGCCTTACATGTGGAAATTTGACTGATTTTGACTCTTAGGTTTCTTATGCACACTAAATTGAAGTTTCTCTAATATGTTATGTCCTCCATTGTTAAATTCACTCTTATATGCATGATTTGAAGTTGTTGGTTCTTGTTCCATTTCCAAATATACTCATACATGCTTTAATTGAAGTTGTTGACTTATTATTGTAATGTTATCTCTTTCAAAGTTGATTTATTCTTAATTGAAATCATAGTTATATGTTATCTCTTTCATAGTTGATTTATGCTTATTTGAAATCATTGTCACATGTTATCTCTTTCTTCGTTGATTATTCTTGCTGAAGTCGATGTTACATGTTATTTGTATTATTGTTGAACCACTCTTACTTGAAGTCATTTTTACTTGTTATGTCTTTCATTGCTGAGCTTATCCTTCCATTTTATTGTATTGTTGTAATTCTTGTGTTGATTTACTTTTCGTACCCTCGTGTTATTGGTTTTCTCGTGGTACTTGGTGTTGTTGAGCCGTGGGCTATATGTGGTAGTGGTATTGGAATTTTTTTATAGAAATATTGTGGTATATGAGCACATGTGGTGCAAGTTGTTATATTATGTTGTTATGCTTTTGGCACATGTGGGATTATTGAGAGGATTGTCGGGAGTGTTGCACGTGATTTGTCCGTGCTATTGTTATTATTGATATTTGCACATACGACATAACAATGCGGGCTATATAATGTTGGGTTTGTGCATGTGGCGAGACAAGGTGGGATAATTATTATGCCATGTGGTGAGACAACGCTGGAATTTACTTTATTGTTGCGCACACAGCGAGACAAGGGGGCTTATGTCGAGGATGATTTGTTATGGCCTGGGGGAAATGTTATTGATGATAATTATGTGGTGGTGTAACCTTCTTGTGTGTGTCATTCATATTACAAGTTTTGTTGTGTTGCTTCTACTCGGTGTCGCTGATCTTACCTGTTAATTTAAGCTGTGATAGTACACTTACACAAGAATAAACTGTAGCACATCATTTATATCAGTCTAGGAGTATGAATCTTGTTGTTTATTGATCCTGTACATGTATCGTCGTGTACTTGCCTCCTGTACGTGGATTGGACTGTTGGCACGTGAGTTGTCCGAGCATGTCTAAGGCATTAAAGGTATTGGCACGTGAGTTGTATGCGCGGCTATGATTGGTAATGTGGGCATGAGATGCCAAGTGATTATGATTCGTGATTTGTGACTCGTGATCGTGAATACGATGTGTGGTACCTCAGGGTGATTCCTGTGTAAACCTTTTGTAAGAATGGTTGATTACTTTGTTGTTACTTTTTTTCTTACTTGATTTCACTGGTACCTTAACTATGTTCTGATTACTTTGCGACGTCTCCACCTGTTTACTCCTTGTTGCTAATTGTTGCTTCTACTTTTCGTTTATTAGTGTTTCATCGTTCGTCTTACCATGTTTACCGTTGTATTAATATTTGTTCCTATGTTAGCTTTATATTCATACTTTTACATGTTATTATGCCTAGTAGGTGTCTTGACTGTACCTCGTCTCTACTCCACCGAGGTTAGTCTTGATACTTACTGGGTACCACTGTGGTGTAGTCATGCTATACTTGTTGCACATTTTGGTGCAGATCCAGGCACCTCAGAGCATGCTGGTCGTTAGATAACTGATCGTGTATTGCTGTGGAGACTTCAAGGTATACCTGTCATCACGTTCACAAGCCTTGGAGTCACCTTCTGAAGTCTTACAGAGTACTAAGTCCCCGATATTGAAGTGTCAAAGGTCGGCCCTTTGATTGTAATATCTCTCGATCCGCTATTTTTTGGCGACCAACCGGATGAGGGTGGCTTTGTGCCTTTCATCTAATAGCTCTAGGCGTACTCATGGCCTTATCATTCGATTCCTTTGTTGCATATCGGAATCTAATACTTGGTTCACCGACTTCGACCACTATTAGAGCTTCGACAGCATAAACTAGCAAGAACGGGGCGGCCCCGGTACTGGACTTTGAGGTCGTACGGTATGCCCATAGGACTTCGGGTAGGATTTCCTTCCATTTTCCTTTGGCGTAGGTTAATCTCTTTTTGAGGTTTTGGAGTATGTATTTGTTGGTCGATTCTGCTTGTCCGTTCCCACTAAGGTGATAAGGTGTCGACTGGATCCTTTTGATCTTACGGTCTTCGAGAAATTTGGTCACTTTGCTGCTGATAAATTGTTTCCTGTTGTCGCCCACGATTTCGCACATCATTCCGAACTAGCATACGATGTGGTCCCAAATGAAGTCGATGACTTCCTTCTCCCTAACCTTCTCGTATGCTTGGGCTTCAACCCACTTAGAAAAATAGTCAGTCATAAACAATATGAATTAAGCCTTATCGGGTGCCCATGGAAGGGAGCCAACGATGTCCATTCCCCACTTCATGAATGGCCATGGTGACAAAACCAAATGTAGCAGATCTCTGGGTTGATGTATCATCGGAGCATGTCTTTGGCATTCATCGTATGAACTCCTTTGCGTCCTTTTCCTTATTTACCCTGTAGTAGTCGGCTCTGATTACCTTTCGAACCAGTGATTCGGTGCCTGAATGATTTTCGCAGGTGCCCTCGTGAACTTCCCTCAGAACGTACTCGGTATCTCCTGGTCCTAAACATATTGGTAGTGGGCCATCGAACGTTCTCCTGAATAGGGTACAATCTTAGGGTACCATCTTCGGACAAGCTGAATCGGCTGCCTTTGTACGCAGGGTCCTCGATTCTTTTGGGTTCGAGGGCAATTTCCCAGTCTTCAAACATTCTACATATTTGTATCTACAATCCCATTTCAATCATGTAGAATTTATTTCGGCATGTCCTTCTTCCACTACCGACCTCATGAGTTGTACGACTGCCCCCGAGCTGAGCTCGTCGTCCTTGATCAACGACCCTAAGTTTGTAAGGGCATCGACCTCACTATTTTGATCCTGAGGTACATGTTGCAAAGTCCACTCCTTGAACAGATGTAATGTTACCTTCAACTTATCTAGGTACCTTTGCATTCTTTCTTATCTGACCTCGAATGTCCCATTAACTTGGTTCACCACAAGGAGGGAGTTGCACTTAGCTTTGATCACCTTCTCCCCCAAGTGTTTGGCCAGTTCGAGACCTGCAATCATGGCCTCATATTCGGCCTCATTGTTAGTCAATATCCCTGTTCTAATAGATTGTCTAACTACATTGCTTGTGGGTGGATTCAATATGATGCAAAGTCTGAACCCTTTTGCGTTCGAGGAGCCATCCGTAAAGAGGGTCCAAATCCCCGAAGGTGTCCCCGAGTTTACCAACAACTCTTTTTCAACCTCGGGTATTAGGGCCAGTGTAAAGTCGGCTACGAAATCTGCCGAAATTTGAGATTTAATGGCTGTCCAGGGTCAATACTCAATATTGTACCTGATTTCTATGGCCCATTTGGCCAATAGTCCCGAGAGTTCGGGTTTATGCATTATAATTTGAAATGGTTAAGTAGTCACAACGCATATAGGATGTCACTGAAAATATTGCTTCATTTCCCTAGAGGCACTTAGCAAGGCGAGTGCCAGTTTTTTCTAGGTGAGGGTATCTAGTTTCAGCCTCACCCAGAGTCTTGCTAACATAGTAAATTTGAAATTTCTTATCTTGCTCTTCCCGGACCAGGACTCCACTTACCGTTATGTCCGATACTGCCAAGTATAGGTATAGTTGTTCATCCGTCTTCAGCTTGTGAAGCAGCGGTGGGCTCGATAGATATCGTTTGAGTTCCTCCAAGGACCGTTGGCATTCCGTGGTCCATGTGAAGTTGTTCTTTCTCTTGAGTAGTGAGAAAAATCGGCGGCTCTCATTGGATGACCTTGAGATGAATCGTCCCAGGGCGGCAATGTGCTCGGTTAACCTTTGTATGGCCTTCACGTTGTCCACCACTGTGATATCCTCGACGTCTTTGGTTTTGTCGGGGTTGATCTCGATTCCTCGGTTGGATACCTTGAACCCGAGGAATTTACATGATCCGACTTCGAATGCACATTTCATCAGGTTCAGCTTCATATTATATTTCTTCAATATGCTGAAGGCTTCTTGCAAATGCTTTAAATGGTCCTCTGCTCGTGGGGACTTAACCAACATATTGACAATGTAAACTTCCATTGATTTCCCTATTTGTTCTTCGAACACACAGATAAGTCACACCAGCGTTTTTTAAATCCGAATGACATCATGTTATAGCAGTATGTGGCGTACTTAGTGATGAAGGAGGTTTTTTCCTGATCATCTGAGTTTCATCCGTATTTGGTTGTACCCAGAATAGGCGTCGAGAAAACCGAGGATCTCGTGGCCGGCTGTGGCATCGATCATGCGATCGATGTTGGGCGAAGGGAAAGAGTCCTTAGGACACGTTTTATTCAAATCCTTATAGTCTACGCACATTCTTAATTTGTTCCCTTTTTTAGGAACTACCACTACGTTTTCTAACCATTTCAGGTATTTCACCTCGCAATATGGATCCAATTTTAAGGAGTTTCCTATTTTTAAGGAGTTTAGATACCTTGTCCTTGATGAAAGGATGTTTGATCTTGGATTGGGGTCTCCTCTTCTACTTGATCGGGTGGAATTTTGGGTCCAGGCTTAGCTTGTGAGTGGTAATCTCCGGTGGGATCCCTGTCATATAAAGATGGGACTAAGCGAAACAATTTATGTTACCTATAAGAAATTGAATAAGTTTTTTCCTGAGCTCGGGGGTTAACCCCGTGCCCAGGTATACCTTCTGATCGGGTAGACGTTCGAATAATGTGACTTGTTCCAGCTCCTTGACCGTTGATTTATTGGCATCGGAATCATCGGGGACTATAAAAGATCTGGGAACTCTGTAATCATCATCTTCATTAGTCCCTTGCTTATCCGATTGGATCGTGGCCGGTGTCGATAATTGTTATTTAGCCTCTTGCTTTGTATCCAAACTCGGTTCCTTTGATGTTGCCACTGTTGATACCAGAATCACTTTTTCAATTGCAAACATTTCCTTTGAGGCCGGTTGCTCTTTGTAGATTGTTTTATTCCCTCCTGGCGTCGAGAATTTTAACACTTGGTGAAGAGTCGAGGGCACTGCTCTCATGTTGTAAATCCATGGCCTCCCGAACAGGGCGTTGTACCTCATGTCTCATTCGATCACATAAAATTTTGTTTCCTGGATGGTCACAACGGCATTTACTAGTAATGTTATCTCTCCCTTAGTGGTTTGACATTACATGTTGAATCCGTTTAGAAATCAGACTGCAATCACGATTTGATCTTGTAGGCCGAGCTGTTCTCTGACCCTCGATCAGATAATGTTGGCCGAGCTACCTAGATCTATTAACACACTCTTAACTCGAGATTATTTATTAGTACAAATATTACCAGTGAAACATTGTAGGGCTACACGATCCCTTCTGCGTCCTTGTCATTGAAAGATAAAGTCCCATCTGGTATGTAATCTCGAGTCTGTTTTCCCTTGTGATGGATACTTTGGTGCATTTTACCATCGGTCCTTGGGGAATATCGACCCTACCGATGATCATGTTAATGACGTGTTGAGGTTCTCCTTGCTCGGTCTATTTATTAGAATCCCTATTTCTGAAATGATTCTTGGCTCGGTCGCTCAAGAATTCTTGAAGATGCCCATTGTTGAATAGCCGAGCTACTTCCTCTCTCAATTGTCGACAATCCTCTATTCTATGGCCGTGAGTACCATGATATTTGCACATCTGGTTAGGATCCATTTGGGCAGGATCGGATTGTAGGGGTTGAGGCCATTTGGTGTCTTTGATGCGTCTGATAGCCGATACAATGGTGGCAGCGTTGACGTTAAAGTTATATTCCGATAACCTCGGTACTTCCTTAGGCTCGCTAGGCCTGTTGAAGCCATTCTTGCTCATGAGTCCCTGGTTGTTCTGACCTCGATCACTTCTCCTTTCACTTTGCATATAATTCTGCCCGGACCCACTGCTTCTTTGATCTCCATTGTAAGGCTGATACCGATCCCTATTTGACCTTAGTTCACGGTCGATGTCTCTCTTGACTCTGTCAATAGTTCTGATGGGATAAATAGACCCGAAGGAGCCTCGAGATGGTCGTCTTCGACTCTAATTTTTGATTGATACCGGTTATGCACGTCGGCCCAAGTGACAACCAAATATTCTATCAGATTTTGCTTTAACTGTTCTGAAACCACCGAGCTTCAAACATTGAGTCCCTTGGTGAAAGCTTGAACGACCCAATCATCAGCGACCGATGGAAGTTCCATCCGTTCCATTTGAAACCGGGACATGAACTCTCTAAGTATCTCATTATCCTTCTATCTTACTTTGATGAGGTCCGACTTCCTGGTCTCAACCTTTAGCCCCGATGTGTGCTTTCACGAAAAAGTCTGCAAGCATAGAAAATTAGTCAATAGAATCAGGAGGTAAGTTGTGATACCATATCATAGCTCCCTTTGATAGGGTCTCTCCGAATTTTTTCCACAAAACAGACCCGATCTTATCATCCTCCAGGTCGTTCCCTTTGATGGTGCATGTGTAGGAAGTGACATGCTTGTTTGGGTCGGTCATCCCGTTATACTTAGGAATCTCGGGCATAATTTTTTAGGGATTGGTTTCGGGGCCGCACTTGGAGGAAAGGTTTTTGCACAAACTTCTTGGAATCCAAGCCTTTTAATATCGGCGGTGCTCCCGGGATTCGATCGACCCTGGAATTGTAGGTTTCTACCATCTTGTCGCTTCCCTCAATTTTCTTTTCCCTGATTCTATCTATTTTGTAGCTCCTCGAGCATTTTTATGATCTCGGGGTTAGTCCCCGACTCATCTCCATTCAACCTATCCATGACCGGTGCTTCCCTACGAGTGATTTCCCGGGACGGATCGGGTTCAATTCTGCTCGGTGTGCGCTTTGGATTTGTAACTGAGCTATCCCCGTCTGCGGAGCCTGTAACATTTCGAAGATCATCCGTGGATTGATCTTGCCTCCTCCATTGTTTTGAGTATTCTGTGTTGTCGATCAGGCTCCACCACGGATTCTATTCTCGGGGTCGGTAGGCAGGTTTGTATCGATAGCCACATGAGAGTTAGCGTCTAACGGGTCTGCGACTAGAATTCCTATGGGATCCGCAGGCAGTACCTCGTTACCGGGCACTATGTTTTAATTTTCACCGTGGTGACCAAACTCATTGTCAGCAGGTAGGGGTGCCAATTGTGAGTTTGACATTTTGAGCTATAACCTGAAATTAGAGACACTTGAAAGAACAAGTGTAAAATAGTGTGTGTTATGGAAATATGTAACAAATAACCACTATAATCCTTAGCCTCACGGTGGGCACCAAACTTTTTATCCTCAAAATTAGATAACAATTTAATTTGTAAGTGGTTTTAAGGATACATGGATCAAATCGATACAAAGCGATAAATTGAATTGCAATTGAATTAAAGTATGATAAAGTAAATTCAAACTATACGAATTGAATTGTGAACAAAATGCACTTCAATCAGTATTAAAACACAGTTGAATAAGAACTTTTAAAGAGAAAACAATAGTATATTGCTTTGGGATGCCTGTTACAATGTGTTTTACAAATAATTAGACCACCTTTATATAGTAGGGGAATCCTACTTTAGGTACAATTCTATAAAAGGTAAAAATCCTGTGATTTGCTGATTAGCCGCTTTCTCAGTGATACGTGTTGAGATTCCCGCCGTGATACCTAATCGGTTACGGATATTTCGGCCTTCCATTATCCGGTATGGCAATATTTTTTAGAGCTCATTCGAGGTCAGGGTCGATTCCGGGGTCATGGACTCGATGTTCTCGAGAACATGCATTCTAGCTTTGTATCCTAGTTCAATGGAACACGGGGTCCACCTTCAACCCTTCATGTTTTAATCCCGATCTGTCCTGCAAATGACGAGCCCCATTTCGACCGTTTACAGTAGACATGTGATCACGCCCAACTATGCCTTCTAAAAAGGACAATGCGGTTGTTGCAAATATAATCCGGTTTACAAGTCCGGAGTCGAATCCCACAGAGAACTAACCTATCAATTACCTTTGTCGGAATCACTAAATCCTTTATAATAACTTTCCCAAACTTTGTAAACAATAGTTGATGGTATTTCTACTAACTAAGATTGAAAGTAAATAACTAACAGCTGTAAACTAAATATTCTGGGTTGTAAACTATAATGAGAAAGTTCTAAGGTAGTGATTTCCCCTATTGATGGAATCCTTTCTGGTTACGTTGCATATAGATTCACCAAAATATCTCTATCAATCATGAGCACTCTTATTACCGTAAATCTCTCCCGAGTAATTGCGATAATTTACTAGACGCACTCTCCCGAGTTACGCTAGCTGGCTTTGTTTATTACAGCTCACGTTAGATCACACCCAAGGCTTCGTTATCCCTAATCCCGCCTTTAAACCCGCAATTATAGATCCCTCTTATACTTTGGGAGAGGTGTTGTTCAATATTTACCTAAATATGCACTCTCTCCCGAGTTATGCACACTAAATAGGCACAGCTAATTGAGGATCCTGTCAATTAACTACAATAAACACGTAATTGAACAAATAGAGATTAATCGGTAAACTATATGAACGTAATCAAGAAGTTCATCCTTCAATAGGTTCCATCAAAACCTTAGACTAAAGTATTTAGCTTCTCATAACAACTTGAAGATAAAATACGAAAATACTCATCATGTAAAATTGCAAGAAAAAGAAGAAATAAAGAACTATGATGTTTTGGGTGATCTCTCACACTTGTGTTTCTTGCCAAAGTACTCTCTAGACAAATCTAACCTAATGTGGCCGAAATCCTACTTTTTATAAGGGTTTTACACCAAGTTTTCCCGACTTGACACTTTTATCCCTGGCTATTTCGCGTTCTGCCACGGTCCCACCGCGGTTACGCCGGGACCGCGGCCAAATGGGCTCTTTGAATCTGCGACTCTGCTCTGCCGCGCTCCTGCCGCGGTTACGGTCTGACTGCGGCAGGCCAATTTCTGCACTTCTTTGACTTTTCACTTGGTGCAATTCTTGGGCATTGTTTGATTGGCCTCCTTTTCTCCGTAATTGATCCCAAACTTGCTCCATCGACTTCTTTCGTTGGATATAGCCTGCAAAGCATGAAAAGCACTAATCAGATCATTTGGTTATCACTTTTTACAACAAAGCTATACAAAATTGTGGTTCTTTAGGGTCTAATTATAGTCTAATTCACCTATTATCAACATGATAGATGAAAGATATAACATGTTCTAACAATTCCATATAAGCGCATGAAAGAAACCTAAGAGTCTAAACTTGTCACGCCCCAACCTCGGGAGGCGCGATCGGCTCTCAATCGAGTGAACCCAACTGAGCAAGCCTTTTGAGCACTTTTTACCCAACTCACTATGACCAAGAAAACCATGCTTTCATTTATTTAGACAGTAGGAAAGATCGTACATAAAACATTTCTATTTCATTTCATATTACCACATTTAAACCATAGCTATGTTACCAAGATTTCATATAGTTACAGTTTAGAAGAACAAGAGTTTAGAATTACAACACAGTTCATTGACCCATCCATCACCCGTACATAACCCACACAAACGTCTATGGAGCCTCTAGAGATACAAAAGATAGTTATGATAATGCCGGCAACGAGGCCCCGGCTATACCTGGAAGAATAGGGGCTCACCAAGATTGCTGAGTGGAGGATGCTCCGCTACCTACGATCAACACTGTCTGCTATGGAGCCACCTACATCCATTCAAAGATGTAGCGCCCCCGGCAAAAGGGTTAGTAGCATGGAATACTACTAGTATGTATAACTAAACACCATATCATTAGAAAGAACTATCATACAAGAACAAAGAAATCATAAGGATCAATCAAAAGCTTTAAACGATCACCACATCATCAAATAAAAGGATCATATTGTAAGGCCCCGGAAAAATTTCGCTAAGTATTCTAGGATTTCATGATGCCACGTAGGCTAATTTTAATATTTTATGTGCTACTAACATGGTGGGCATCAATTGGAGTTGGTAAACAAGTGTACGAGTCATATATTCAGTAAGGTGGGGTCTAAGGAGAGGCCTAAGTGTAAGCCAAATGGGGAAAATTTCATAATAGGCTAAGATTCCAAAGGTACTTGCGCTAGTCCATACTTTGAACGAGCATATCTAAATATGTATAAGATCTTATGTGATGAGTAACCTATCAAATGAAAGGTCTTTGAGTCTAGTTTCCAACGCTTCAAACCGTTCGTCATTTGGACATTCCTACACAAAGTTATGATCAAATTACCAAAGGCTGGATTTGCGACAAATTTGCGATCGAAAAACGACCATGCGGACCGCATATGCGTCGCATACTGAAGCAGTGTCGGGAAAAACATTATGCTGTCGCATGTTGATTATGCTGTAGCATAATCAATTATGCTGTCGATTATGCTATCGCATTTCGATTATGCTGCAAGAATGCTGCCCACATTTCGATTATGTTATAGCAGAATTGCACCACATTTTTTTACTTCGGGGGTCATTTTTGAAAATTTTCATATCCGAGCCCACATTGATAAATAAGCTTTGGGGCTTCACTTGGGACTATTTTTACACTAAATCTAGAGAGAGGTGAGAGCATTTTAGAGAGAGAAAGAGGAACCTAGCCTCCTAATCATCAATCTTGCACAAACCCGCAAGAATCAAGCATGCCAATCTCTAGCTCACTATCTTCCGGGTATGTCCTACTTCTAATATTTCATATATGAGATTATGAGTTCAAAAATATATTGTGGGGTTAGAAATAGGCCATACATGTGAAACTAAGCTATAGTGTGTGGGATTAATGAACTATTTTGGGTAGTTCTTGATGAAATTGGATAAGGGAAGAAGGAATTTCCATTGTAGAACTTGTAGTCTACTTCACTTTTAGGTGTTTGATGAAATTCCTAAGAGGGTTACACCATGGGTAATCATTCTAATTATTAATCGGTTTCCGCTATTTCCTTATAGATTTTTATTTCTAGAGGTGCTGGTGTATTCTAAAAATTTAAGGGAAAGCTCTTTGAGGTATGTATGGCTAAAACCCCGTCTTTTAGAAATTGAGCTTCATCGGTGTTTGTGTGAATATGGTAAGATTGAAGTTAAATTCTAGTATTGATTGTTATTCCACATGAATTGCTGTTGCAACCTTATATGCGTGAAAGATGTGTCTCAATATGATCAATATGCTATTCTTGGTAACTTGAAAAGGTCCAAGTAATGTGAATCATGTATTGAAATGCTTAGACAATAAATTGAGATTGAAGAATGTGAAGTATATGCTAAATTGCCTAGATTTCAGGTCAAGTTTAAATTGTGATTATTGTGCCGAATCATGAGAATTCCCCTCTATGCTTATAACTTGAATTTCTCTTGTGTATGCCCATTATCTTAAAATTATAAGTTTGTTGTTGAAAGTGAAAGTGATGTGGAATGTGAGTTGTGAAATACGGCCTAGTGCCAAGAATGATGTGATAATTGTGGCCCAAGTGCCAATGAATTGATACGATATATGTGAAATACAGATTCAAATGAGATGATTGATGAGAAAGAAACCACGCCTAGGTAAGGTGGCCTAGCCGATCGGGCCGTGATCGGACACCATGCCGCACACATGGTGGTAATGTGCTAATATTGAACTCCGGAGAAGGGAAAGGAAATGGT
Source organism: Nicotiana attenuata (assembly GCF_001879085.1). Taxonomy (NCBI): domain Eukaryota; kingdom Viridiplantae; phylum Streptophyta; class Magnoliopsida; order Solanales; family Solanaceae; genus Nicotiana; species Nicotiana attenuata. The sequence continues at coordinate 37,632,480 of NC_031991.1, read as the reverse complement.
GATTGAGATATATGTCTCAAATTAGGCAACCTAGCCGATCGGGTCGTGATCGGACTCCGCTCAAGATAGCGGTGGTATTGAGAACAATGATGAACATATGAATGAAATGCCCCAAACTAAAAGCTATGGGAAAAGGATGTAAAAATGGCATGATTCTTTTATTTAATAATGTTTTGATCATTTAAAGTGTTTGAGTTGTACTTCTGATTTCATTATTATTGTATGAAAGTTCTTTCTAACTAGATGGTGTTTAGTTATACATACTAGTGCTATTCGATGGCACTAACGTCCCTTTTGCCTGGGGCGCTACGTCTTTAAATGAGTGTAGGTATTTCTATAGCAGGCAGTGTTGGTCGCAGCTAGTGCCGCATCATCCTTTCAGCTGACTTGGTGAGCCCCACTTTGTTTCGGGGTCCTGTTTCATCTGTTTATCATGTACTTTATAGTTGAGGTATAGCCGAAGCCTTGTTACCGGCATTTCCATATTATATTACTCTTCAGTTGTGTTTAGAGGCTCCGTAGACAGGTTGTGGGTAGTGTTGTGTATTGGAATTAAAATAGAAATATTGATGTTTGGCAATGATGTACAAAACTTTTAATATTTTGATAATTATGATTTAAAATCTATTAAAGAAAAATCTACCTAACCCGGTTCAAGAAAAACCCTTGGAAAAGAACCGCGGTCAAAAGAAACACCAAGGGGGATTTACTACACTACCTAAAAAGAAAAAGTAAAAAATCTTTTTTTTTATCCGACTTTAGCCCTCAAGAGACCCGTCGACAAGTGTCCGTCGTCGGGCCAAATCGGTGACATCTAAGCTACATATACAACAACACATATAAACACAAATCATATATACACATACCCAAGTCTCCCACCCCACACACAAAGAGTATAACATGTCCTCATGTCATAAAACAATTTAAAGCACAGAAGGGTAAGAGAACTTCCCTGGTCATCATTCGGAGTCAGAGACGGTGTTGGGATCCACGTGATAGGCCCTCCCTAAAGCACGGAACCAAGCCATCACCCGGCTCTCAGACCTGGCCTGCCTTCTAGACTTGCAGGCTATCTACTGAGGTGCGTAGATCCGCCACCTCTTCCTACATAGAAGGCAACAAGGGTCGGCTGGAGTATGATCGAGGGTAATCCGCCCCGGTTCAGGGTTGCCGTGAGGATCCAGCTGCATCATAGGACCTCCTGGGTGGTGCCATGGTAGCTGGGGAATCATCATCATCCAGGTTAATGTGAGTAGGTGCATCTCTGCCCACTTTGATCTTTGACGCTTTGAAAGCTGCTTTTGGGGGTAAAGTGCCATCCATAGGATTGACTGGGACATCAACCATCAAACATAACCTCGTCACCAGTGAGGGGAAGTAAAACCCCTTAGTCATCAGAGGCGACCGGAGCATCATTTCATCCCCAATGATCTTAGCAATATCGACGTCCTTCCTGGTCACAAAGCACCAAACCAATAAATCCTGCAAGCTGTTCACATCTGTTGTGTTGCTCGTGGGCAACAATCTGCTGCAAATCATAGTGAACCAACACTTAGCTTCACAGGTGAATGACTTGGAATGCAGGGTCATGTTCTCCTGAATCCAAATTGGCCTTCCCCCTGAGCATAAGGAGTCAGTCAGAGTGCCCCAGTCTACCCATGGAGAATTGTGGTAATAATCATTGTCAGCAGTGAATGGGGGCAACTGCAGAACCTAGCGAATTTTCCGGACTGAGGCATCTACTACTTTGCCCCGGACAATCACCGAACGACACATATGTTTCGGGCAGTTCGCGTAGAACTCCCGGACTATCATTGGGTTTGCCGTGTCCGGTTCATCGAATAAGTACTCCATCCCCCTCCGGCGGATTTCTTCGTACATATCCGGCTTTTCAACACGGAGGGAAGCCCTGTCAATACCAATCTCCGGGACAAAGTTCTTAGTGGCTTTCACATGAAACATGTCCTGGGACTCCTCGGACGTGAACCGGGTGTCATCATAAGTGGGCCTAGCAGAAGTGCTTTCTGAGTTCCTACGCTTCCTTCGGACCATAGTACTTGTAAGCAATTCATCATAACTATCAGGGCCAGCCAAACATGTGCCAGTCGGATGGATACTCAGACTTCTCCACACGCTGGCACCAAACAATTACCCAAGGTGGACAACATCCACTATTATCCCCACACCACTCAACAACAATACACTTTCGCCCTATAAAACCCCACCACAAGCTTCCATCAATACATACAGTTAAATGCTACCACCACCCATCCCACACACAAATTGTCAACTAGAATTGCACCCCACACTTATACAAAACAACCCCAAACACCAACTACAATACCAACTTGGAGTCTAAAACCCCATTGCAACTAAAATCAAGAATTATCTACAAAAATCACAACATAATGCAAAATACATACATCATAAGGAAAAGTAGAACAACTTATTGGAGTATTAGCGCTGATTCTTGAAAAAAAAAAGAAAAGGAAAACAAATTAGGGGGTGGTGGGGCGTTTTTGTGGGGCGGGGGGGGGGGGTAGGTTGTGGGTGGTTAGGGTTTTTGGTTAATGGGAGGAAACAGTGGGTTATGGTGAGAAGAAGAAGAAAGAGAAAGAAAAATGGAGAAGAAGAAGAGAGGATTTGGGAGGAAGAAGAAGTTTTGGGAAGAAGAAGAAGAAAAATAATGGAGAAATTGAGAGAGTTGGGAGAGAAGATAGAGAGAAGAGATAGAAAGAATAGAAGGGAAAAGGGATTTCTGTCGGTTGGGTATGGGTTTGGTTGTGGGTAGGTTAGGATAATTAAAGGGGGGGGGGGAAGAAAAAAAAATAAAAAAAATAAAAAAATTTCTGCTGCATATACCTGGGCCCGTTTTGGTCCACCGCGGTCCTGCCGCGATTACGCCGCGACCGCGGTGGGAATACTTCAGAGAGGGGATTCCACTGCGGTCCTACCGCGGTTACACCTCGACAGCAGTGAGGAAACTTCAGAGAGGGGATTACACCGCGGTCCTACCGTGGTTATGCCGCGACCGCGGTAGGCCCGTTACTGGCTGCCTATTGCTTGGTTTTTGTTCTTTGTTATGCCCCTTAGGCACTAGTTTTACCTCTTTTAAGGCCTACCTTACCCATAGTATGTCCAGGCTCGTGATGCAACGACCTCCGCACTAACCTGCATTTATATAACATGTTAGAAATTCTACTATCGTGGGTTGCCTCCCATGAAGCGCCTGATTTAACGTCGCGGCACGACGGAGCACGAGCGCAAGATTCGCTCAACCTCTCTCCTTTTTTTTGTTTTTTTTGTTTTTGTTTTTTTATGATATTACAAATTACAACACATTCGTGGGTTGCTTCCCACGCAGCGCCTGATTTAACGTCGCGGCACGACGCAAGTGAGCGCATTTAAGGCTCGCTCGACCTCTGAGGTTCAGTCAGGTGGATCTCAGACCCTTTCTTTGGTTCTTTCATGCCCACATATAGTTTTAATCTCTGCCCATTGACTCTAAATGTACGAGAGTCTTTCTCAGCGGCAATCTCTACAGCACTTGAAGGGAATACTTCAACCACTCGAAACGGCCCAGACCATCTTGACTTAAGCTTACCAGGGAACAGCCGCAATCTTGAGTTATAGAGCAATACCATGTCCCCGGGTTTGAAATGTCGCTCAACAATGTTCTGGTCGTGTAACCTCTTCATTCTTTCCTTGTACAATCTTGTGCTCTCATAAGCAAGATGTCTGAACTCGTCAAGCTCATGCAACTCAGTGATTCTAGTTGTGCCTGCAGCTTCAATGTCTAAGTTCAACTGCTTCAATGCCCACCACGCTTTATGTTCAAGTTCGACTGGCAGGTGACAGGCCTTTCCAAACACCAACTTATATGGTGACATACCAATTGGTGTTTTAAACGCGGTCCTGTAGGCCCAGAGTGCATCATCTAGCTTCCTCGCCCAATCAGTTCTTGTGGCGTTCATACTCTTGGTCAAAACACTCTTGATCTCTCTGTTGGACACTTCCACCTGCCCACTAGTTTGCGGGTGATACGGAGTAGCCACCTTGTGGCGCACGTCATACTTAGCAAGCAACTTTTCCAAGGCTCTATTACAAAAGTGAGTGCCTCTGTCGCTGATAATCGCTCGTGGTGTCCCAAATCGGGTGAATAAGTTCTTCTTCAGGAATCCCACCACTACTCTTCCATCATTAGTGGGTAACGTAGTATCTTCTACCCATTTGGACACGTAGTCCACATCAACCAGTATGTATTTATTGCCAAAGGAGCTGACGAAGGGACCCATGAAGTCAATCCCCCAGACACCAAATACTTCCACCTCTTGAATCGGGTTCATGGGCATCTCGTGGCGACTAGAAATGTTCCCAGTCCTCTGACATTCATTGCAGCCCTTCACCCATAGGTGTGCATCTCTAAACACTGTTGGCCAAAAGAATCCGGCCTCAAGCACTTTCGTAGCTGTCCTAACCCCTCCAAAATGCCCTCCATATGCCGATGCGTGACAAGCCTGCAAAACAGAAGATTGTTCTATCTCGGGGACACACCTCCGGATCATATTGTCAACACATATTCTTAACAGATAAGGCTCATCCCAGTAATAGATGCGGCTATCACGATAAAATTTCTTTCTTTGGGCAGATGAGAGGTCATAAGGAACTATACCACTGGCCAGGTAATTAACAAAGTCTGCATCCCATGGCGCTTCCTCAAGATTAGTAGCGAGTAGCTGCTCGTCTGGAAAGATTTCCAGAATCTCTTCGACCTCGATTGCTTTTTCAGCTCCTTCAAGTCGTGATAGATGATCAGCGACTTGATTTTTTGTGCCCTTATGGTCACGAATTTCGAGGTCGAATTCTTGCAACAGCAGCACCCAACGAATCAGGCACGACTTAGACTCCTTTTTCTCAATTAGATACCTGAGAGCTGCGTGGTCAGTATATACAATTACCTTGGAACCAATCAGATATGATCAGAACTAGTCAAAAACAAACACCACGGCCAACATCTCCTTCTCAGTCATAGTGTAATTCAACTGGGCTCCACTCAGCGTTCTGCTAGCATAGTATATTGGATGCATCAGCTTGTCTTTCCGCTATCCCAGCACTGCCTCCACTGCATAGTCACTAGCGTCACACATGAGTTCTAACGGTTGCTCCCAGTCGGGGGCAACTATGATAGGTGTTGTGACTAGCCTCTTTTTCAGCTCCTCAAATGCTTCCCTGCAATCATCAGAAAACAAGAAAGGGTTTTCTAACAACTTACAGAGAGGGTTGGCAATCTTTGAAAAATCGTTTATGAATCGCCGATAGAAACCGGCATGCCCGAGGAAGCTTCTGATTGCTTTGACCGAAGTTGGAGGGGGTAGCTTTGCTATCACATCTACCTTGGCACGATCCACCTCAATTCCTTTGCTTGACACCCGGTATCCCAAGACTATGCCCTCTTGTACCATAAAATGGCATTTTTCCCAATTCAGAACCAGATTAGTCTTAGTACATCGCTTCAGCACACGAGTCAGATTTATCAGGCACTCATCAAATGAGTTCCCCACCACTGAGAAGTCATCCATCAACACCTCCATTATATCCTCTATCATGTCAGTGAATATGGCCATCATGCACCGTTGGAATGTGGCGAGTGCATTGCATAGGCCAAAGGGCATCCTCCGAAAGGCATAAATGCCATACGGGCAACTGAAAGAGGTCTTCTCTCTGTCCTCCGGTGCAATGGAGATTTGATTGTACCCGGAGTACCCATCCAGAAAACAAAAATGTGACCTCCCTGCCAATCTGTCTAACATCTGATCAATGAAGGGAAGTGGGAAGTGGTCTTTCCGGGTGGCTAGATTTAACTTTCGATTGTCCATGCAAATTCTCCAGCCCGTGACGGTTCTTGTCGAGATCAATTCATTCTTATCATTCTTGACTACCGACATGCCACCCTTTTTAGGAACACATTGAACTGGGCTAACCCAACTACTGTCAGAGATTGGGAAAATGATTCCCGCATCTAACCACTTGATTACTTCTTTCTTCACCACTTCCTTCATATTGGGGTTCAGCATTCTTTGGTGTTCCCTGGAAGGTTTGTGTCCCTCTTCCAGTAGAATTTACTGCATACAGTAGGCGGGGCTGATCCCCTTTATGTCTGCCATGGTCCACCCAATGGCAGTCTTGCACTCCTTAAGTACCTGCAATAGTTGTTGAGCCTGCACATCTACCAAACTAGATGAGATAATAACAGGTAATGTGGAGTTACGTCCAAGAAATTCATACCTGAGATGGGCGGGCAATGGCTTCAATTCCAGCTTTGGTGGTTCTTCGATGGATGGCTTGGCTGGAGGAGTTTCTCGAATTTCCAAGTGCAATGGCTCAAACTCTAGGGTCCTATCCCAGAACCCTCTACCTTCTAATGCCAACACCCATCCCGCCAGATCCTCTCCATTTACCTCATCCAAATTCATTAGACATGCAGCAAGGGGGTCCTCAATAGTCAGCCTTTCATCATCAGTCTCTACAATTACATCTACAGCATCAATAAGAGAGCAATTGGCGAACTCACTTGGTCGCCTCATAGATTTCTGCACATTGAATGTTATTTCTTCATCGTTCAGCCTCATCTTGAGTTCCCCGGTCTCACAATAAATTAGAGCTCTTCCCGTGGCCAGGAACGGTCTTCCCAAAATGATGGGAATCTCCTCATCCACCTTACAATCTAGGATCACAAAATCTGAAGGGAACACAAATTTCCCTACCTGAATCAGCACATCGTCTAGGATTCCAGAGGGTCGTTTCACCATCCTGTCAGCCAGCTGCAACAACATAGAGGTGGGTCTAGCTCTTCCAATGCCCAACCTCTTATAAATTGCTAGGGGCATAAGATTGATGCTGGACCCTAGATCACAAAGTGCCTTAGCAAAAGAAAAAATTTCCAATAGTGCATGGAATTGTAAAGCTCCCTGGATCAGACAGCTTTTCCGCAATTGGTCTAGTCACCACTGCACTACAGGTCTGAGTAAGAGTAATTATGGCCAAGTTTTGGAAATCAAACTTTCGGGACATCAAGTCCTTCATCATTTTTGCATACCCAGGCATCTCTTTCAAAGCTTCAATCAGTGGTATGTTTACCTGGATTTGCTTTAGCATGTCAAAGAACTTCTTGTATTGCTCCTCCTTTTTGAACTTAGCCAACCTCTGGGGGAAGGGTGCAGGAGGTCTCTTCTTCCCAATCACTTGGGACTGATCTTTATCAGTTGCTACCTCAACTACTGGCTCCTGGACTGTTCCAGCTACTTTCTCACTCTCATTCTGAAAGCTATTTTCTTCTTGAGCAGGCTGGACTGTCACCTCTGTCAGTTTCGTTGATTCATCCAGCTCGATGGGCATTGGTATGAGTGTCTCAGCCTGTCTAGCTTCTCGAGCTCTTTCTTGCTCTTCATCCAGATCTCTGCCATTACGTAGACTCACCGCCATCAGCTGCTTCGGTCCCTGATCTTTTGGGGTTATCTGGGTGTCTGCAGGTAGTGTCCCATGAGGATTATTATTCAGAGACATCGAAATGTGTCCCACCTGTACTTCAATATTTTTGATTGCTGCATCATGTGCATCGACTCTCTCATTAATTTTAGCATTTGAGCCAATAACCTGCTGCATCATTGCTTCAAGTCTATCAAACCCATCATCCTGCCTTACACCATGTTGCTGCTGAGGTGGGTCATACCCTTGCTTCTGATTCTGATTATTGTATCCCTATGGTCGTGGGTAAGGTGACATATTGTTGGGTGGTCTCATACCTCCCATGTTCCCGGTGTTGAACTGTGGTTGTGGTGGCCTGTATTGCTGATTTTGTTGACCCCAATTCTGACCACCCTGTCTCTAGCCGCCATAATTAGACACATAGTTCATGTCTTCAGGGTAGTGATGATGATCGTGTTCTGCATTCCACTGATTACCCACTGGCTGACTAATGCAAGATGCGCACAAGCCCCCATTAGTAGTATCAACAATATGTACCTGCTGTTTCTGCCCTGCCACCTTCTTGGTAAGTATACTCATCCGTGTCAATAAGGTAGCCATATTTTCAGCCATAGAATTGCATGGATCTAAAGGCACTGAGTGCACCACTGGAGTGATGGGTGCACCTCCGGTTACCCAGCCCGAATTCTGTGCCATTTTGTCAAGCAGACTCTGGCCCTCTCTTCATGTTTTGCTCAAAAATGCCCCACCCGCTGAAGCATCAACAATGTTCTTTACGCTATCTGACAATCCCATGTAGAACCGCTGCCCTAACATTAGATCTGGAATACCATGGTGTGATCATATGACTAGCATCCCTTTAAAACGTTCCCATGTTTCATGCAAAGTTTCCATCGGTCTCTGTTTAAAGCTCAAAATCTCATCAATTTGTTGAGCAGTCTTGTTGGGTGGATGGAACTTGTTGTGGAATTGCTTGACTAGTTCATCCCACGTTGCTATAGAATTTATGGGGAGTGAATTCAGCCAAGTCTGGGCAGCTCCTGTCACTGAGAATGGAAACAATAACAGTTTGATTGCTTCCGGAATTACATTGGGCTGCCTTTGGGTTTTGCAGATAGACAAGAAATTCTTCAAGTGCTGCTGAGGATCTTCAACTTGTGACCCTGAATATAGTCCCTTGTTCTGCAACAAGTGCAGCATGTTATTTGTGATCTGGAATGACTCAGCCTGTATCTGCGGGACTACTATCGCTGTGGATAGATTCTCTGCTGTGGGTTGTGCCCAGTCATAGAGAGCAGCCTCTGGCACTGGTGCTATTGGTGCTGGTGGGTTTTCCTGGTTATCTCCCATGATTGTTTCGAATTGTGCAGTTATTGGTTGTTGTTTGTTTTGTCGGTTGGCCCGATTCAACGCCGTGAAAAATTTCTCGGGATCTGATAATGCTTCTAATACTTCACCAGATCTCGATGAGTTTCTAGGCATGCACCTATGCAACCAAGTCAACAAACGTTAAAATTTCAATGTAAAATTGGGTGTAGAGAAAACTGACTACACTAAGAATTTTTGTGCTTCCTTCAATTGTAATTGATAACACTGTTAGTTCCCCGGCAACGGCGCCAAAATTTGATCACACCCAACTATGCCTTCTAAATAGGACAATGCGGTCGTTGCAAATATAATCCGGTTTACAAGTCCGGAGTCGAATCCCACAGAGAACTAACCTATCAATTACCTTTGTCGGAATCACTAAATCCTTTATAATCACTTTTCCAAACTTTGTAAACAATAATTGATGGTATTTCTACTAACTAAGATTGAAAGTAAATAACTAAGAGCTGTAAACTAAATATTCTTGGTTGTAAACTATAATGAGAAAGTTCTAAGGTAGTGATTTCCCCTATTGATGGAATCCTTTCCGGTTACGTTGCATATAGATTCACCAAAATATCTCTATCAATCATGAGCACTCTTATTACCGTAAATCTCTCCCGAGTAATTGCGATAATTTACTAGACGCACTCTCCCGAGTTACGCTAACTGGCTTTGTTTATTACAGCTCACTTTAGATCACACCCAAGGCTTCGTTATCCCTAATCCTGCCTTTAAACCCGCAATTATAGATCCCTCTTATACTTTGGGAGTGGTGTTGTTCAATAATTACCTAAATATGCACTCTCAACCGAGTTATGCACACTAAATAGGCACAGCTAATTGAGGATCCTGTCAATTAACTACAATAAACACGTAATTGAACAAATAGAGATTAACCGGTAAACTATATGAACGTAATCAAGAAGTTCATCCTTCAATATGTTCCATCAAAACCTTAGACTAAAGTTTTTAGCTACTCATAACAACTTGAAGATAAAATACGAAAATATTCATCATGTAAAATTGCAAGAAAAAGAAGAAATAAAGAACTATGATGTTTTGGGTGATCTCTCACACTTGTGTTTCTTGCCCAAAGTACTCTCAAGACAAATCTGACCTAATGTGGCCGAATTTCCACATAAGGAGGCAGGCGACCGGGAAGCTTTGTTTCTAGAATGCCGACTACAAATCCTACTTTTTATAAGGGTTTTACACCAAGTTTTCCCGACTTGACACTTTTATCAGTGGCTATTTCGCGTTCTGCCGCGATCCCACCGCGGTTACGCCGGGACCGCGACCAAATGGGCTCTCTGAATCTGCGACTCTACTCTGCCGCTGTCCTGCTGCGGTTACGGTCTGACTGCGGCAGGCCAATTTCTGCACTTCTTTAACTTTTCACTTGGTGCAATTCTTGGGCATTGTTTGATTGGCCTCCTTTTCTCTGTAATTGATCCCAAACTTGCTCCATCGACTTCTTTCGTTGGATATAGCCTGCAAAGCATGAAAAGCACTCTCAAGACACCTATTATCAACATGATAGATGAAAGATATAACATGTTCTAACAATTCCATATAAGCGCATGAAAGAAACCTAAGAGTCTAAACTTGTCACGCCCCAACCTCGGGAGGCGCGATCGGCTCTCAATCGAGTGAACCCAACTGAGCAAGCCTTTTGAGCACTTTTTACCCAACTCACTATGACCAAGAAAACCATGCTTTCATTTATTTAGACAGTAGGAAAGATCGTGCTTTCACTATGTTTCCAAGATTTCATATAGTTATAGTTTAGAAGAACAAGAGTTTAGAATTACAACGCAGTTTATTGACCCATCCATCACTCGTACATAACCCACACAAATGTCTATGGAGCCTCTAGAGATACAAAAGATAGTTATGATAATGCCGGCAACGAGGCCCCGGCTATACCTGGAAGAATAGGGGCTCACCAAGATTGCTGAGTGGAGGATGCTCCGCTACCTACGATCAACACTGTCTGCTATGGAGCCACCTACATCCATTCAAAGATGTAGCGCCCCCGGCAAAAGGGTTAGTAGCATGGAATACTACTAGTATGTATAACTAAACACCATATCATTAGAAAGAACTATCATACAAGAACAAAGAAATCATAACGATCAATCAAAAGCTTTAAACGATCACCACATCATCAAATAAAAGGATCATATTGTAAGGCCCCGGAAAAATTTCGCTAAGTAATCTAGGATTTCATGATGCCACGTAGGCTAATTTTAATATTTTATGTGCTATTAACATGGTGGGCATCAATTGGAGTTGGTAAACAAGTGTACGAGTCATATATTCAGTGAGGTGGGGTCCAAGGAGAGGCCTAAGTGGAAGCCAAATGGGGAAAATTTCATAATAGGCTAAGATTCCAAAGGTACTTGCCCTAGTCCATACTTTGAACGAGCATATCTAAATATGTATAAGATTTTATGTGATGAGTAACCTATCAAATGAAAGGTCTTTGAGTGTAGTTTCCAACGTTTCAAACCGTTCTTCATTTGGACATTCCTACACAAAGTTATGATCAAATTACCAAAGGCTGGATTTGCGACCAATTTGCGATCGCAAAACGACCATGCGGACCGCATATGCGTCGCATACTGAAGCAGTGTCGGGAAAAACATTATGTTGTCGCATGTTGATTATGCTGTCGATTATGCTATCGCATTTTGATTATGCTGCAAGAATGATGCCCACATTTCGATTATGCTAAAGCATAATTGCACCACATTTTTTTTACTTCGGGGGTCATTTTTGGAAATTTTCATATCCGAACCCACTTTGATAAATAAGCTTTTGGCTTCACTTGGGAATATTTTTACACTAAATCTAGAGAGAGGTGAGAGCATTTTAGAGAGAGAAAGAGGAACCTAGCCTCCTTATCATCAATCTTGCACAAACCCTCAAGAATCAAGCATGCCAATCTCTAGCTCACTATCTTCCGGGTATGTCCTACTTCTAATATTTCATATATGAGATTATGAGTTCAAAAATATATTGTGGGGTTAGAAATAGGCCATGCATGTGACACTAAGCTATAGTGTATGGGATTAATGAACTATTTTGGGTAGTTCTTGATGAAATTGGATAAGGGAAGAAGGAATTTCCATTGTAGAACCTTGTAGTCTACTTCACTTGTTAGGTGTTTGATGAAATTCCTAAGAGGGTTACACCATGGGTAATCTTTCTAATTATTAATCGGTTTCCTCTATTTCCTTATAGATTGTTATTGCTAGAGGTGTTGGTGTATTCTAAAAATTTAAGGGAAAGCTCTTTGAGGTATGTATGGCTAAAACTCCGTCTTTTAGAAATTGAGCTTCATCGGTGTTTGTGTGAATATGGTAAGATTGAAGTTGAATTCTTGTATTGATTGTTATTCCACATGAATTGGTGTNTTGATGTTATTAAGTCGATCATGTATAGATACAATTGATTTGGAGCCGAGTTCGAAAGGAAAGGCGCTGTTTGATGATTGAGTTGGCCGTGGAAGTTCGAGGTAAGTGTTCGGTCTAACCTTAGCTTGAGGGATTAGGAGTTGTGTCCTATTTGCTATTTGTTTCTTGTTGAGTACGACGTATAGGCATGGTGACGAGTATCTATACGTTGGTGTCGAGCATGACCGTGAGTCTTAAATTACGAATTGTTATGTTCTTATATGATACTACGAATGCTTTAATTGATGATCCTCGATATTGAGCAAGGATTGAGTTTGTTTTTCATGGAAAGTACTTATGATTGGGTATTGGTGTTATCTGAGATGAGTAGAAGTTGAGTTCCCAAGTGCCAATGAATTGATACGATATATGTGAAATAAAGATTCAAATGAGATGATTGATGAGAAAGAAACCACGCCTAGGTAAGGCGGCCTAGCCGATCGGGCCGTGATCGGACACCATGCCGCACACATGGTGGCAATGTGCTAATATTGAACTCCGGAGAAGGGAAATGAAATGGTGATTGAGATATATGTCTCAAATGAGGTAACCTAGCCGATCGGGTCGTGATCGGACTCCGCTTAAGATAGAGGTGGTATTGAGAACAGTGATGAACATATGAATGAAATGCCCCAAACTAAAAGCTATGGGAAAAGGATGTGAAAATGGCATGATTCTTTTATTTAATAATGTTGTGATCATTTAAAGTGTTTGAGTAGTACTTGTGATTTCATTATTATTATATGAATGTTCTTTCTAACTAGATGGTGTTTAGTTATACATACTAGTGCTATTCGATGGCACTAACGTCCCTTTTGCCGGGGGAGCTACGTCTTTAAATGGATGTAGGTGTTTCTATAGCAGGCAGTGTTGGTCGCAGCTAGTCCCACATCATCCTTTCAGCTGACTTGGTGAGCCCCACTTTGTTTCGGGGTCCTGTTTCATCTGTTTATCATGTACTTTATAGTTGAGGTATAGCCGGAGCCTTGTTACCGGCTTTTCCATATTATATTACTCTTCAGTTGTGTTTAGAGGCTCCGTAGACAGGTTGTGGGTAGTGTTGGGTATTGGAATTAAAATAGAAATATTGATGTTTGGCAATGATGTATAAAACTTGTAATATTTTGATAATTATGATTTAAGCTGCTAATGAAAATGAAATGGAAGTTGTTAATGAGATACTTACTAACTATGATTAACGGAGTCCATCTCCTATTTATTCATGAATCGGTTTGGTTAGAATAAACCTAGCAGGCTTGCTCAGTCGGTTTCACTCGGTTGAGCGCCGGTTGCGCTCCTCGGTTTTTGGGGCCCAAAGTTTTAGGTTGGGGCATTTAATACTATTCATCATCATTCACAATACCACCGCTTTTTTGCGTGGAGTCCGATCACAACCCGATCAGCTAGGTTGCCTTGTTTGAGACATGTATCACAATCTCATTCTCACTTTCCGGATTCAACATCAGCACAATACCACCATGTGTGAGGCATGGTGTCCGATCACGGCCCGATCGGCTAGGACGTCTTACCAAGACATTGTTCCTTTTTCATTAATTATCTCATTTCAATCTTTATTTCACATATATCAATTCATAGGCACTTGGGGCCACAATTATCATATCATGCCTGGCACTAGGTCGCATTTCATAACTCAAGCTCTTTTTTCCCCACATTTCACACCATTTCCACTTTCAACGTTAACCTTGACAATTAGGATAATAGGTACACACAAGAGCAATTCAAGTTGTAAGCATAGATAAGATTTCACATAGGTTGCATAACAATCTCAGTCTTAAACTTGACCTGAAGTCTAGGCATTTCAACACATGGTCCACATTCTTCACACATTTTTAAATTACCAAGAATAGTATATTGAACAAGTTGAGACACACCTTTCACGTATATATAGTTGCAACACCAATTCATGTGAAATAAATATCAATACATCAATCAAATTTCGGTCTTACAACATTTGCATGGACACCAACGGAGCTCAATTTCTAAGAAGAGGGGTTTTTAGCCATACATACCTCAATAGAGCTTTTCTTAAATTCTTACAAAATTCCGGAACTCTAAGCAACTTCGATCTATTTTATGAAAATTACAAGTTGAACCAAAAATTAGAGAGATGATTAAGCTTCTAGCTCATTTTAGTATATTATCAAGCACTAAGTGTGCATTGTGATTTTAGGACCTTTTTGTGAGAGATTTTTATGATCCTACACCCCATTTGTTATATTTTTAGATTACAATCTCCCCATACCCTATTATCATTCATGCATGCAAGATAATCAATCCTTATACCCATGAACCCACTTGTTAATCACTTATTTTAATAGGAATTTCGAAATCAAGGTTACGGCACAAGTTCATACCTTTTAGGATGAAGACCTAACAATTTTTCTTGAAAATCTTCAAAGATTTGGGCAAGGATTTGAGTGACTTGGTGAGAATTAGTTTCTCCCTCTAGAACTTCTTCTCTCACTCTAATTGCAGTAAAAATAGCATAAAAAGATCTAATGGGGTGTTTTTAATGAAATGGGGTCGGGTTTTAAAACTTAGAAAATTGGAGCCCGACTCGATCTGCGGCGCATTTGCGACCGCATAACTGATATGCGGCCCGCAAAAGGAACCGCAAAATGGCCCTCAAAACATGAACATTCTGCCCGGGTATGCGACAAAAATGCGGTTCGCATACCTGTTCTACGGTCGCATAGTGCACCACAGAACTGCCACTCGAGAAATTCCATGGAGGTTATGCGATGACTATGCGGCCCGCATATTGATTATGCGATCGCATAATTGGCTGCATAGTTGACCTCAAAACTAACCAACATCCTGCCTCACTCTACGACAACTATGCAGTCCGCATAGCTATTATGCTACCGCATAATGGACTGTAGAAACGCGCTTTTCTGAAAAACATTATTCCTTAACTTTTTAATGCATAGATCAATCCAAAAGTCAGAACCGCATATTCCTAACTTGGCACTACGGGATTTCGGGTTTTTGAGTAGGAATTTCACGGGGCCTTACATCCTCCCCCACTTAAGATCATTTGTTCTCGAATGAGGATCAAGGTTCCCTCATTAGCAACCTTATGTAACTTCAGCTTTTTCACATCATGAAACATATCAACAACCCCAAATTTGGCTAACTCCCTAAATTTCCAAAAATTTTGCTAGAGTTTCCTTTGTAACTAGGCCTATCCACCTGTCAGAGAGCCCCAGAAATATATCCTAACAGCATGTACACAATCCATAGACATGACATAACTCGTAACGACAACAACTATGGTCCCATAGGCGACATATAACCAAAATGGAAAATTTTTACATAGACCAAACCAAGTGATACAGAGTTCATAGGAACCAAATTCGTAGGAGTTATTACATGGCTATACAAACAAATGCGAGTACTTCTTTTTCATTTCTTCCTCGGCTTCCTAAGTGGATTCCTCAACCTGGTGGTTCCGCCATAACACTTTCACGGAGGCAATTTCCTTATTTCTCAACTTGCGGACATGCCTATCAAGAATGGCAACTGGAATTTCTTCATATGACAGTGCTTAATTAACCTCAATAGTTCCAACCGGCACAATAGTGGACGGATCTCCCACTACCTTCTTCAACATAGACACATGGAAAACTGGGTGTACCAATGGCATCTCGGGTGGCAGCTCGAGCTTGTATGCCACCTGACCGATCCTCTGAATGATTCTGTACGGTCTGACGTACCTCAGACTCAATTTTCCCTTCTTTCCAAACCGCATGATACCCTTTATGGAGGAAACCTTCAAAAATACCAATAATCTTCTTTGATTTCCACATCTCTGCGACGAATGTCTGAATAAGACATTTGGCGACTCTGAGCAATTTTCAACCTTTCCCTAATAATTTTGGCTTTCTCCATGCCTGATGCACAAGCTCCGGCCCTACCAATCCAGCTTCTCCAACCTCGAACCACCCAATGGGAGACCTACATCTTCTACCATACAACGCCTCAAATGGTGCCATCTGGATACTAGAATGGAAGCTGTTGTTATAAGCAAACTTTATGAGTGGTAAATGATCATCCCAGCTACCTTTGAAATCAAGAACGCAAGCACGCAACATGTCCTCGAACGTCTTAATAGTCCGCTCCGCTTGCCCGTCGGTCTAAGGGTGAAAAGTCGTACTAAGATTTACCTGCGTACCCAAGCCTTGCTGAAATTTCTTCCAAAAGTTGGCCGTGAACTGAGCCCCTCGATCCGAAATGATTGAGATTGGAGTACCATGCAACCTGACTATTTCTAACACATATTACTAACTTGGCACTACTAGATTTTGGGTTTTTGAGTAATAATTTCACGGGGCCTTACAAAACTGGTCAATTTTCACAAATAAGCCCGAGTACGTACTCATCACCTCGCGAACACGGCTTTTACATAACACAATAAGCACAAATGACTCAAATCCTAAGGGGTAGTTCCCCCACACAAAGTTAGGCAAGATACTTACCTCAAAGAAGTTAAACCGATACTCTAAAATGAACTTCTCATGTGAAACAACCTCCGGACGGCTCAAATCTAGCAAAAATAAATTAATATCATAAATAAAAACCATATGAAACAATTTCACATAATAAAGTTTCGATCTTTAATGAAAAATAAAAAGGTCAAACCAAAAAGTCAACACAGGGCCCGCACCGCGGAACCCGACAAAATTTACAAAATCAAAAACCTATTCCAATACGAGTTCAACCATACAAAAACTACCCCATCTTGATATCAAATCGTCCTTTAGATCATCATTTCACACTTTTGAATGTTTATACAAAAATTCTAATTTTCTCCCATTCAAATCACTAATTTAATGTTAAAAACAAAGATGGAATCATGGAATATAATCAAATCCGGGTAAAAACACGTACCCCAATCCAAGTCGTGAAGAACCCCTCCAAAATTTCCCAAAATCGAGGTCTACAACTCAATATAGGATAAAAATAACCAAATCCTCGATATAAAACAAGCTGCCTAGATATTTCCGCATTTGCGGACAAGGAAGCACATCTGCACTATCACGCCGCAAACTCGGGGATCGCGACCAGTGCTCAACCGAGCGGACCCAATCGAGCAAGCCTGTTAGACACTTTCTACCCAACTCGCTTACAATCAAGAGAAGGCGCGTTTCCATTAGTTAAACAGTAGAAGGATCACACACACACACACACACACACACACACACACACACACACACACACAGATATATATATATATATATATATATATATATATATATATATATATATATAAACATTACTAATTCATTTAATTTTACTACATCATTGTTAAGTTCCAAAATACATACATTTTACGATTTTGTGGAACAAGAGTCCAAAACACAACACAATCCGTCTAACCTTTCTAGNGCAATGGCATCTGGTCCGGCGGGAGGACCATAGAATCGGGCCCGACCGCCACCTAACCAGCCTCCCTCTCTAGGGCGACCTCTAGCTGACTGGGCCCCACCTACAGCTGGCTAAGGGAGTGGTGTAGCAACTGGTGAAGAAGACGCAACCTGACTCCTTTGCTGCGCTAGACCTCCATGACGACTAGGACACTGCCTCCACACATGCCCAAACTCTCCACACTCAAAAAAACTCCCTAGTGCTACTGACCGGGACTGAAGGGAGCCCTGAGCACCGAGATAACTGGTAGAAGGACCTGACACAGATGAGCCCTTAATCGATGGAACATGAGACGAACTCTAAGCTGGAAGGGCACTGAGAGATAAGTGACCTTGATGAGAATTGTGTGAACCATGACCAGGTGATACACCACGTTGAACTGGGCGAGCCGTCTGAGCATGCGTGAAAGGATGATCCCTGCCATGGTAGAACTGACCTCCATAAGGAACCCTACTAAAATGTCACGCCACAACATCGGGGAGCGCGACCAGCGCTCAACCGAGTGGACCCGAACGAGCAAGCATGTTAGACACTTTTTACCCTACCCGCTTATGACCAAGAGAAAGCCCGTTTCCATTCGTTTAAACAGTAGAAGGATCATATATTTACAACATTACTAATTCATTTAATTTTACTACATCATTGTTAAGTTCCAAAATACATACATTTTACGATTTTGTGGAACAAGAGTCCAAAACACAACACAATCCGTCTAACCTTTCTAGCACCCATACACGACCCTCATAATGTCTATACAAAATGAGTGTAGCGACAAGGCCATGGCTATAGCTCAAAATTGATTACAACATAGCAAAATATATAATACAAGACACCAGAATGAAGTGGGGCTCACCGAGTCTGCCCGGAAGAGGATGCACCACTTACTACAATCAACACCTTCTGCTTTGGAACCACCTACATCCATTTAAAGATGTAGCACCCTCAGCAAAAGGGAGGTTAGTACTGTGGAATAGTACTAGTATGTAAAGCTAAAACACCATCTCAATAGAATGAACAATAATACAAGGGGAAAAACAGTCATGCGTTCAATAAGAGCTTCAAATGATACTAAATCATTAAGTAAGGATCACATAAGTTCTCAAGTCAATTTCCATCTAATTAGGTTGGGTAATATTTAGTGCAATATGCCACAATCCACAACACCACTGTGTCCTTACACGGAGTCCGATCTCGACCCGATCGGCTAGGTCATCTCATTTGAGACATCAACCATATCCACAATTTCAATCAATATTTTCCAGCACAGTTACCATCGTGTATGCGGCATGGCGTCCGATCACGGCCCGATCGGCTAGGCCATCTCACTTGAGACATCAACCTTTCAATCAATCATCTCACTTCATATTTCTTTCCCATCTTTCAATACATTGGCACGAGTGACCTCATTTATTATGTCATTCTTGGCATTTGGCTGTATTTCACAATTCAAGTTTTCCTTTTTTACACATTCAAATAACATTATTATCAGCAACAATGAGGCCTATCATGTAAGGCATTTGTACACATAAGGGAAAAACTTGGAAAAATCGTAAGCACATAGGGCTTTTCATACAAATTGGCATAACAACTTTTATTCGATTTTAGACATGAAATCTTTACCCTTCTTAACATATATTTACATTTTTAAACACATCCTCAAAAGGGCAAGATGACATGGTAAGAATTTAAAACAAATATTGAACATGTATCATTCAACACCACACATTACAGATAGTCAACTCTAGTATGATCAATTTGTGGACTTATACCAACTACACGAACACCAGGGGTTTCGATTCTAAGAAGAAGGGGGTTTAGACGTACATATCTCAATTAAGCCTCTTAAAACTCTATGATGTTCCGGAATATTAGCAACTTCAATCTATTTTAGCAATATAGCAAAATTGAACCCAATATTAGGAAAACGATCATAATTGTAGCTCATTTGAGCATTCTATCAAACACTTTGTGTGTATTAAGGTTTTATGGCCCATTTTATGAAAGACTCCACCAACACATACCCTGTTCTTTTCTATCTTTAACTCTTAACCTCCCCACATACCTTAGGAACACATGCATGCAAGGTAATCACTCCCATCCCCATGAATTACCTTACTAATGGCCCATTCTAGTTACATTTTGAAAAGAGTTTGGGTGATAGAATCTTACCTCTTAGGAAGAAGACTTAGGTGCCTCTCTTGATAATCTTCAAGGTGCTAAGCAAGAATTAAAGAAAAAATTTGATGAAGATCACTTTATCCTTCTAATACTCTCTTTCTCTCTCTAAAGATATCAAAAAATTAGCTCAAAATGGCCCCTTACACCTATTTTAACGAAGTTCAGTCGGGTTTTACACCTATTTCGGAACCGGTTCTGCGATCGCATATGTGACCGCATAATGATTATGCGGTCCGTGAAATGACCGTGGAAAGACCGCGAAAAGTGGCACAGGGAATTGGGCTGGTCTGCTTCATCTACGGCCGTTATGTGGCCCGCAAACCTGTTCTACGGTCGCATAATGCGCCGCAAAACCGCTAGCATCCCGTGAAATGGATATGTGGTCGTATAATTGGCCACGAAATTGACCTCAAAATTTGCCAAAAAGACTGTTTCACTCTGCGGCCATTCTGCGACCTGCAAAGTGATTATGCGGCTGTATAATGGGCCGCAGAAATGCCTACTTCTGCAAAAATATTTCCTTCAACTCCCAACATACTGTTCAATTCAAAAGGTCCAAACCATAGCGAGCTTGTGAGCCGCAAAGAATTTCTACTACTATTAACCCCTGCGCCTACTTCGGCATCACGAAATCTGGGTTTTTAGGAAAAAATTTACGGGGCCTTATATGCGCTCTTGCACCTGCGAGAAAATTACTCGCATATGCGACGACAACCTACCAGACCAAGCCACAGAAGCACACAATCACCCTAAGACACAAACTCGCATCTGTGATAGATCCAGTGCAGATGCGGCCACACACCTACATTCACCAACCCACAGAAGCAGAACTCATGATCACATAAGAACTTGCAGAAGCGGAACTCTTAATCACGTAAGAACTCACAGAAGCGGAACTCTTGATCACGTAAGAACTCACAGAAGCAGCCAAAATGACGCAAAAGCATGTCCGCACCTACACTCCAAAATGCGCAAATGCAAAACACCAGAACCAGACCTGCCCAAAACATAAAAAGAAATCTGAAACTCGTTCGAAAGACACCCGGTTCCCCCTGGACCACGTCCGAACTTACCAACAAGTTTTGAAACATAACGCGGACCTGCTCAAGTCTTCAAATCACATCAGACAATATCAAAATGCGAATCGCGCGTCAAATCGAACGAAATGAACTTATGAATTTCCAACTTTTATAACTCGCACTGAATCATATCAAATCAACCTGGAATGATGTCAATTTTTGCATGTAAATTCCAAATGACACAACGGAGCTATACCAACTCCTGGAATTGAAGTCCGAACCCAATATCAACAAAGTTAACTCCCGATCAAACCTCTCAACCTTCCATACCTTCAACTTTCCAATTTTCGCGAAAATGCATCAAATTAACCTACAGAGTTCCAAATCCAAATCTGGACTCATGCCTAAGTCCAATATCACCATATGAAGCTATTGTAATCATCAAAACACCATTTCAGAGTCGTCTACACAAAAGTCAAACTCCAATCAACTCTTACCGCTTAAGCTTCTAAAACAAGAATCATCCTTCCTAATAAGTCCTAAATCATTTGTAATCCGAACCCGGCCACACATACAAGTGATAATACATAATACGAAGCTGTTCGAGACCTTAAGCTATCGAACAGAATGCTAATTCTCAAAATGACATGTCGGGTCGTTACATTCTCCCCCTCTTAAACAAACGTTCGTCCTCAACGTGCCAAGAACCATTCCGATGTCATCAAATCGCTGAATGTACTCAGTATACATATACCCGCGGGTAATCCCACGTCACCCCAATCTACATAAGCCCGACAACACCATCTAAACAGAAAATTATTTTTTCCACCCGCACTGATAAACCTTAGAACCAAAATTTTCAACATCTGATCATTTCCCAAGGACCCGATTCCCACATCAACATACAATATCAAACTCATCGATCTGCAACAACCCATGCCTATATCCACAAGGTACAACCATACGATGTAACACATCACACATATGCCCATAAAAATAAATCTAGCCACCATTGATGCCCATAATAAAATCCAACACCGGCAATTAACCTCGTATCAGCTAGAACCCTATTCCAAACCTTCACAACATTGACAACGATGCAAGAAACATAAAAATCCCATGAAAATTAGTTATCTTTGTACCATACCATTCTTGATTATCACGCTAAGACCGTGATGTTGGCTTTGCCAAGGTTAACAAGGTTGGAATAGAGAGGTTCTTTGGGTCATATTCCTAGTAGAGTGGTTTCCTTTTTGAAGGCTCAACGGATAGTTGAGAATGGGTATTTAGCATACTGGTCTTTGTTAGAGATATCAATGCTGATACTCCTATGGTTAATCCATTTCACATAGTAAAGGAGTTTCCAGACATGTTCCTTGCAGATCAATTTGGCATGCCACCTAATAAGATAATGTTCTTTGTATTGATTTAGCACCGGGCACTCAGCCCATATCATTTCCATTGTATTGTATGGCTCTAACAGACCTGAAGGAATTAAAGGAAATATTACAGGAATTATTAGATAAAGCTTTGATCAAGTTGTGTTTATCACCTCGGGGTGCGCCAGTTCTATTTATGAAGAAGAACGACGGTTCCATGAAGATGTGCATTAACTGCAGGCAATTGAACAAGGTCACCAACAAGATTAAGTATCCACTTCCGCGTATTGGTGATTTGTTTGATGAGCTTCAGGGTGCTAGGTGTTCTCTAATATTGACTTGAATCGAGGTACAATTAGCCGAAGATCACTGCTTCGGACATTCCTAAGACGGCTTTCAGGACCCGTTATGGGTATTATATGTTCTTGGTGATGTCTTTTCATTTGACAAATACCCCAACAACTTTCATGCATTTGATGAATAATGTGTTATAGCCTTAATTGGACTCATTTGTCATTTTGTTCATTGATGATATCTTGGTTTATTCATGTAGTAGGGAGGAGCATGAGCAACATTTAAGGGTTGTGCTTTAGATTATGAGGGAGAAGTATTTCTATGCCAAGTTCTCTAAGTGTGAGTTCTAGATGGCTTATGTAGCATTCTTGGGCCACGTGGTGTCTATTAAGGAAATTAAAATAGATCCGAAGAAGATTGAGGCAGTTCAGAGTTGGCCCGAACCTCCTACAACCAAAGAGATTAGGAGTTTTCTGGTATTGGCTTGTTACTATCGTCACTTCGTGGAGGGTTTATCGTCTATTGCACCTCTATTGACTAAGTTGACTCAGAAAGGTGCTCCGTTCAAGTGATCTAATGAGTGTAAGGAGAGCTTTTAGAAGCTCCAGACTACTTTGACCACATCTCCGATATGGCGTGTGTTGTGAGGTGTATACGGATTATCGGAGTCTCCAACATCTGTTTAAACATAAAGATCTAGATTTGAGCAGCAGAGGTGGTTGTAGTTGTTGAAGGATTATGATATCACCATTTTTATCATTTGGGGAAGGCCAATGTAGTGGTAGACTCCTTGAGTAGGATGGCATAGAGAATTGGGAGTTCAGCATTTATTGTAGTTAGGGAGAGGCCTTTAGCTATGGATATTCAAGCATTAGCCAGTAGGCTGGTGAGATTAGATGTTTCAAAGCCGAGTAGAATCCTTGCTTGTGTATATCTCGGTCGTCCTTATTCGAGCGCATTATTACTCGCTAGTATGATTATCCCTAGTAGTTTGTCCTTGAGGGCACAGTGATGCACAATGATGCTAAGGAGGTGACTATTGGTGATGATTGTATGTTGCGGCTTCAAGGTTGAGTGTGTGTTCCAAATGTCTATGGCTTGCAAGAGTTCATTCTTGAGGAGGCTCATAGTTAGCGATATTATATTCATCCAGGTGCCACAAAGATGTATCGTGACTTAAAGTAGCGTTATTGGTGGAGGAAGATTAAGAAGGACATTGTTGGACATGTTTCTAGGTTTTTCAATTTCTAATAGGTCAAGTATGAGCATAAGAAATCGGGTGGTTTACTTTAGAAGATTGATATACCAAAGTGGAAGTAGGAGCGCATTACTATGAACTTTGTGGTAGGGTTGCCATGGTCTTTGAGGAAGTTTGATGCCATTTGGGTAATTGTGGCTCAATCGACCAAGTCGGCGCACATCATTCTGGTCATGACTTTCTACACTTCGGAGTAGTTTGTACCTATTTCTATCATCTCAGACCGCGACACACAGTTTACTTTGCACTTTCGAAGGACGGTTCAGTATAAGTAAGGCACGCATGTTGAGTTGAGTACGACATTTTACCTTCAGACGTATGGACAGTCCGAACTGACCATTCAGATCTTGGAGGATATGTTGAGGGCATGCACTATTGATTTTGGAGTTTAGTAAGACGAGTTTCTACCTTTAGTGGAGTTTTCCTGCAATAAAAACTACCAGTCTAGTATCCAGATGGCTCCGTATAGGGTCTTATATGGGAGACAGTGTCATTCTCCGATTGCTTGGTTCAAGCCCGACAAGGATAGGTTATTGGGCAGACTTGGTTTGTGATGCTTTGGAGAAGGTGAAGTTGACACAGTAGAGGCTTTGCATACCTCAGTCCAGGCAAAAGAGTTATGTGGACCGGAAGGTTAATGACATGGCTTTCATGAAGGGTGGGAAGATTCTTCTTAGATTTTCATCGATGAAGGGTGTGATGAGGTTTGGGAAGAGAGGTAAGCTGAGCCCAAAGTTTATTGGTATTTCGAATTGCTGGAGAGAGTTGGCGAGGTTGCTTACTAATTTGCTTTGCCTCCTAGTATTTTGGGAGTTCATTAGGTGTTTCATGTTTCTATGCTTCGAAAGTATCATGAACATGTGCCTCATGTTTTGGTCTTCAACACAGTGAAGTTGGACGGAAACCTAGCTTATAAGGAGGAGCTGGTGGCCATTTTAGATCCGCAGGTTCGAAAGCTCAAGTCTAAAGGAATTGCATCGGTCAACGTGCAGTGGAGAGGTCAACCAATCGAGTAGGTGATGTACCGTAGAATTTCGGCACTTTTGACACCAATTACATAGACTTGAAAACCCAAACACATGGAAAAGAAGTAAGCCACAAAAGTGTATGAATACTGCAAGTATGCGACCGCAGAAGTACTATGCAGACCGCATAATCACCGGAAATTGAAGCAGATGTTTTGACCAACTAAAGAGAAGAATGCGCGTTCCATTATGCGGTCGCATAATACTTCTGCAAACCGCATAATGACCGCACAACTGATATTGAAGAACATGTGTAGCACTTCTGCGATGGAAAATGTGGTCGCATAACTGATTTACGGACCGCATAACAGAAATGCGGTGGAATCTGGGCTTGAGGATCTAAAATTCTATGATGAAATTGTAAATTATGCGGACCGCATACATGGTCTGCGACCATTAAGCGGTCGTAGAAGGGCTCTGCAGGGGCATTTTTGTCCAATCTTGACCCCGACTTTTAGTCCACTATAAATAGATTTACTAGGGTTTTGTTGGCCATTGAGTCTGAAAAGGGGACTACATTGAAGGCATTGAACACATCATTATTTTGGAAGCTTTTGAAGAGATAATCTAGCACTTTTGTAAGCTTTATGACTTTACTTATTGCTTTGTTTTATATTCTAGTATGGGTAGCTAGTTTTAAATACTAAGGTTGTGCCTAAATGGGTGTAATGTTAATGGGTGTTTAACACTAAATATATATATATATATATATATATAATGGCTGGTTGATATTTATTCGTTTCTTATGCTTTATTTATTGTTGGTGGTTCTAAACATTGACTTATTCCATTTTACTCGATCTTTACTTGGAAAAGTGGGTTAGGGTTTGGTAGAAGTAAATATCAAGACCTCAAGGCTTTAAACCTTGTTTAATAGAATCGCTTAGGAATAAGTGGGTTTTACTTGGCTTGAATTGGTTATTCTTAATTCCAACTCTTTTATATTTGGAAAAATCATAAAGAGAAAATACTACCCAACCATTGTAAAATATTGGATATTCATTTAGAAATCATTTGCATATCAAAGGACCATCCATTAGACATATATCATATTAACACCGATAGCAATGCATTTCATTCATAGGGACACAACCTTGGTTTCCTTAATCAAATTAATTACATTCACACAACAAAATAGTTATCATGTTAAATCACAATTATACCATTCTATTGTGAACCTAAAGGAGTAGAATTACAACTTAAGTCAAGTTTCACACTATCCAAGAAACCTTTTCACACCTATTGCCTGTGGGATTCGACCCCAACCTTGTTGGGTTATTATATTTGACTCCGACCGCCTTAAACTATTTGTTTAAGTATAATTTGAGTGTATCAAATATTGGTGCAGTTGCCAGAGAATACGGTTTTGAAATTACTAATTAGTGTGTGCTTTACTTTACGTCTTCTTCTATTCCATCACACTTTGCTTGGTATTAATAAAAAACCATAGCTGAGTATGGCGAAGAGGAGAATCCTTTTGCGGATATAGATGAGTACATTGAGGATACAAATGCTATTATCCCTCCAAGAGTTGATGCTGCCACTTTCAAGGGGGAACACGGTTTAATCCTAATGCTCAAAGCAGAAGGATTTTCAGAAATTCCACCAATGATGATCCGACTTAACATCTCATAAACTTGTTGGGTGTGTGTGCGATGCACAAGCAGAACAATGTTTCAGATGATGCCCTAAAACTTAGGGTGTTCAAGTACTCACTTGCTGGAGAGGCAAGGAAATGGAACAAAAATCTACCACCAAATTCCATTCATTCTTGGACTGAACTCGTCCGAGCTTTCCTAGCCAAATGGTTCCCGCAAAGCAAGAAGTCTAAGCTCTGGGATAAAATTTTCTTTTTCAAGCAATTAACGAGATAAACCTACATGAGGCATGGGGTCGATTCAAGCTATATTTAGTGAGGTCCCCGAATCATGGTTTTCCGGAATCTATCTTGTTGGAGAAATTTTACATGGACTTGGATCCTATGAATCAATCTATAGCCAAAAATCCAGCTGATGGGTCTTTTATGGTTAAAACATTTGCGAGGATCACACAAATCCTTGACAAAATGGCAAAACATAACCAAGCTTGGCACTCAGAAGACACCACGGGTGGAATTGCATATGGTACTCCTTCCTTGACCAATATGATTAAGGAGAACTAAGAAAGAGATCAAGAAATTGCCGGGCTTGCCAGCAACATCAATGTGTTGATGAAGATGTTCACTAAAAGCCAAACAAAATAAGTGAATGTGGTGGAAGATGTTCATCCCACATCAAACGAGGATTACGAGGAAGCAAATTATGTCAACAACTCTCAGGGAGGTTATCAAAGGCAACCATACCAAGGTTCAGGACAACAAAACTAATGGAGGCCTAACCCGCAAGGGCAAGGCAACCAACAGTGGCTAAATGACCAAGGTAGTTCAAATCAAGGGAATTGGAGTAACAAGAACAACAACTTTTCAAATCGGAGTACAAACCCCTATGTTCCACCAAAGGGGCAATATTCCAACTCTCCGCATTGGAAAGAAGTTCTTCAAGTGATTCCAAGTTGGATAACAAGCTTGAACGAGTATTGCAAAATCAAGAAAGATCCGACCCTTCAATGAGAAATATGACCGAGCTTGTTGGTTCTCATACCGCATCTATTCAAAATTTAGATATGCAAATGAGAGATCTCTCAAGAGAGAAAAATTCCGAAGCAAAAGGGCACACTCCCAAGTGACACAATTGCAAACCCAAAAGGTAGGGGGGCAGTCCAACTTCTCATTGTATGGCAATCATAACTCGGAGTGGGAAAATACTTCAAGGAGAGAATGAACAAGTGGTCGATGTGGAAGACTTTGAACTAGAAGTTGAGGCACAAGTTGAGGTGCCAGTTGTTGTTGAAGCTGAAAGGGTCCTAGAAGAAGTGAAAATTCAAGAAGTGAACCGGAAGAGGTTAAGGAAGGGGTGAAAGAGACACCAAAAACTCTAGCACCAATTCCTAGACCTCCTCCTCCTTTTCCTCAAAGACTTTATAGGAAGGTTGATGATAGCAAACTCGAGAAGTTCTATGACATTCTCAAGCAATTATCGGTGAATATTCCATTTGTTGAAGCATTTCAAGAGATGCCGGATTTTCCTATGTATTTGAAAGACTTGATCACCAAGAAGAAAATCATTACGAATGAAGTGGTGAATGTGACTTACCGGGTTAGTTCCATCATTGCAAAAACCACTGTTCAAAAGAAAGAAGACCCAGGAGTTTTTACCATACCATGCACTATTGAAGTGCGCAATTTTGCAAGAGCTCTTTGTGATAATGGGGCTAGCATCAATTTAATGTCTCTTGCTATATACAGACAATCGGGGTTAGTATGCCGAGGCTTACAAGTATGAGGTTGCAAATGGCATATCGTTCAATAAAGAGACCGGGGGGATTGTTGATGATGTTCTTGTGAAAGTGGGAAAGTTCCTCCTCCACACCGACTTTGTGATCCTTGATTGTGCTGTTGACAAAGAAATCCCTATCATCTTGGGGAGACCATTTCTTGCTACCAGAAGAGCACTTATGGATTCGCAATGAAATGAGATCAAGTTCCAAGTTAATGACGAAGAGGTTACCTTTCAAGCGAGTAATGGTATGTGTCATGACCCAAACCGATGGGCCGCGACGGGTGCCTAAGTCCTACCTGTCAAACACCCCTAAGCATGCGTCTAAGATATAAACCTGAATAACATCTGCTGAATTATGCGAATAATATACATGAAGGAAACCTGCCCAAAAAGGCATACATACATATACGTGCAACATACGTAGGACGAGCCGACAAGGCTACTATAGACAACTATATACCTCAAAATTGGAAGCCAGCAAAGCCACATACAATCCGACTAGACATACTGTCTAGAGACCTCTAATAGAAATATAACCGTACAAAGATGAGATTGAGCCACATCATACCCATATATATATATATATATATATATATATATATATATATATATATATANCATATCGTACCAAAATAAAAAGCAGCTACGGATCCAGTAGAGCACGCCAACTCTCGCTGATCAAGGATCCTAAGAAGGGGGACCATCAGCTTGCCTACCTGCACCTGCGGGCATGAATGCAAGCCCCGTGAAATAGGGCGTCTGTATGAAAGATGTACTGAGTAAGTAAGGCATGAATATCAGTACTTAAAAGACATAGATGAAACATGGAATAAAGAAATCCATCTTTAAATCTTAATAACTTTGTAAATTCTGAAACATTTATAATGTCATGCACGTGCGTATAAATGTCGTATCATGCATAGGTATGGGTGTACATAATATCATCAAGCCACTGAGGGCATCCCATCATATCGTCTCGGCCACTGTGGGCAACATCATCAACATATACAAACTAATCAGGTGGTGGTGCATATATAACGCCGTAACCTTTTTCCCATATCCCGTATACATACATACATACATCTCTCTCTCTCTCTCTCTCTCTATATATATATATATNAGGGTGATGGAGATGGAGTTGTTCCTGGTGGGGCTGGTATTCAAGCCTCTTCTTCTCAAGTTAATCCTTCTTTTCCCGTTGATGATGCTCCCGTTGATGATGCTCCCATTGATGATGCTCCTTAGTTTCTCCTGCATTTTGTAACTTTATTTGTGGTTTTCTTAGCTTACAACTTTTGGAAGATGTTTTTGGTTACCCCTGTCTCTTTGGGGTTTAATGACAAACTATATATATATATATATATATATATATATATATATATATGTGTGTGTGTATGTGTGTGTGTGTGTGTGCGTGTGTGTATGTCTATAAATACGTGTATATAACGCCATCTGGTCATGGGTCAATGTACATATATAAATGAATGAAATGCATGGAAAATACGTAATAATCTTGATATTCTTTCCGGATAAACTTTTTCAACTGCGTATTATTTTGAGACCCATGAACAGAAGATATAACAATAGGTCACATGGGGAATCAAGAACAAAGAGACCCCTAGTATTTCTATGAATAAAGTCGTTTATGATAACTGTGCGTTTGCTCGTTTGTTCTGTATAACTTGGACCATGCCAAAAAGAAAGAAGGAATGGCCTTAACATATCTGGAGTAGGGAAAGCTCCGTATAATATTCTTAGCGAAGATTGCACCATACTCTTTTGTAACCGCAAAATTTTGATGGAATTACGCTTTCTGTTCCTTGAAGTATTTTGAACGAAATGAAGCTTCCGTTTTCTGATGTTTTTTGGAACGAAGTAAGCTTCTTCTCCTTGAAGCCTTTGAACTAGGAAAGATGGAATATGTCTCTTACCTAAGGATTTTGACGTTTTTGATTTTGTTTTGTCCAAATGAATGGAACATACCTTTTAATTGTTAAATTCCATTTATTCCTAGGTAGCCATATAGGACTATATGACTACATTTCACTTTCTATATTTGTGGCTTCTTGCCACGTTTTGGGGGTGTAATTGATTAATTTTTATCCACTTATTAGTTAACTACGCAATGTCCCGTTACCCGATAATTAATCAATTACCCGCATAATTTAAAATTGCCTCGAATTACTTAAAATTCTACTTATTTTTAATATACTTTATACATCGTATTATCACGGCTATATGGTACCTTGTATGGTACTAGTCCAAATTGGCCACTTTCCAAAATTGGCCACTTTCAATGAAACTCGTTTTCTTTAATTTGTGTACCTTTTATCCTTCTTGACACTTACTTAATGCTTGTTATAATTAGCATAAATACGTTAACCTCAAGATAATATCATCTCCTAGACTACGTCGATTAACTGAAAATGAAACTTTTAACGTACGAAAATGCGAGATGTAACATCCTTCCCCCCTTAGAAACATTCGTCCTCGAATGTTCAACTCCCTGAGATCTATATAACTTTTGGCAAGGGTTGCCCTTGTAACAACACT
The DNA here is from genome assembly GCF_001879085.1 of Nicotiana attenuata. Taxonomy (NCBI): domain Eukaryota; kingdom Viridiplantae; phylum Streptophyta; class Magnoliopsida; order Solanales; family Solanaceae; genus Nicotiana; species Nicotiana attenuata. The sequence goes on along the minus strand of NC_031991.1, from coordinate 37,601,636 downwards.
ACTACCAACTCTCCCTGTAGAAGCTTAGTAATCCAACGCCACACAGGACCACAATCATCAATAACGACAATGGCCTCACACGACCAATGACAATAACTAACACAAGAATCCGTACACGTTCTTAAGGTTATGACGTCTCAGTTGGATCCTTCCCTGATGGAGGAAATAAGCAGGGATATCAAGACTTCATGTCTTCCTCGGCCTCCAATGTCATTTCTTCCACATTGTTGTTCCTCCAAAGTACTTTTACGTAGGCTACCTCCTTATTCTATAGCTTGCGGATTTGTCGGTCTAGGACGGCAACCGGAATTTACTCGTAAGACAAGTCCTTTGTAATTTGTACATCATCCATGGGCACCACTCGGGTAGGATCGCTAATGCACTTCCATAACATAGATACGTGAAAACCGGATGGACAGACTCTAATTTTAAGGGCAATTCTAACTCATAAATGATAAGTTAGGATTTTAACGTGTTTTATACCTCTACTTGCCTACGCTTTTGTTATAAAATTGCTACAAAATAGTCCCAAAACGCTCACAAGTTGTACTTGATTGCAGGTTTGATCGACAAAGCAACAAAAGTCAAGTATCGTCTCAGAAAGGAGTGAAACCTGCTCAAGTGATGAAGACCAAGGAAGTTGAGGAAAAGAGGCCCTAGTGCGGACCGCACAACTGTGAACGCGGCCTCACTAGGAGGTTCAAAGAATGGCAAAATTCAAAGGGAGGCTACGCGGCCGCGGTCATTCCAACGCGGTCCGCGGTCAGGCTCCGCGGCCGCGCTACACATTTATGCGGTCCGCGGAGCAGAGATTCAGAGAGTCTGATTTTGACCCCTTCCAAGCAATGCGGCCCGCGCTCAACTTCTGTGCGGCCGCGCAAAATTACACCGCGGCCGCATTACACATTTACGCGGTCCGCGGTCCTCAACTTCAGAGAAGCAAAAACAAAGAATTCAAGAGCCAGTGCGGTCGCGGTCATGTTTGCCCGGTCCGCGCTGACCCCGCAAGGGTATTTTTGTCCAATTTTTCCAGCCCAGTATAAATAGACCCTTTTTCCATTTTTAGGTTAAGTTTTGTTTTTCTGACGCTGTGGAGCTCGTGAGAACGCCGAGTTTAGCCATTTTTGGCACTTTTGACCTTTAATATTGCATTTCTTTCTTAGCAATTAATAAATATGTTTGCTTCTTCATCTATTTCTTTAATTTTTGCATCTAGCATGAGTAGCTAAACTCACTAGCTAGGGTTGTGGCACAATCCTAGTATGGGTAATTGATGGGTGTTGCCATCTAAGGCTAGATTGATATTGGGTGTTTGCTATTTGAGTTAATTTTAGGTTTTAATTAAGGATTGGTGGTTGCAAACACTGATTCTAGCTTGGTGGGTTTAACTCTTCTTGAGAAGAGAGTCTATGACCCCAAAATTGACCCAACAAGGAATTGGGATGGACCCATGAGAAATGGTAGTCCCAATTAACGGGTTAAACCTCGAGAGAGTAATCACCCTACTTGAACCCTAGTTGCTTGGTTTAATTGGCCTACCCAATTGGTCCCGAGAGAGTCAATTGGGCAAAATCACTCTCTCTACCGAGAGGTGTGAGAGTGGGTACAATTGTGCAACGGTTATAGCATAAGCCCCAAATATGTCAATTTACCCTTAGTAGCATCTACCCGTTAATTAGCCACCTAGGCAATGCCACGACCTAGTGCCTTTCTCTATATTAATTACACTTTAGCAATATTCCCGTAGCATAATTTAGCTCTAAACAATAGTCATACAATAGTAGATATAAAAATCAAAACCAAAGATGTTTGAAGTGATATTAGAAGCCCGACCGCAATTCTAGACTAAACAGATAATACAACTCCTTTACTAGCTCCCTGTGGAAATTCGATCCCGAACCACTATTCGGGTAAAAGCTGTTGCGACCCGCTCTTCCTACCTTAGTGTAGTGTTGAGTCGGCAGCGATCAACTTTTTGGCGCCGTTGCCGGGGAGCTTACGGTGTTGACTATCTGTTTGGTTAGTTTTGTGTTTTGCTTCTCTTTCCTTCTTGTTTACTAATTTTATTTATGTCAATTAATCAGGTACTATGGCTTTAAATGGGAACGACCCTCTTGGAAACGTGATCGCGTGGGAGGAGGTAGAGGATATTGGAGATGAGGAGGTGCCTCTTGTACCTCCCGGACCAAGAAGAGGCATCCAGGCCAATATAAATGACAACGTTCCAGACCCTCCTCCGCCACCTCCAAGAGCGGTCCCTCGGGTGCTGCCAAATCAAGGATATGCAAGTGCCATTGTTCCTCCCCTAATCCGGGCGGGGAACTTTCAAATCACAAATGTTATGTTGACCTTGCTCGAGCAAAGAGGGTATTTTACGGGCGCCTCCAACCAAAATGCCTACAAGCACTTGAAGGGGTTCGTAGATACTTGCTGGGGGAGTAAGCAAACAAACGTGTCCGAGGATGCGTTGAGATTGAGGCTTTTCCCGTTCTCTCTTCGGGGTAAAGCGTTGGATTGGTTAGAAAGGCTCCCTAATAATTCTATCACCACATGGGATGAATTGGCGGACAAATTTATTGCCAAGTTCTTTTCTCCAAGTCATATGGCAGCTCTTCGGGATGAAATTCTAGCTTTCAAGCAAATGCCAACGGAACCTTTGCACGAGATATGGGAACGATATAGAACAATGGTGAAGGAGTGCCCTAATAACGACATGACTGAGGCAATGATCTAGCAGACTTTTTATAGGGGCATCAACACCACGAATCAGTGCATTGTGAACCAATTAGCTAGTGGGAACTTTATAAAACTTTCTTACCAAGAAGCTTGTGATGTACTTGATGAAATGGCCGACACTTCTTCGGCATGGCAAAGCCGAGCAAATGTGCCCCAAGGTGACCCCACGGTCATCCATTTGCACAAGGAATTGAATGATCATGGCCAAGCTATTGCCGAGCTTACAACAACAATGAATCAGTTGGCGAAGGCGCAATTGCGACAAGTTTAAAATCTGCGCCAAGTCAATGCAATGGAAAATGTTTCTATGCTAAAAAGGAGGCAAAGAGGGCAACAACAACCTCAAGGTAATGGTGAGCAATTTGACAACAACAATGATGGTGGTGGTTATTCGAATGAGTGCTATGACGATCAAAGTGAGGAATGTAAATATGTCAATAACTACCAAGGAAATAGAGGAAATCAAGGGAATCAACAATGGCGTCCCCAAAGCAATTGGGGCAATCAACAAGGCGGCGGTAATTGGAATAACAATAACCAACAACAAGGCGGTAACAATTGGAACAACAACAATCAGAACAACAATTGGGGTAACCAAGGTAACAATCAAGGCAATTGGAACGGGAACAACAATAATTGGAACAACAACAATAACAATCAAGGAGGGTGGAATAATGGTGGTAGGGGGTCTAGTTCTTCCGGAAGTGATATGGGGCGGATAGAGATGATGTTCGAGCAGATGATGAAAAAGAACCAAGACTCTGACGCACAATTGACTTCTCGTAACACATCTATCCGGAACCTAGAAGTGCAAATAGGACAAATTTCTCAAGCTTTAAATACCCGACCTAAGGGTGCGCTACCAAGTGACACGGTAGTAAACCCGAAGGGGGGTAACCATCATGTAATGGCAGTTACCCTAGAAGTGGAAGAGGTGGTGCAATGCCGGCCTCAAATGAAAATCGAGTGGTGAATGATGATATTGAGCTCCAAGAAGATGTGGATCCTTTGCTCGTTAAAGATGTGGTTGAGACAAATGTGAACAAGGAAGTGAGGATAGATATTGATGAGGCCGAGGTGGAAACTCAAGAGGCCGTGAACCCGTCTAAGGAGCACATAACTGATATTCCGGAGCCGGTGGTGCCAAAAGCCAAGGCACCCTTGCCTAGACCACCTCCACCGTATCCTCAGCGGTTAGCAAAGCAAAAGAGTGACAATCAGTTCAAGAAGTTCATAGATATGATGAAAAGCCTTACAATCAATGTGCCTTTGGTGGAGGCACTTGAACAAATATCGGGCTACGCAAAGTTCATGAAGGATTTAGTCACCAAGAAGCGTTCTATGGATTGTGAAACAATAAAGATGACGCACCAAGTTAGTGCGATAGTGCATTCTATGGCCCCGAAACTTGAGGACCCTGGAGCTTTTACTATTCCTTGCACTATCGGGAGTGCGGAGTTTGCTAAGGCCCTATGTGACTTGGGGGCTAGCATTAATTTGATGCCGTATTCAGTCTTCAAGACTTTAGGAATTGGGCAACCTAGGCCAACCTCAATGAGACTTCAAATGGCGGACCGGTCGATGAAGCGGCCTTTGGGTATAATTGACGACGTTCTTGTCCGGGTGGACAAATTCATATTGACGGTCGACTTTGTCATATTGGATTGTGAAGTGGATTTTGAAGTGCCGATTATTCTTGGGAGACCTTTCCTAGCTACAGGGAAGGCTTTGGTTGATGTTGAAGCAGGTGAATTGACATTCCGAGTGGGTGATGAGAAGGTGGTATTTCACGTTTGCAAATCAATGAAACAACCCAATAGCACGGAAGTGTGTTCACTTGTGGACATTGTCACATCTGTGATAGTGGATGACACAAGTTCTATGATGAATGTTGAAGATCCTCTTGAGGCCGTACTTCTTGGCATGGATGTAGAAGATGATGCTAGTAGAGTGGAGTGTGTGAATGCATTGCATGGTATGGGTTCATATTCATATGAGCCTAGGAAGTTATCTTTGGATCTTGAAAACCGCAAAACTCCACCAACTAAGTCATCCATTGAGGAGCCACCGGTGTTGGAGTTGAAGCCACTTCCTCCACACCTCAGGTATGAATTTTTGGGCTCTAATTCTACTCTTCTAGTTATTCTTTCTTCTTGCCTTACTAACTTGCAGGTTGAGGCCACTTTGGAGGTGCTTCACAGGCCAAAAAGGGCAATAGGATGGACTCTGGCGGACATTAGGGGATAAGCCTCGCATTTTGCATGCATAAGATCATCTTGGAGGAGGATGCAAGGCCGTCCCTTGAACATCAAAGAAGACTCAATGTGGCGATGCAAGAAGTGGTAAAGAAAGAGGTTATCAAGTGGCTTGACGCCGGTGTGGTTTATCCAATTTCTGACAGTTCATGGACTTCTCCAGTCCAATGCGTGCCAAAGAAAGGAGGGATGACGGTGGTGCCCAATGACAACAATGAGCTTATTCCCATCGAACCATTACCGGGTGGAGAGTTTGCATGGACTACCGGAAATTCAACAAGGTGACCTGCAATGATCATTTTCCCTTGCCATTCCTCGACCAAATGCTTGATCGTCTCGTGGGGAGAGCATTCTATTGTTTCTTGGATGAGTACTCGGGCTACAATCAAATTTTAATTTCCCCAGAGGATCAAGAGAAGACTACATTTACATGCCCCTATGGAATATTTGGTTTCTCCCGGATGCCATTCGGATTGTGCAATGCTCCGGCGACCTTCCAACGTTGCATGATGGCTATTTTCACCGATATGGTGGAGGACATATTGGAGGTCTTTATGGACGACTTTAGTGTGGTTGGTGACTCTTTTGATGCATGCTTGGTAAATTTGGATATAGTCTTGGCTCGTTGTGGAGAAACCAACCTTGTTCTCAATTGGGAAAAATGCCATTTTATCGTGGAAGAAGGTATAGTGTTGGGCCACAAGATTTCAAAACATGGGATTGAGGTAGATAAGGCAAAAATTGAGGTGATTTCAAGGCTCCCTCCCCAACTTCTGTCAAAGGGGTGAGGAGTTTTCTTGGGCATGCCGGGTTCTACCGGCGGTTTATCAAAGACTTCTCGAAGGTTGTGAATCCATTGTGCAAGCTACTAGAGAAAGATGCCAATTTCATTTTTGATGAAAAATGCATGGAGGCCTTTGAACTCTTAAAACACAAGTTGACCACTACCCCTATCATAACCGGACGTAATTGGAGTTTGCCCTTTGAATTAATGTGTGATGCTAGTGATGTTGCAGTGGGGGCGGTGTTGGGTCAACGGGTTCACAAAATGTTCCATCCCGTGTATTATGCAAGTAAGACTATGAATGAAGCTCAACTGAATTACACGTTGGTGGAGAAGGAGTTATTGGCCATTGTATTTGCCATGGAGAAATTTCGGCCCTATCTTATGGGGGCCAAGGTGATTGTGCACACGGACCATGCAGCCCTTAGATATTTAATGACCAAAAAGGATTCCAAAGCAAGATTGATGAGATGGGTGTTACTTATTCAAGAATATGACTTAGAAATAGTGGATCGGAGGGGAAGTGAGAACCAAGTTGCGGACCATTTGTCCCGGTTAGAGGAAGAAGGGAGGCCATGTGACGGTCTTGAGATAAATGATGCATTCCCCGACGAGCAACTTCTTTCTGTGTCAATGTGTGACATGCCATGGTTCGCGGACATCGCCAACTTCATTGTGACCGGAACTGTCCCATGTGAGCTCTCTTCCAACCAGAAGAAGAAACTCAAACGGGATAGTTTGGATTTTTATTGGGATGATCCATACTTGTTCAAAATTTGCACGGATGGTGTGATTAGAAGATGTGTCCCGGAAGGTGAACAATTGAGCATATTGGAGGCTTGTCACTCCTCCCCCTATGGTGGCCATAATGGAGGGGTGAGGACGGCTTCAAACATCTTGAGTTGCGGTTTCTATTGGCCAATTTTGTTTAAAGATGCTAGTGACTTGGTAAAGAGATGTGATGCATGCCAAAGGGCCGGCGGAATTTCAAAAAGGGATGAGATGCCTCTCAATACGATTCTCAAGGTGGATATTTTTGATGTTTGGGTCATCGATTTCATGGGTCCGTTCGTGCGCTCTTGTGGGAACACTTATATTCTCGTGGCGATGGATTATGTCTCAAAGTGGGTTGAAGTCGTGGCTTTACCCAACAATGAAGCCCGAAGTGTTGTAGCATTTTTTAAAAAGAGTATCTTCACAAGGTTTGGTACCCCTCGTGCTATCATTAGTGATGGGGGGTATCACTTTTGAAACAAGGCTTTTGATTCATTGCTAGCTAGGTATGGAGTAAATCTCAAAGTGACCACCCCCTATCATCCTCAAGCTAGCGGTCAAGTGGAAGTATCCAATTGAGAAATAAAGAGTATCTTGTCCAAGACGGTAAATGCTAATAGGACCGATTGGTCGAAAAAGTTGGATGACGCTTTATGGGCCCCGTACCGGTTGGTGTTTGGGAAAGTTTTCCATCTTCCGGTGGAATTGGAGCACAAAGCTATGTGGGCCTTGAGAAAGTTGAACTTGGAATGGGATGTTGTGGCGAATCTCCGTGTTGAGCAACTTAATGAGCTTGATGAGTTTAGATTTCATGTCTACTCTAGCTCGTCCTTGTATAAGGGCAAGATGAAGTATCTTCATGACAAATATGTTCGGGGAAAGGAATTCAAGGTTGGTGATATGGTTCTTCTTTTCAACTCCCGGTTGAGGTTATTTCCGGGCAAGCTCAAGTCAAAGTGGAGTGGGCCATTTGAAGTTGTATGTGAGACACCGTTTGGTTCTCTTGATCTAAAGAACAAGAATGGTGAAGTTTTTCGAGTCAATGGACATCGTGTCAAGCATTATTTGGGAAAGTTTGATGACAGCCACGTGGTGGCACTCATTCATTTGAAGTGATGTAATTGTAACATGCGTCGTGCTGCGACGTTAAATCAGGCGCTTCTTGGGAGGCAACCCATGTCTTTTTCTTTATCTTTAATTTTCTTTGTAGTTTAGGATTTTTGAGCTAATTGTTTGTGACATGATGCAGGGATTGTGTTGAGGCAGTGCAAAACAAAGGAAAAACACTGGTAGTCTCTGAAGTTTCTAGTGCGGACCGCGGTGCACTTTTGTGCGGTCCGTGCTGGCATGTTAATAATTTCATGCTCTCTGAAGTTTTTCACCACGGCCGCATTCATGTTTGTGCGGTCCGCGGTGGACCTTCGCGTCCGCGGTGCACTCAGAGCTATAGATCACTATTCATCCACTCTATGACTACTTTTCTGACTTCTTGGACTATTTGCACTTAATCCTCATACACTTGGTAACATTTCTTACACTTGTGATTAATTAAATTTCTTACTGTCATTTTTTTAGCTTGTTCAGTGGTTTAACTTCTTCTTTTTTTATTTAACAGTTAGATTAGAGTGGTCTAAAACTAGGGTAATACACCAAATATGCTAGATTAATGATTGAACTGAGTAGGGACAAAATAGGTGCAATAACTTGAACAAGAATGGCAAAATATGCACCCCTAGATTAGTACCTGTGAACCCTAGTTCAGCGCGGTCCGCGGTTATTTTTGCACGACCGCGCTGCCCTGACGCGGTCCGCGTTACAATGTTCTGCGGACCGCGATGCTTTTGTGATTGAAAGGTAATAGTTCCAGCGCGGCCGCATTCATGTTTGTGCGGTCCGCGCTGGCCCACCGCAGTCGCGTTGCATTTGTTGTGCGAACCGCGGTGGAAGATTTAGAGAGGTTGTATTTTGGGCCTTTGCCCAGCACGGACCGCGGTCAAGATTGTGCGGTCCGTGATGCCTCTAACGCGGCCGCGGTCAAAAATGCACGGTCCGCATTGCTAGGTTCTGCAATCTGTTTCTGCTATTGTGTACTGATACTGTCTCTGCAATTTTATGTTGATTCACTTATTTCACTGCACGTGCTTAAACTAACAATGTTAGATGCTTATTTTTGCAGACAATGGTTAAACAACGGGGAGGCAACCAGTCACAACAGCCCAGGAGAGGTGGTTCCTCCCGTAGGGGCAAAGGAAAACGAATTGCAAAACTCACTCCCCAGGCTCGGGAGAACATTAAAAAGACCCGCAAATTGATAAAGGCTGCTCATAGGGCTACATCACATTCGTCGGGGAGTGAGTATATGCCCTCCAAAGATATCTCCTCTGATACAGTCCCAACCCATATCACTAACCCCCTACACCTAGCTGACACCCTTTCACAATCTCTAACTTCCAAAAGACCAGTCACTGTAGTCTCGGATTCTTTTGACGAGTCCGCAGCTGGTAGTGAGCAATACTGCACCTCCCCCACAGCTTCATTATCTGGGGAGAGTGCAGGTCAGGATGAGGGAGGTGAACCACAGGTTAGGGGGATTGAGAGGACTAGGAAGCCGGAAGTCTGGGAGGATCGGTTTGTCAGTCAAGTGGCCTTCCATAAATTTAGGGAATGGTGGCCGTTGAGGAAATTGATACCAGAGAGAATTTTTATTGACACCGACCTTCTACCCCACAACCCGGACGTGCAGAGGCAATTTAGAACAAGATGGGTTGGGATTTCTTCATGGAGAGCTGCATAGATGCTAACGAGCACATGGTTAGGGAGTTCTACTCCAATGTGGCTCATATAGTGAAAGATACCAAGGTGACCAATGCTAGAAACAAGACCGTGCTGTTTGATGGGAGGTCGTTAAATGAATATTTGGGGTTCCGGGATGAAGACGAGTCCCTTTATTTGGCAAAGTTGGTAATGGGAGAGGAAGTCCGCCGGTGGTTGGCCCACTACTTGGCAATCCCGGGCACTGTGCCAGTGTGGTTACAAGCGGGAAAGAAGATATTCAGGAAGACATTTAATTTTGAGGCTCGAGGGTGGTTGACCTTTGTTTGCAGCGGGCTTGACCCTTCCACTCATGACCAGACGATTCCGCTTACCCGAGCAGTTCTAGTTGCATCTATCATGGCTGGGTACCCGATCAACGTGGGCAATGTGATGTCCCGTGTGATCTATGAGGTAGGGCAAGAGCACAACAGGAACTATCCTTTTCCAAATACCCTATCAATGTACTTCCGGGATCTAGAGGTGGAGAAGAGGAGGTATGATGTCAAGACAAAGCCGGTAGCTCCTTACTCTTGATAAAGCATGCAGGGTCTGTACAACCCTAAATCCAAGAACTACAAGCCACCTTCCTCTGCCCCAACTGGCCAGTCTGAGGAGCCAGTTGCGGTAGAACCTTCTGCCGAGCCTTCTACCACACCTGCTGCCACAGTTGCGGATTTGCCTCCAGGACCTTCTTCTTCACCTGGTCTCAGTACTTCAGTAGGTCCAAGCGTGCCATCTTCAAAGACTCATCCATTCACCGCCCATCAGCTGAGTCAGTCTTTGGCTAGCCTGAACAACTGGATGTCAGCTGCGACATCTAAGTTGTCCACTTTGTCCACCACTATTCAGGCCCAGGCAGCACCTCAGCCAGCTCAGATTCCTCAGTCCATTGAGGACACCTTGAAGAAGCTCCTGGAGAACCAGGAAAATATTCTGAAGACTTAGGCTACCTTATCTACAGCAGTGGAGTCGCATGGCAAGGCTTTGAAGGAGCTTGCCAAGGAGCACAGGAAGATGTGGAGATCACGGGCTTCCAAAGAGTCTGTGAAGGAGCTGCGGAGAGATGTGGACAAGCTATTGGCAGATCAGATGCCTTTAGACTTGTTATTTGGGGATCCAGCCCCCCCCTCCCCCCCCAGCAGCAGCACCAGAGCCACAGCCAGAGAAGGAGCAGGTACCTAGGCAGCCTAGGAAGAAGAGGAAGCTCCCTAGCACAGCAGATGCGCTTATTGAGGTGGCAGTCCCACAAGAGGCCTCTTCCACTTTGCCTCAGCATGAACCTATCATACAGCCAGTCCAGGAGCAGGTTCCAGTCCCAGCAGTTGAGCAGCAGCGGACCGGGAGCCAGTCTGAGGCTCCCGAGCATACGGAGGACTTGGGGACCACAGATGACCCAATACAGACGGACCTGGCTTAGGGAGCCCCTATATCATTTGCTATGACTCTTTTTGTTTGATGATTATTTTGATAGTTGGCATTGGGGACAATGCCAGCTCTTATTCGTGGGGGTGTGCCCTACATTTTTGATTGAATCTGGATGATTGTACATATTTGACTCTATCTCTTTTTATTCCTTTTAGTTGATTTTCTATTTGGTATGTACATAACTTTACATTCAGTACTTTTTATTTTCTATTTTGGTTTGTATATAAAGCTAAGTTACAATCTTGTATATATTCATCCCTCGTTTGTATATTCTAACCCCCTATTGTAAATATTCATTCTATTTTCGTTTTTCGCAAAAAAAATTCATTTTTAGCTTTATAGTTAGGCTCGTAGCCTTTTGTTTTGTTTTCGACGCTTCCAATAAGACCTTGGTTTTCTTAAGGCCATGGTTCTTTCCAAGGGTGGAATATTGTGTGAACTGGGTGGCTCTTTCCGATGATGGATGGAGTGACTACCTTCTTAAGGGTTTGAATCCTTTTCTTTGATTTTTCTTTTGTTTTTGGTAGTTGTAGTTAAGGGTACCTCAAGCAAAGCTTCACTTGGGCCTAGCACATTTGCCTTTGATCCCATGGTCAAAGACATAATGTTGTGTTTAGGATGGTGAAAGTCGTGGCCTTGAGACTCTTGCGTTGACCAAACAATCATCGTGTGGTCTTTTCGGACCATTGTGTGCTTGAATCGTAACTAAGGTCGTTGTGGGCCCTCAACTCAATGTTTTAGCAATCCCTTAGCGTGTGTGGTGAGGAATCTAATTGTGAGTCCAAGTCCCGAGCCAATGGTCTAGAACTTGCCCTGAATGTTTGTTGAGGCGAAATCCTAGGTGGAATTTGACTTGAGAAGTGATTATAGGCTCTCCTTGATCCGAATGTTTAGTTGAACAATTCCATAGCCTACCAAAAAGATGATCCCTAGTTAACCCTTTCGAGCCTTAAACCTTTTCTTTCAAGAGCCAATGCTACAAGCCTATGCCCATTCTAAATGATTACCCTCTCTTGGCACCCAAATCTTCCCTTGAGTAATGGCAAATGTCTAAGTTTGGGGGGAGAGACAAGAAAGGAAACAAAGTGGTAGAAAGGTACAAAAGCAAAAGAAAAAGGAAGGCAATGAAAAAGCAAGAAAAGAAAAGGACAAAAAGCAAGTTCAAAGTGAACAAGAATAAAAAGGGAGTCAAAAAGGAAACAAAAGTAAAAAGAAGAAGGTGTGGAAAAAGTAGAAAAGGAGAAATGTTTTGAATTGCATAAGAAAGAGTGACAATGTGTCTCTATAACCCCTTGTAAAGAAGTGAAATACTCAAAAGAGTCAAAAGAGTTGTGCCATAGTGAATCAAAAGAAGTGCTTAAGGGAAGATTGAACCTATTTGAATAAAAACATGTCCTACCCTTACCCAAAAGCCTTCATAATGACTCCACAAAAGCCCTATATGATCTTGAGTCGAAGGAAACCTACATTAGTGGATACTTACATAAGGGGCAAGCATATGGTACCTAAAGTCGGACTTGTGACCTTCTTCTTGAGAGAGATGAATGAAACTCCATCAACCTCGATTTGTGTGTTAATACTCTAAAAGGTGAGGTTCGCTTAGGGAGAGTTGAGGACGTGTGAGTTTGGGTTCCACAATGACCAAAGTAATTGAGATAAGCTCTTTGATGAAATGTGTCAACTCTTGATGCTCTTGTGTCACACTGGATCCATGGTTCTTTTCAAAAGTTAAATGTGTTAATGACGCATTCGTATTGAGGCCAATTGTTAGTCCCAATTGATGCTTGTTGAGGTTGCCTTAGGATGGCCGGAATTATGTGGATTTTCCTTTAAGGGGTGGGTCTTATTAAGTTTGCTTGAGGACAAGCAAAGGCTTAAGTTTGGGGAGTTGATAAGTTAGGATTTTAACGTGTTTTATACCCCTACTTGCCTACGCTTTTGTTATACAATTGCTACAAAATAGTCCCAAAATGCTCACAAGTTGTACTTGATTGCAGGTTTGATCGACAAAGCAACAAAAGTCAAATATCGGCTCAGAAAGGAGTGAAACCTGCTCAAGTGTCAAAGACCAAGGAAGTTGAGGAAAAGAGGCCCTAGTGCGGACCGCGCAACTGTGAATGCGGCCGCACTAGGAGGTTCAGAGAATGGCAATATTCAAAGGGAGGCTACGCGGCCGCGTTCATTTTTACGCAGTCCGCGGTCAGGCTCCGCGGCCGTGCTACACTTTTACGCGGTCCGCGGAGCAGAGATTCAGAGAGCCTAATTTTGACCCCTTCCAAGCAATGCGGTCCGCGCTCATTTCTGTGCGGCCGCGCTAACTTTCACCGCGACCGCGCTACATATTTACGCGGTCCGCGGTCCTCAACTTCAGAGAAGCAGAAACAAAGAGTTCAAGAGCCGGTGCGGCCGCGGTCATGTTTGCGCGGTCCGCGCTGACCCCGCAGGGGTATTTTCGTCTAATTTTTCCAGCCCAGTATAAATAGACCCTTTTTCCATTTTTAGGTTAAGTTTTTTTTTCTGACGCTGTGGAGCTCGTGAGAACGCCTAGTTTAGCCATTTTTGGCATTTTTACTCTTCAATAATGTATTTTCCTCTTAGCAATCAATTTCTATGTTTACTTCTTCATCTATTTCTTTAATTTTTGCATCTAGCATGAGTAGCTAAACTCACTAGCTAGGGTTGTGGCTCAACCCTAGTGTGGGTAATTGATGGGTGTTGCCATCTAGGGTTAGATTGATATTGGGTGTTTGCTATTTGGGTTAATTTTAGGTTTTTATTAAGGATTGGTGGTTGCAAACACTGATTCTAGCTTGGTGCGTTTAAACTCTTCTTGAGAAAGAGAGTCTATGACCCCAAAATTGACCCAACAAGGAATTGGGATGGACCCATGAGAAATGGTAGTCCCAATTAACGGGTTAAACCTCGAGAGAGTAATCACCCTACTTGAACCCTAGTTGCTTGGTCTAATTGGCCTACCCAATTGTCTCGAGAGAGTCAATTGGGAAAAATCGCTCTCTCTACCGAGAGGTGTGAGAGTGGGTACAATTGTGCAACGATTATAGCATAAGCCCCAAATATGTCAATCTACCCTTAGTAGCATCTACCCGTTAATTAGCCACCTAGGTAATGTCACGACCCTAGTGCCTTTCTCTATATTAATTACAACTTAGCAATATTCCCGTAGCATAAAATCATTAGTCTTATAATAGTAGATATAAAAATCAAAACCAAAGATGTTTGAAGTGATATTATAAGCACAACCGCAATTCTAAACTAAACAGACAATACAACTCCATTACTAGCTCTCTGTGGAAATTCGATCCCGAACCACTATTCGGGTAAAAGCTGTTGCGACCCGCTCTTCCTGCCTTAGTGTAGTGTTGAGTCGGCAGCGATCACATGTCGAAACCTGGCGCTGGGTTCTCCGACCTCGACAGGGATAAGGGCCTCGGAGCCATATACTAAAGAGAACGGGGTAGCCCCAGTGCTAGACTTCGATGTTGTTCGATATGCCCAAAGAACCTCGGGTTGGACTTCTCTCCATTTCCCTTTTACATCGTCCAACCTTTTCTTCAAATTTTGAATGATAGTTTTATTTGTTGACTCGGCCTGTCCATTTCCATTTGGGTGGTATGGCGTTGATAAGATCCTCTTTATTTTGTGTGCTTCGAGGAACTCCGTTACCTTGCTGCCGATGAATTGTTTTCCATTGTCACATACAATCTCGGCAGGTATCCCGAACCGGCATATGATGTGGTCCAAGATGAAGTCAATAACTTCTTTTTCTCTAACCTTTTCGAAGGCCTGTGCTTTCACCCATTTAGAAATATAATCAGTCATAAACATAATAAATTTAGCTTTACCTGGGGCCGTTGGTAGAGGTCCGACTATGTCCATTCCCCATTTCATGAAAGGCCACGGGGATAGGACCGAGTGGAGTTGTTCTACGGGATGGTGGATCATTGGTGCAAACCGTTGACATTTGTCACATTTTTTGACAAATTCCTTAGTATCTTTTTCCGTGCTGTCCCAGTAATATCCTGCCCTAATGATTTTGTGAACCAAAGACTCGGCGCCTGAGTGATTCCCACAAGTACCTTCGTGGATTTCTCATAGAACGTAATTGGTGTCCCCCGGCTCCAAACACACCGCTAATGGTCCATCGAACGTCCTCTTGTACAATGTTCCATATCCATCTAATGCGAACCTAGCAGCCTTGGTCCATAGGGCCCTCGATTCTTTATGGTCCGAGGGAAGTTTTCCATTTTTCAAATAATTGATATACTTGTTCCTACAGTCCCACGTCAAACTTGTTGAATTTATTTCGGCATGACCCTCTTCAACCACAGACCTCGATAACTGAATGACAGTCCCCGGGACGATGTCATCTTCTTCGATCGAGGATCCCAGATTAGCAAGTGCATCGGCCTCGCTATTTTGTTCTCGAGGCACATGATCCAGAGTCCACTCCTTGAAGCAGTGCAAAGTTACCTGTAGCTTATCCAAGTACCGTTGCATTCTATCTTCTCGAACTTCAAAACTTTTGTTTACTTGGTTCACTACCAACAGTGAATCGCACTTGGCTTCAATGACTTCTGCTCCCAAGCCTTTAGCTAGTTCGAGACCTGCAATCATGGCCTCATACTCGGACTCATTATTAGTTAACCTAGAAGTTTTGATAGATTGTCTAATGGTACTGCCCGTAGGGCTTTAAGACAATGCCAAGCCCGGACCCTTTCACATTCGAGGCACCGTCTGTGAAAAAGGTCCACACCCCTGATGATGTACCCAAACTTAGTAGAAGTTCTTTCTCTACTTCGGGTACGAGGGTCGGTGTAAAATCGGTCACAAAGTCAGCTAGGATGTGAGACTTGATGGCCTTTCGGGGTTGATACTCGATATCGTACCCGCTAAGTTCGACGGCCCATTTGGCCAATCGGCCCGATAGCTCGGGCTTATGCAAAACATTTCGAAGGGGGTAAGTGGTTAATACACATATAGGATGCCATTGAAAATATGGTTTTAGCTTTCTAGATGCGCTTATCAATGCAAGTGCTAATTTTTCCAAGTGAGGGTATCTAGTTTCAGGGTCTCCTAAAGTCCGACTTACATAATAAACAGGGAATTGCGTACCTTGCTCTTCTCGAACTAGTACACCCCTTACCGCTATCTCGGACACCGCCAAGTATAGGTAAAGTTTTTCATCTACCTTTGGGGTGTGAAGCAAAGGCGGGCTCGATAGATACTGCTTCAATTCTTCTAAGGCTTGCTGACATTCCGGGGTCCACGCGAAATCTTTCTTCTTTTTAAGCAAGGAAAAGATCCGGTGACTTCGATTTGATGACCTCGAAATGAATCGACCCAGGGTAGCTATTCGTCCCGTTAGCCTTTGCACGACCTTCACACTATCCACAATCATGATATCCTCGATAGCCTTGATCTTGTCGGGGTTAATTTCGATACCCCGATTCGACACCATGAAGCCGAGGAACTTACCCGAGCCAACTCCGAAGGCACATTTCTCAGGGTTAAGCTTCATGTTGTACTTTCTCAAAATTTTGAACGTTTCCTGTAAATGATTCAAATGGTCCTCTGCGCGCAGGGACTTAACCAACATATCATCAATGTAAACTTTCATTGTTTTACCTATTTGTTCTTCGAACATTTTGTTGACTAGGCGTTGATATGTAGCTCCCGCATTTTTTAGCCCGAAAGGCATTACGTTGTAATAATAAGTTCCAAATTTAGTAATAAACGAAGTCTTTTCCTCGTCCTCCGGGTTCATTTGAATCTGATTGTAACCGGAGTAGGCATCGAGAAAAGTTAGGATCTCATGGCCGGCCGTGGCATAGATCATACGATAGATGTTGGGCAGTAGGAAAGAGTCTTTTGGGCATGCTTTGTTCAACTCCTTATAGTCTACATACATTCTAAAGTTTATTTCCCTTTTTAGGAACTACTACTACATTGGCTAACCATTCGGGGTACTTTACCTCCCGAATAGACCCTATTTTAAGAAGTTTGGTTACCTCGTCCTTTATGAACGCATGTTTCACCTCGGACTGGGGCCTCCTTTTTTTCTTTACTGGTTTGAACCTGGGGGCGATGCTTAGCGAATGTGTGGTGATTTCCGGTGGAATCCCTATCATATCTAAATGGGACCAAGCAAAGCAATCCATATTATCAATAAGAAATTGAATGAGTTTTTTCCCGAGTTCGGGGGTTAATCCCGTTCCCAGGTATACCTTTCTTTCGGGCAAGTATTCGATCAGTATGACCTGCTCCAGTTCCTCGATAGTTGATTTGGTTGCATCGTACTCTTCGGGAACGATGAAGGTTCGAGGAGTAAGGAAGTCCTCATCTTCGTCCTCGATTACATATTGCTCCAATTCCGTCGAGGCTGGGGGCAGTGATTGCTATTTAGCCGCTTGCTTACCTTTGGTGCTCGACTTTTCCGAGGTCGAAGGCTTTGGTATCGGCACCACTTCCTCGACTGCAAACATCTCCTTTGCAGCATGTTGCTCTTCGTAGACTGTTTTCACTCCCTCTTCTGTTGGGAACTTCATCATCTGGTGAAGAGTTGAAGGCACAGCCCTCGTGTTGTGTATTCATGGTCTCCCGAGGAGTGCATTATACCTCATGTCGCCTTTGATGACATGGAATTTTGTGTCATGTATGGTTCCGGCTACGTTTATTGGTAGGATTATCTCCCCCTTTGTTGTTTCGCTTGCCATATTGAAGCTATTTAGGACCCGAGACGCAGGTACGATCTGATCTTGTAGGTCGAGTTGTTCCACGACCCTCAATCTGATTATGTTTGCCGAGCTACCTGGATCTACTAGAACACGTTTAACTTGAATTTTATTTAAAAGAATAGAGATTACCAGGGCGTCATTGTGCTGTTGGTATACGCCTTGTGCTTCCTCGTCACAAAATGATAGAACGTCCTCGGGCACATAGCTCCGAGTCCGTTTTTCTCTAGTGATCGATACCTTGGTGCGTTTGAACACAAGTCCTTGCGGGACGTTGACACTGCCGACGATCATGTGGATTACATATCGTGGTTCTTCCTACTCATTTTTTCTTGCATCTCTCTCTATGAAGTGGTTCTTGGCTCAATCACTTAGAAATTCTCGAAGATGACCCTCGTTGAACAACCGAGCCACTTCTTCCCTTAGCTGCCTGCAATCTTCTGTTCTATGACCATGTGTGCCATGATACTTGCACATCAAGTTTGGGTTCCTTTGAGAAGGATCGGTTTGTATAGGCCTGGGCCACTTGGTGTCTTTGATTCTTCCAATAGCTGACACAATCCCCGATGCGTCTACGCTGAAATTATACTCTGATAATCGAGGTGCCTCCGTGGGACCGGTATGTTTATCGAACCCGCTCTTTCTCATCAGTCCCCGAGAGATTTGTCCTCGATCGTTTCTTCAATCATTCCGAGGAGCATTACGACCCGAACCGTTATTTCTCCGATCGATATATGGTTGATGCCGTTCTTTGTTTGACCTCGATTCCCTATCTGTATCCCTCGGGGGCCTAGCTGCCAATCTGTTAGGATGAATTGAACCCGAGGGGGCTCCCAACTGGTCGTCCTCGACCCTAATCTTCGATTGATAACGGTTATGCACATCGTACCACGTCACGACTGGATACTCGATCAGATTCTGCTTTAGCTGCCGAGACACAATTGAACTCCTTTCATTCAAGCAATGCATAAGCTTGTACTGCCCAATCATCCGAGACTGGTGGTAACCCATTCGCTCCATCTGGAACCTGGACACAAACTCCCTCAACATCTCGTTGTTTCTTTATTTTATCTTGAAGACGTCCGATTTCCTCGTGTCCACCTTTATGGCCCTGGCGTGTGCTTTCACAAAGGCGTCTGCTAACATAGCAAATGAATCAATAGACTTAGGAGGTAAGTTGTGATACATAATCATATCTACTTTCGACAATGTTTCTCCAAACTTTTTCAACAACACAGACTCGATCTCATCATCATTAAGGTCGTTTCCTTTAATCCCACAAGTGTATGAAGTAATATGCTCGTTAGGGTCGGTTGTCCCGTTATATTTGGGTATATCGGGCATGCAGAACTTTTTTGGGATGGGCATCGGAGCTGCGCTCTGAGGGAATGGTTTTTGTATGAATGTTTTTGCATCTAAACCTTTCAAAACTTGAGGTGCCCCTGGTATCTGGTCACACGGGAGTTATAAGTCTCCACCTTCTTATCATTGTCCTCAATCTTCGTTTCCCCAGACTCGATCCTCTTGGTGAGCTCTTCGAGCATCCTCATAATGGCGAGGTCAGTCCCCAAGTCATTTACATTCGACCTTTCGGGCGCTGGTTCAGCTCGTCGAGCGTTTTCTGGTTCAGCTATACTCGGAGTTTTATTCTGACTTTGAAGTTGAGCGATGGCGATCTGCTGAGCTTGCAGCATCTTGAATATCACTTGGAGGCTGACTCCCTCATCTCCTATACCTGGTATTCCTTGGCCCCCAGATTGGGCTTCTCGTACACTCCCTCCGGGGTCTGCGCCTAGATCTGCATTTAAAGCAATATGCGAACAAAGGTCAACTGGTTCCAGATTTGGCACTTCCCCAGGTTTTATTGGTGGTACACCGACCCCTGCATTGTTGTTTTCCCATGAAATCCAAGACCTTCGTTGTCATGAACAAGTGTATTTTGCGAGTTTGACATGTTTAATCCTGAGAATCAGAAAATCTTGACAAGAAAAAAGTGTAAAAATAACGTGTGTAACGAGAATCAGTAAAGAAATAATCACTATTATCTTTAGCCCCACGGTGGGCGCCAAACTGTTTACCTCGAAAATACGAGTAAGAATTAAATTTGATTTGTGATTTTAAAGGTATGTGATTTAGTTCAATACCAATTAGTAATCAATAAATATAAAGTAGAAATGAAGGAAATAAGTGAATTAAACCAATGTTACTCAGCAGTGGTGACCTCGAGATGAACTAAAAGTAAATAAAGAACAATAAATGTAAGGGACACTTCTGACGAGCAGTAAGAGAGAAAAGTAGGATAGTATATTCTTTTGCCAATGATTAGATTATGTTACAAATGATTGGGGTCCCCTTATATAATAAGGGAACCTTAAATAAGGTACATTCCTATTTACAATAAGGAATATTATCGGCACAACTGTCTAAACGCTTAGTACGGAATCGTACAATCCTATTCCGGGATTTGCGCCATGATCTTGGGGACGTGGCAGGAATCTAGCTTATTATGTTACAAATCCATAATGGTACAACTTCGGGATCGAGCATACTTAACTTCGGTATTCCTCGCACTCCTATCTTCGGGCGTTGCATTTCGTCCTCGAGCTCGGGTCTAGTCTGTCGACCTCGAACTCGAGCTTACTTGAACTCGGACCTAAGACGATCCCTCGAGCCTGGGAAATCGGGCATGCCTGATTTCGACCGTATACACACATGTTAAAAGCAAGAAAGTAACACGTGGCTAATTTATTAGCTTGTTTGGACAACTTGAATTTATTCCACCGCAAACTATATCTAATATACTACTATAGGGTCTTCCGCTACTTTTGTTGTTATTTCTCTCATCTGTTATTACGCCAAGCTTCTCCAAAGTCAAAAATACTTTTTTTAATATAAAAAAGTGCTTTACTTTTGAGTGTTTGGCCATACTTTTAGAAAAAAAGTATTTTTGAGTAGAAACAAAAGCAGTTGTAGAGAAGCAGAAAAAAGTAGTTACTCCCCAAAAGTATTTTTTTGAAAAGCACTTTTGAGAAAATACACTTGAAAATACTTTTTAAAAGCTTGGCCACACGACTTGTTGTTCAGAAGTGATATTCCAGTTAATTAGTCAAACACAAACTGCTTCTCACCAGAAGTATACCTAATATATTATTCCACCGTAAATTATACCAACTCTCATTCCAAGATGCCATGCCAACAAAGATAGTAAAATATTAAACTAAGATAAAAATAAAAAATAAAAACTTGAGTAGACAAAAAGTAAAAATCTAATCTAGTAGAATAGTTAATTTCTAAGTCCTTGGCAACGGGGCCAAAAACTTGTTGCTCCCAAACGCACACGCAAGTATACGTGGTCGTACAAGTAATATAGGATTGTAATTCCAGATATCGTACTCACATGGACTTGTGATTAACTATCAACTAAATTAAACTAAACAATTAATCTATTCAAGCGAATCCTAACGTATGAAAATTTAACTCAAACTAATCTAGAGTAACAAATTAAAAGATTAAAGAAAACAACGACAAACTTAAACACGAATTCAATGTGAGTGAATATTCTAGAGTTATGGGTTAGCTAACAATCCCGTTGAGTTTTTCACTTAAATCGTCTAATTAAATTATCTGGTTTATTGGTTGACAGGGTTAATATTGCTCGTAGCCTTCTCCTGAAGTACTACTCGCCTATTCAAGCTAATCTAACCCCTATATCCTATGGAATTAGAATTAACAAGAACGCATTAATGATTCCTGTATAGTAACCAAGCAAGGCGATTAGGTATATTCCTATCCTAACCGCAAATCCGTCCCCTATCCCCCCCCCCCCCTCCCCCAGAGTTAAGATCTTGCTCTACTCAATCTTATATGCAATCTAGAATTCCCTCTTCCGAGTTCAATCCTAGATTCATAAATAGTATTCAATTGGTGATCAAGTAATCAAATAATTAAGCGCAAGATTGAATAAATAAACTAATATGATAAAATAATAAGAACAATTCAAGCTTCAAACTACAATGTTCATGCATCACCCAAAATTCTCTAGAACAAATAAACAATGAGATTAAAGGAAGAGAAGAGAAGAAAAACTAGTTAGAAGCCTCCTCCAAGCGTGATGTTCTTCCTCCGGTCGCAAAACTCCTTCAAAGTGTGTTAGATGTCCTCCAAATTAGGTTTAGACTTGCTTTTATATGAGTTGGGGGGTCTTGGGCCAAAAATAACCTTGTTCCGAGCAAACTTGGATAAGATCCCGTCACCAACGTCCAGGGTAGCGTGGGGCGTTGGCCCTGGCGCTGGTTATTTCACCTTTCTGCCTGGGGCGCAACAGGTGGCGTGGGGCGATGCTTGTGGCGCCGAAAATAGAATTTTCTTTTTTTCGTCCGTTTTGGCTCTAATCTTGCACCTTTCGCCCCCAATTGCTCCCAGATCATTCCTACACATAAAAACACCTCGAATTAATATAAATCAACATATTTTACATCCTAAATCCACGAAACAAGAGTAAAACATGAGGCGATATACACATAAATATATATATACTTTAAGCTAAATATCAAACAATTGTATAGTATTGGCAAACAATTGTATAGTATTGGTCAAGTCTGCATGTTCATAAATGTAACGTTTGGATAGCTCTGTGAAGATACAATATGGAAATTATAGTAAAAGATTTGGATATTGGGACCAAAAAAAATAATGAGACTTTTTTGAGCTTGACTCAAACGAGTTCTAATATCTAACACATGCATGGGGACGCGGGCAGGAATAGAGTTAGAAGGTTATGTATGAATTTGGCAAACTCACTAGTTGGTCCAAATTTTATATTTGTATAAATAGTTAGTAACAGTCGCTATCTTAATATTGAGAATCCGTAAAGTTTAAATTCTGACTCCACCGTTAAATGTGAGAGACGTTCAGGAATTCTTTCATTTCTAGATCAAAATTCGAAACTTCTTTTATGAATAAAGAGATCACATCCATTCCACTATAACGCGCTAATTTTTTTAAAACTCGTTTTTGGCTATCTTTCTTCTAATTAAGTTTGTCAACTTCTAATTTTTCAACTCATTTTGCTATCTTCCTCCTCATCTACTAACAGGCAGAGACGTCTTCATGTAAGACTTCTTATCCTCATCTACTGCTGACTCACATTGCTATATATCCTTCTAACCCTATGCGTCTATTATCCAAAAACATGAAAGATTTAATCAGAATTTTATTGCTATTATAGTTATTTTGTATACATAAATTTCGTTTCGCATCAAAAGTTCGGATTCAGATGAACCCAATGCCTCAAAGCTCCATCTGACTTGGACTTAGACATTAAAAAAAGATATTCCAGTACACTAAGCTCCCGTTATGCACGGATTCGGGGAAGGCCAGATCAAAAGAGTCTATTATACATAGCCCCCGGCGCGAGTGTCACGTACGGTTCCTTTGAGAAGGGTGTGATACCACCACCTATCAGGCCCGACGAGCGGTCCACGGAGCTGCATCCCTACTCACCTGGTCTATGCACATCGCTCTCTCCAGGAGGTTGGCCGCCTATCCTAGATCTTCCCATTTCCAAGAAGATCCCGGGCTGGTTTCGGAAAAGGCCGGACCACAAGGGTCTATTGGACTTAAACACCCCATCATATATATATATATATATATATGCTAAGGTTGCTACAATTGCATTTCTCGACAAAGTTCCCTCTACTTCTACTACAGGTATGTTTTCTACTTTTTAGTTTTAATTACCATCTGGAAAATAACTACTCCCCAGAAAAAAAATACTAACATAATACCTACTATAGAGTTTAGTCTTAGTTTTACTTTATATTAAAAGGAAAAACGTTTTAATTACGGTAGACGTTTATTATGTTGGAATTATATGAAAAGATAATTTTTAGCTTTGAAAAAAGGTATAATTATTATGTTAAATGTTCATTTACTTTTTAAATAATATAATCCTCAACAATATTGATGAATAAATGATAATAACACGGTTAAAACTGCTTTCTTTCAACGATTAGATTTGATACACATAATTGTTGAATTGTTAAAAAGAAATCTAATTGAATATAGAAGCCTATTTCGAGGTCTTATAAAGACACAAACAAGACAGGAAAGCAAACTAACCTAGGAAAATAACTAAGGAAAAAATAGAAGAATTAACCAAATAGCCGCCCTCCTAGCCGTTTATATATATATATA
>NC_031991.1:37570883-37577893 GCF_001879085.1 Nicotiana attenuata | reverse complement strand
TATATATATATATATATATATATATATATATATATATATATATATATATATATATATTTGAAGTAACGTGCTTATCTTGCAGGTATGAGATTCTTGTACGCATTATTAAGTAGATTTGGTTTGGTACTTTTTCGATTTTTATTTGAAAATACAAACTTATCCTAATTATTTTGATACCATTATTGGCTCGTACAAAAATTTATGTATTTACGAGATGTTACCTAAACATTGATTCATAAGTTCGGTTTAATTCAAGTTTATAAAATGTTTTGACACACCAAACTATAACAGGTTTAAAATTTTTGATAGTGTAAAATATCATTTTGCTGTCACTTGTCAGCTATATTGCTCGGATTTTCCGAAAATGTCATTGAATATGCGTAGGATCCATAAAAAATAATGTCTTTTTGGAGAATAGCCGACACCGATACGACAATATTTTGTAGAGTCCGCGGAACATAGTTTGTTAGTGCATATAGCGTATACAACTTAAATGAGTTTCAACTTAGCACGTATTAGAAGCCAAACTCATCTATATATTGGCAGTAATTGTTACGTATACAAATTAAATGAGTTTCAACCAGTGGCGGAGGTAGAGTGCCGGGACCGGATTCGGCCGAACCCAGTAACTTTGATTCGAACCCTGTGTTTTTCTTACAAAATCCATTGAATATGTATAAATGATTAATTTAGAACCCAGTAACTTTTAACAATTAGAATCCCGAACCTCATGAAATCCTGACTCCGTCTCTGATTTCAACAATAAAAAACTGTAAAATTGGAGTTTAGTCAAACCAATCATCTTTATAACATCATTTTTAAAAATATAGTGCACTATTACTTTCCCTAATTCATTAATTTTAAGGGAGGAAAGTATGTTTTAAAATACAGAATAGATTCGATAAATAAAAACTATAGTGGTAATACATATCACTTAATCATCATTAAGTAATAAATATTAATACGCTCAGATAAGTTTCTTTTTTTAACATTAAGCTGCCTACTCCATGTCTAAAAATTAAACATATGTCTTCTTTAGTTTCTTTTAATACTATTTAGTAGTACCTTTGTAATATGCTTGATCAATAATAGATAATTGTATACATATGTTATGGTGCCTAAATTGTTTGACCAAAAAATGTTAAGCCTTTTAGTTACACCAATTAAAGATGAAATAGAGGGTAAATTATAGACAAACATAATAAACTTTAGATCTAGACATAATGGATACTAAAATCATAGGGATCGAGTTTATACAACATTTCTTAGAAGGATTGAAAGATGCTAAATGTAAAAAATAAGCTTACATCTTTGATATATGGTTTCATACTTGTACAAGCAAAGAAGATAAGGGAGGAATCTCGTTGGTAACTATGAGATTTAGCTTCATTGATTCAGCAATGGAGATTACAAAGGTTTGTAACCCGAAATCTAGACTTCTTCTTTTGTTTCTCAGAGGTTTGTCCCCCCTCTCCTGCTTTGTCCTCTTCACATATATATTGACAATTTCTCCTTTTACCCAACAGTCCTTAACCAGCATACACTCTCATGACTATACTCTTCCTCATTCGCCCAAGTATTACATTCCGCCGTGTGAGCCTTCTAATGGCTTGATCTCGGCAGTGGCCGTGATACTCGTCGCCATTACGCCTCGTGGGCACGACCATGGCTGGATCGACCTCTTACCATTCCCTTTAATGATAATCATCTGATGGTCAGACTTTGACCCATACATAAATATTTACATATTTTACTTATTAACATTTTATACAATTTTAGTGTATTTTACACAATCCAATCCTATTTTATCTATTTTAAAAATTGTTTTAAAAGGTTTATGGGTCAGGGCATAAGCCCCACAAATTTTTTAATTTATATATAAATAAGGCAACATTTATAAATAAAAAAATACATAACGTGTGTGTGTGTGTATATATATATATATATATGTATTGCATAATGTACGTTAAAAATTGTTTAAAATTCAAAAGAAAAGTAAGAAATCAGTATAATTATCTAGGCAAAATGTAAATAAATATTCTAAATCACCAATTTTCTTAATTATAAAATTGAAATAATTTTTCAACACCACGAAGAGTATAAAGCTCTCATCCGGGCGCGTGGGGAACTTTTAACCACACAGCGTCAGAGAATACGGACAGTTTCCTAGTATCTTATGGGTCCCACATATTGGATCCGACAAGTTCCAAACTGGGCCCCACTTAGAACACGGATCTTTTTTCAGTTCAAGCAATTTTGGCATAATTTTAGTTTACTTTTTTTTGTTTAATTTCATCCACCAATGCAAACCTAAAAAATGTTTGGTCTAACTTTTGTCTCTTATATGTTCGGGGAAAGGTCTTTAGCCCGCGATCAAAGTTATTTATATATAATAATCAAACAAGTGTATAATTTTATATATTTTTTTATATATAACATAAAAAATAAAAAACTATATAAAAAAATACTATACTTTTTTCCGTTATTATTTTGAAAGCGTCTACATAATGTCATTTTTTCTATGTGTTCACTCTACCGAATAAAAGTACGAGATAGTTGAGATCCTTATAACTTAGAGCTTTAAAATTGAAGAACTTCTTAATAAGAAGCATTTAATCATATAGTAGTAGGTTTATAGGGTAGCTTTAGCTTACCAAGGACATGACCCTAGATAGGAAAGTGTAGAGGTGAAGAATTAAGGTTGAAGGTTGATAGGGAGTCGAGGATGTCTCCTAGTGTTATCAGTAGTACTAGTAATATTCTTTCTTATTGATAGTATTAGTAATATTTTCTTATCTCTAGATATTTATTAGTATACGCGAGTCAATATTTTCTTTCTTTTCTTGTTATATTATGGTTGGTTGCTTCCTTGTTATTGTTCCTTGAGGGTATATGAGAAATAACCTCTTTATCTTCGCAAATTAGGGGTATGGTCTACGTACACACTCCCTTCCCCAAATCCCATACTAAATTTGTTGTTGTTATTTATACGGTAAAAATTTGAACGGATTGATTACGCATGCTCTACTGAAATCAAGAGAGGTGCGATGGGATGGTTGAGATCGTTCCGACTTTAATAAAAAAATCTCGAAATTTGAGCCTTTAAAATAGAAACTTTTTTGGTTATCCCATAATGGATTGACACAACTCGAATCTGAATTAATTGAACCATTGAAGTTAGTATATCAAAATATTAAATGATTCGAGTGTGAATTAATTGAATTAGTAAGTTCAAGATTAGGATGAGTTAAAAACAAAAAATAGAGCGTGAAGCTCTAGAAGTCTAAAAAACGAGTGGCCTTTAACAAACCACTCCTATTCTTTGCATTTTAGACTATTATTTTTGTCTCTCTATTTAACAAACCAAAATTCCAATTTCAGAGCTGAAGAGTAATTTCAAATTGAGCTGAAATTTCAACTAAAAAAAAATGGAGGAGACCAATGAAGTGAAAGTGAAGGAAAATTTGAGTGACGGAGTTAACAACCAAGAAATTGAAACCCCAAATAATATTACAATCAAAGGCATTCTTGGATTGTTAATGGCTAATGTAGAAACAGCTGAAGATGAAGATGACGAAAATGGTGGAAATTTCAAGAAGAATAAGAGGAAGAAGAAGGTGATATCTTTGGGAATGGGTGATCCTACAGCTTATTCTTGTTTCCATTCTCCTGATGTTGCACAAAATGCTGTTATTGAAACTCTTGCTTCTCACAAATTCAATGGTTATTCTCCTACTGTTGGCCTTCCTCAAACCAGAAGGTAATGTTCTCACCTCAATTGTTTTTCAGTTTTACCTTTTTCGTCGGGTTAGTTTGCGTGCACCTCCACTAATTTCAGTCAGACCTGCTATTTGCTAATAGTGGCTAAGCCAGAAATTTCCCCAGTAGTGTTCAATTTTAAAAAAGGGCAGCTCGGTGCGCTAAGCTGTTGCTATGCGGGGTCCGGGAAAGGCCGGACCACAAGGGTCTATCGTACGCAGCCGCAGCCTTACCCTGCATTTCTGCAAGAGGCTGTTTCCACGGGTTGAACCCGTGATGTCCTGGTCACATGACAGCAACTTTACCAGTTACGCCAAGCCTCCCCTTCGGTATTCAAACTTAAAAGATCGATATATGTTATAAAGCTCTAAAATCCAATATTTTATTCGCCTATACCTACTACCTTCCGCCAGCACAAGGTAACTCTGTCCACCAAGGCTTGGACAGAATTCTCCTTCACATTCACTTATACTGCAAAGTGTATATATATATATATATATATATATATATATATATATATATATATATATATATATATATATATATATATATATATATAAACAAAACTTGGCAAAATATGAGCTTTTCTTGTTACTCTGTAGGTTTTCCATATTTGTTACTCCTTCCGGTCCCAAATATTAGTCGTTTTGATAATCTGAATTTGTTTCAAAATATTTGACATTTTAGTAATGTACACTCACCTTAATTCTCCTTCATTTGTTTTTATTATTACCGTGATGTTCTTGGCCAGCTTGCACGTACCGCAATTAATTCCACGAGATACATAATGTCTCGCATCAAGTACCGAGTAACTCTATCCGTCAACATTTGGACAGATAAGAAGAAATCACATAATATTTCTGCGCAGCATATTTGCACATGAGACTTCATGGTTCTCAATTCCTTTCGTAGATTGACGCTAGCCCACAACCTTAATTCGCCTTCAATTATACTGCAGATATATAGAATTAGGAAAATATGAGCTTTTCTTGTTATTACTGTGTAGGCAATATAGAATTAGGAAAATATGAGCTTTTCTTGTTATTACTGTGTAGGCAATCCATATTTGTTACTCCCTTTGGTCCCAAATATTAATGCAATCTGAATTTGTTTCAAAATATTTGACGTTTTAGAAGTCATAATGCTTCTTTCCGAATCTACCTGTACTGTTCTAATTAGTGAAGTGTTAATTAAGTGAGACGTTTAATGAGAGATAGATGGTAGTTTAGAAATACTCTTATGATTAAGGTTATTAACTGTCAATCTTATGCGCAAAAACCTTAAAAGATTGCGGAAAATATGGATAGAAGGTAGTAACTTCTTTTCCCCTTCCATTCCTTTTCTTTTTCTTGAATTGTTCTGAATGTTCAATGAAGTTGCTTTATTTTTATCTTTTACCACTCGGTCTCTTAATTTTAATCTGTTGTTGCATGTTATTGATTGAACAGGGCAATTGCAGATTATTTGTCGCGTGACCTTCCAGAAAAGTTATGTGCAGATGATGTTTATGTCACAGCTGGTTGCACTCAAGCCATTGAAATAGCCTTGTCAATTCTGGCTCGCCCCGGTGCTAACATATTACTACCAAGGCCTGGTTTCCCAATTTATGCACTTTGTGCCGCCTTTAGACACATCGAAGTTAGATACTTTGATCTTGTTCCGGACAAGGGCTGGGAGGTTGATCTCAATGCTGTCGAAGCTCTAGCTGATTGTAACACTATTGGCATAGTTGTTATAAATCCCGGGAATCCTTGTGGAAATGTTTATAGTTATCAGCATCTTCAAGAGGTTGCTCTTTAGTACTCTTTTTACACACAACGATTACTCCCTCCCCTTTATTTCATGTCTTAGTTTGCTTGGGAGTAGAGTTTAATAATGTAAAGGTTTTTATTTGCATCTTGTCGTCTTAAACTAAAGATGTGTATAACATATCAAAATACCCTTTAAATTCTGTGGTCTTAAACATAGTAGTGTCATTAAGGGTAAAATGGGAATGTTGAATTTAAGAATTTACTAAATATAGAAAGGTGACATTCCTTTTGAAACAGACTGAAAAAGGAAAGTAAGACATATAGATTGAAACGCGTGGAGTACTATTCTTTTCCTTTCTTTTTGCCGTCTGCATTAGTTCTGAGAATTTGTTTGTGTTAATATCAGATTGCGGAAACTGCTAAGAAGCTTAGGACCATAGTGATTGCGGATGAAGTATACGGGCACCTTGCTTTTGGAGCTAAACCATTTGTGTCGATGGGAGTTTTTGGCGCCATTGCTCCCGTGCTTACTCTTGGTTCTTTATCTAAGCGATGGTTAGTTCCTGGCTGGCGCCTCGGCTGGCTTGTCACAAATGATCCCAATGGCACCTTCAAAAATCCAAAGGTTTGTACTAAACACAGCATAATCAAGACTTAGGGATCAATTGTTCTGGAATTATGATAGTATTATCGGCAATAACACGAGTTTTCTATGGATATAATTTATCAGTTTGTTGAGCGCATTAAGAAGTATTGTGACATTTGTGGAGGTCCAGCTACCTTTATACAGGTTTGCATTTAATCCTTCATATTGTTATTATATGTCTAAAGCGTCGTAGAGTTTTAGCTATTGATATGATAACTCATAAATACAATCAGGGGTCGTTTGGTTATCAGGATAAGGATATTAATTCCAGGATATTTTTTGGGATTATATTTATCAGATATTTGGTTGTAATAGCTATCCCATAGCGGAATTTTAGGCAAGTTATTTAATATCTGCGCCAATAACCTGATACTAACAACTGTTGATGTTGAAGGCGGCGGTCCCTCGCATTATTCAGCAAACCGAAGAAGTTTTCTTCAGGAAAACCATTAACTTGTTGAAGTGGACAGCAGACATTTGTTGCGAAAAGATAAAGGAGATTCCTTGTATTAGCTGTCCGCATAAACCAGAAGGCTCAATGGCCGTAATGGTGAGCAGTAAGAGAAATCGTTCACCTATAAATTTATCCGGGATATGAGCTCCTTTATAAAACAATTTCTCTAATATATGCAGGTGAAGCTGAATCTATTGCTTTTAACAGACATTAGCGATGATATTGACTTCTGTTTCAAACTGGCGAAAGAAGAATCTGTTATACTCCTTCCAGGTAAGAACTAACAATCGAGTAAGAATGATGGTCGTAGTAGTGAAAAAGTAAACCACAAACACGAAGAGAACAAAAATAAGAGGAAGTCTAATAGTTCAGGAAATAATTGTTTGGAGATATAAATAAA
>NC_031991.1:37483383-37565883 GCF_001879085.1 Nicotiana attenuata | reverse complement strand
TGGGCAGGTCAAATGACCCGTCCAAAAGTTACTTGGGTTAGATGGGCTGTATTTGACCCGCCCAAAAGTTACTTGGGCTGAGATGAGCTGGGTCAAGATGGATTAAAATTGGGTCATAGCTCATTCCGCCCAATTCTTTCCATACTTTAGTTAATATGTATTTTTTGAGCAAACAGGAAATATATATATATTAATAACTAAGGAACGTCTAGTACATGATTAACTAAAGATGCGTCACGAAGGACACATTGGTTCCCTAAGCTTGCTAACAGTTGGCAAGCTTCATTACATAAAAGCTTTTCATGAGTAGTAGTTTCTAGTCTATAACTTTCCACAAAATCTATTACATCACTGGGTGGTACGACAAAAACTTTTTTACTGATCTTCTGAGCATAATTCTTCCAGCTGATCCAAAAACTTGGTTATCCATTCCTAGGCTCCTTTTTGCTAGTTGATGAGCAATCCTATTCCCCTGCCTGAAAGTGTGTTGGAGAGTAACCTTCTGCTGGTGCATTAACGACCTGCAATCATTAACAATTTTATTAAATAATGTGTTACCCACCTGTAAAGCCTGGATTACCTCTGAGCGGTCTGTCTCTATTTCAAGTGGGAAGAGTTTCTACTCCTTTGCTGTCCTTAGACCTTCTCGTAGAGCTTTCAATTATGCTGCTAGTGAGCCATTTGCATGGGTTGATTTTGTAAAACCAACCACCCAACTACCACTTGCATTTCTGAAAACACCACTTAAATCACAATTTTTGTTATAACTATGAAAACTGGCATCAACGTTCAGTTTGAACCATCCCCTAGGAGGTTTGTGCCAATTGATTTTTATTAGTAATTTGAGAGGGTGTATAGAGATTTTTTCCGTGAGAAATTTAAATTCTATGGCCCTCTGCTTGATTTGAGTACCATTAATCAGGTTGGTAGTGTTATAGTGATTATTGTTGTTTCTATTAACCCAAATGTGCCAAATGATAGTGGGGAAAAAGTGTTCCAATTTAGAAAAGCATGATTAAAAGGGTAGTTAAGGTCCTTTATTTGGATAAGCCAGTGTTTCCCATTTTGGTTAACGTGGTGGGGTTTTATAAGGTCGTCCCAAAATTTGTTGACAGCTTTGCATTCTAGGAAGATATGCTTAATAGATTCTTCATTAGGACTCTTACAGATGGGATAGTTAGGGTCAATGTTTAGCCCAATCTGTGAAAGGTATTTTCTGCAAGGGATTCGATTGTGAAGGCATTGCCATAGGAAGAATTTGATTTTACTGGGACAGTCTAATTTCCAAATCCAGTAAAAATCTAGGTTAGTGTTATTAGGAGATTCCAGAAGCGTATAACAAGATTTGGTAGTAAAAATTCCCTTAATGGTGAGAGACCAAATAGGTAAGTCGATTGAGGGACCCTTATGACGAATTTTTACTTTAGTGATACTTGCTAATAATCCCGGAGGAAGGGGAAGGGATAAACTGTCTAAATTCCAATTGGAGCCATCAAAGATATCTCTGATTTTAGTTAAGGTATCCTTAGCGGAAGGGGGGCCTATTACATGATTCCTTAGGTTACCAAAATTTGGGATCCAATTTGTCTCCCAGAGGTTAAGATTGGAATGAAGGTGTGGGGACCATATGATACCCTTGGAGCAAATTTCCCAACCTTTGCAAATACTTTTCCAAACGAAGGAAGATCTGTTTAGAGAGGAACTATTACAATAGTAAGAGATGATAAGCTTGGCCCAAGGGATTAATGTATTTGTAAGAAGTCTCCAACTTAGGCTAGCTAGGGTGCATAGATTTTTATTAAGAGCATTGTGGATGCCTAAGCCACCATTTGGTTTGGGTTGGCATATGGTAGGCCAGTTGATCATGTGAATTTTCCTTTTTTCTATAGAGCTACCCCATATGAAGTCTCTTTGGACTTTATCAATCTCTTTTAGGGTTTTCCTGGGAAGGAGGGTGTATTGCATGTAGTGGTTGGGGATAGAATTTAGGCACGATGTTGCAAGGGTTATTCTTCCTGCCAAACTAAATAATTTCATTTTCCAAGAGGCAAGTTTAGTTCTCATCTTATCGATTAGGAATTGATAGTCCCTAGGTTTTGGGCTATGGTGTAAGATAGGGAAACCTAGGTATGAGCCAAAACTATTACTTCTCTTGATTCCTAACATAGTGGTAATATCTCTGATAATTGTATGGTCACAATCTTTGGAGAGTAGTAACTTTGATTTGGTGGTGTTGATGCTTTGACCTGAGAGAGAACAAAATTGTTCAAGACCATTTTTAATGGCTTGACATGATTTAGCATTTGCTCTAGCCATTAGAGTAAGGTCGTCAGCAAATAATAAATTAGAGATTTTTGGACATTTATATCCTAAGGATATAGGATCCCAATTCTTGATGTCCACTTGATGTTCTATATATCTAGTGAGCATTTCTAGGCAGAGGATAAAGATATAGGAGGAGATGGGTTCGCCTTGTCTAATTTTCCTACTTGGTTGAAAATAATTAGTAACAGATTCGTTGACTAATATTGCTATATTGCTTGTTGAAATGCAACTCAGTAATAATTTGGAAAATTTTGGTGGGAATTTGAAGTAATCAAGGGTGTGGCGAATGAAGGACCATTCTAAACGATCAAAAGCATTTTCTAAGTCGATTTTAAGAATCATATGGCCCTGCTTGCCTTTCAGTTTGTTAAACTTAGAAATTAGTTCCTGGATGATGATAACATTATCAGACGCCCTTCTATTTTTCATAAAACTAGCCTGATATGGACTGATCAATTGATCTAGGTAAGGTTTAAGACGGTTGGCTAGAATCTTAGTGATTAGTTTATAGATGGCATAATCCAATAGGTCTGAAATTTTTAATATTGTTGGCATTGCGGATTTTGGGAATGAGGCAGAGAAGAGTTTTGTTAATTTCCCGAGGGATTTCCTGATTGTTAAAATGCTAACTGATTGTCCTATGTGATACCAATATTTTTGGAAAAAGAAGGGGTGCAAACCATTTGGACCAGGAGACTTAAATGGTTTGAACGAGAAGACAGCTCTTTTAATTTGATTGTCTAGAAGGGGGTATCAAGATTGTCTAGGTTAATCTTGTTACCTCTGAATTGGGGATTTAGGGGGTTAGCCCAGTTAGAATAGGAGTGAGAAGAATTAAATGTAGAGGTAAAATAATTTTGAACATGAGACATAATTTGGCTATGGTCATTTATCCAATCACCCACGTCATTTTTGAAAAAATTAATTTTGTTTCTTCTTTTCCTATTGGTGGCCGAGACATGGAAGAATTTCGTATTAGTGTCTCCATCATTAAGCCACAGGATCCTAGACCTAAGTTTCCAATAATCTTCCTCAAATTTTAGAATATCATTGAACTCGTTTTGAAGGTCTAATTCTAAATTTCGAAGGAAAGAGCTGGTAGAATAGTTATTGGAAGTTTGGATACCTTGTAGTCTGGCTAGCAATCTTCTCTTCCTTCCCATAATATTACCAAAAGTGCTATCTTTCCAAGGTTTTAACTTATCCATAAAATTAAGGCTAGCTTTGAAGTAATCACTATCATTCCAATTAG
The DNA here is from genome assembly GCF_001879085.1 of Nicotiana attenuata. Lineage (NCBI taxonomy): Eukaryota > Viridiplantae > Streptophyta > Magnoliopsida > Solanales > Solanaceae > Nicotiana > Nicotiana attenuata. The sequence goes on along the minus strand of NC_031991.1, from coordinate 37,562,306 downwards.
TTTTTACAATCGTCTGGAACTCCGGATGCTTACACCAGAAGGTTTCTAGTCTAAATGGGACTTTATGGGGAGACCTATTTCTTGGGATCAATTCTATAAGGATAGGGTTGTGTCAGAATGGGTTCTAGGCAAGTGGATAATGGAGCTTTCTGGGAAGAGTTCAATCCATTCCGCATTTCCGAAAACTTTATCAAGTCTTTCTAATATAAGACCCTTTTTAATATGTCTTTTGTTTGTCCAAGTGTATTTGTGTAACGACCCGACCGGTCGTTTTGAGCTCTAGCGCTCCGTTCAGCAGCCTGAGGCCGTGAGCAGCTTCATTCCAGGTATTGTGACTTGTGCGCATGGTCGGAATTGAATTTCGGGAAGTCCAGAGTTGATTTGGAAAGAGAATTCTCATTTCGGAAGCTTAAAGTTGAAAGAATGAACTAGGATTGGAATTTTGAGTAAACGACCACGGAATCGGGATCTGAAGGTTCCAGCAGGTTCGTATGACGATTTCGGACTTGGGCGTATGCCCGGTTCGGGTTTCGGATAACGCGGGAGCGTGTTGGCGCCTATTGTGGAAGTTAGCATTTTAGAAGAAATTTCATAAGTTTGGCTTGAAGTTCATTTCAGTGTTATTGATGTTCGTTTGGGATTCCGAGACTGTGAATAGCTCCGTATGGTAATTCTGGAGTTGGGGGCGCGATCGGAAGTGAATTCGAAGGTCCATGGGTCGTTTTGGAACCATTTGGCTAAAGATAGAAATTTTAAGGTTTTTGAGAAGTTTGACCGGAGGTGGACTTTTTGATATCGGGGTCGGAATCCAATTTCGAAAGTTGGAGTAGGTCTGTAATGTCGAATATGGCTTGTGCGCAAAATTTGAGGCCAATCGGATGTGATTTGATAGGTTTAAACATCGGAAATAGAAGTTTGAATTTTTGAAATTCATTAAGTTTGGATTGGAGGTCGATTCATGATTTTAGCGTTGTTTGATGTGATTTGAGACCTCGAGCGAGTCCGTAATGTGTTTTGGGATTGGTTGCTATGTTTGGTTGGGGTCCCGGGGGCCTCGGGTGGATTCCGGGTGGTTAACGGATTGGAAATGGGATTTTTGGAAGGCTGAGGTTTGCTGCTTCTGTCATAACCGCATCTGCGGTTCTAAGACCGCAGAAGCGGTACCGCAGATGCGGCAATTCAACCGCAGAAGCGGTTTTGGGCTAGAAGAGGAAGGACCGCAGATGCGTTCATATTTCCGCAGATGCAGAACCGCACCTGCGGTAGAGTGGTCGCAGATGCGGAGTGAGGGGCAGCTGGAGCGGACCGCAGATGCGGTCAATGTTCCGCAGAAGCGGGACCGCATCTGCGGAGGTGCTGTCGCAGAAGCGAAAAGGGGGAGGCCCAGGGGGGGACCGCAAATGCGGCATTTTAATCGCACCTGCGGAACCGCAGAAGCGGTCATGGGACCGCAGGTGCGGAAACAGCTGAGGCAGTGAGGTCTTTTAAAATTCGGGGTTGGGTTCATTTCAACCCCATTTTCTTCCATTGGAGTCGATGGGGAGCAGCTTTGAGGTGCCATTTTCATCACTCATCATGAGGTAAGTAATTTATGCTATCTTTGAGTTAAATACAAAGTTTATACATGGATTTAGGCAAGGAAATTATGGAAAAATTTAGGTTTTGGTGGAAAACCTAGAAATTGGCATTTCTTCGAATTTGACCACGAATTTGAGCATGGAATTAGGAGTAAATTATATATTTGAGCTAGTGAGGCTATGGGTAATCTTTATCTTCGAAAAATTTCGGATTCCGGGCACGTGTGCCCGAGGGCGTTTTGGTCAACTTTTCGATCGGAGTTAGGAATTGTTACAAATTGGATTATAATGAGTACCTTAGCATATATTAATGGATTTACATAATTATTGGTTTGTTTTGGAGCGTGGTGCATCAATTACAGTCTTCGGAAGGGTGTGGAATGCCGGTTATGGATCTTCGGAGCGAGGTGAGTCTCCTTTCTAACCTTGTAAGAGGGAATTGTCCCCATAGGTGAAATAATTGATTATGTGCTCCTAATTGCGGGGGCTACGTACGCACGAGGTGACGAGAGTCCGTGCGTAGCTACTATTATGTTGTTGTCCCGGTAGTCTAGGACCCAAAAGCATGCTATACTTTGAATATTTGTAATCTTATGGATAGTAAATGAATTTCTAACAAGATCTAAACCTCATTTTCTTAAATTGTTGAAAGAGAATTAACTATTCTTTGAATAATTGCCCCATGTTGGCTTCTTGATTGAATGTCTCTACGTGTTTATTTTGGAACGGGCCGAACGCCTCGGCAGATTAAATAGATGCATCTATAGGCGCGCCGTCGACCCTCGGCAAGTGCACAGTTTACATTTTTGTTGGATCGGGCCGTCGCCTCGGCATGATATGCGCATGCTTGTATTTCTGCCTTGAACTTACTTAAGTTATTATTGCCTCTTCATGGCTTGAAATTATTTGGACAATTACGAAAAGGAATTTTGGAAATTTTCTGTAAAAGAGTTAATTGTTTACTTATTTCCTCCTAGTTGGATAGGAATCATGTTTATAGAAATCCATAATTTAGTGTATTGCTGACCTCACAATTGGACCATTAGTAAGTGTCGAAGTCGACCATCTCGTCTCTACTTCTTCGAGGTTAGGCGGGATACTCATTGAGTACACGTTGTTTTCGTACTCATACTACACTTGTGTGCATTTTTGTTGCACAGGTATATATGACTCTTGTGGCCTACTGGGCGTAGCAGCACGAATGATTTGGGGGCTAGGTGAGTTGCATTATTCGAGGCGGCCCGCAGCTAGTATAGCCCTCTTCAGTACTTTGTATTTATTTCCTGTCCATTGTATTCCGGACGGATGTTGTATTTTATTTCCTCATCAGTAGATGCTCATGCACTTGTGACACCGGGTTCTGGGATGGTTGAAGTATTGTATTAACTGCTTATCATTTAAATTTGATTTGAGATTATATTCTTTGAAATTGCTAAATTTGAAGGAAAGATCCTAGATTTAAAAAGTATTAAAACGAGATTTTCATTAAGTAATTCGGTTGGCTTGCCTGACAGCAGTGTCCGACGCCATCACGACCCTTAGTGGATTTTGGGTCGTGACAACATGGTATCAGAGCACTAGGTTCCTAGGGTCTCACTAGTCATGAGCAAGTCTAGTAGAGTCTCGCAGATCGGTACGGAGACGTCTGTACTTATCCGCGGGAGGCTGCAGGACTGTTAGGAGTACTTCCCTTCTTGATTCCTTATCGTGCGATTTGATTCATGTGAGGCTTACGCCTTTGTCTCCTTCCTACTCAATCTTATGCGACGCGAAGCGCTTATTATAAATCGAGAATTGAAGAGTCATGATGGTACTATGGATGTGGTGCGGGATATTTCTCCCGGTATAGTTGATTGGATTATTATCGTCGCCTTATGGAAGGATATTTTAATGTCTCAACTCAGTAATGGTACTTCTAAGGGCTCTAGGCTAGGCACAAGTTGCCATGATGCTTATGAACGATTGTTCCGCAGTAGTGATATGATGGTAGGATGTTGCCCACGTGTCGGGGCAGTGAATGACTTGAAAGGAGGTTTACTCAGTGCTTAATCAAGGGATTCAGTATTTTATTCCCGGCAGGGGAAAGGCAAGCGGACTAAGGATGGTCAGATGTGGGCTGGTGGAAGTAATGAGACTTGGTATTTGCAAGCGTAGTGGAGTTTTCTTCTATGTTGGGGTGCTGTTGTTCTAGTTGAACGTATTAAGTGTGTCGGTGTTATAATCTTCTACAATTCGCCTTTGGGGCAAGATATTGTGAAATAGTATCGGAGATGCAACTGTCAGATATTGCAGGGTGCGGTGGTTCAAGATTGGATCAGTATTTCTAATGTGGGCGGTTCGAGAAGGATGACCTTCGGAAAGGTTTAAAGTTAGTAGCAATTTGTGGACTCAAGTACTATGAAGATAGATTTTATGATGGCAGCAAATGAGCAGCAAAGTATGGGGAAGGACATGTAGGAAGTGTCAGGCGGTGGCTAAAGTTTCCGGAAGGCCGAGTATAAGAGGCCAAAGGCCGAGTAATCGATTAAGGGGATGAGTTCCGCCAAAGTGGGAGAGCGGTGGAGTCGTATATGTGCCTTGTAGTGGGATGACCAACTACCTTAAGGAGAATTCAGAATGGTTTGGGATTTTAGTGACCGGCGACTGAAGCCTACGGAATTAATTAGAAGTATGGGCTGTCATGCGGCAGGAGATTTAATGTAATGGAAAGGAGCCGCTTAAATGAAGAAAGGATGTAGCATGACTTTGAATTGGAAGGATGTTGTCACACATTTAGATGATGTCCACGAGGGGTAAACGGACCTATGCAGCTGGAGAGTCTCAGGATGGGTCATTGATGTTGTAGTAATTGTACCCTGTGCAGCAGTGTTGGAAGACGCCAGGGATAGTCTTCTATAGGTGGGTTACCCAAGTGAGCAGGTTAGCAGTCGCGTGGTTGGCGAGGCTTCTGCGAAGAATTTTATCGGTTATGTAGCAAGGAGATCGGTCGTGCGAATGCAGTGGGTGAATCGGAGTATAAAATAATGGGGTTTTGCAGAAAGAAACCGAGAATTTATTCGGTTGATCGCGCAAGGTTATGTCGATGAAAGCTAGGGAATCTTGGTGAATTCCAGAGTTGAGAAATAATGGCTTCAAGCTAAGTGGGAGAGTCCCACCGCTTATGATGGGGTTGCAGAGTTAACTACTTGCGAGGTTTCTGGTTATTAGCATATTGATGAGCTGTTTTAGCTACGAGAAAAGGCCATAAGTGGTAATTTGAGCAAAGGAATTATTAAAGGTGTGTCATGGTTGGCCTTGTTGGCTCATGTTCAAATTTGAGAAAGGATTTAGGGTTTATGCCTCGTGTAAGTGTGGGTTCCAAGGGAAGTGTTTCGGCCGGGTTCTTCGCCGAGAGGATATTCATGTGCTAGAAGATTTATAGAATTGATTATATTCGGGACCAAGTCAGAGCGGGTTGCTCTCAGTAACGGTTCTGATGGGTTCAAAAAGGATAAAGTGTGATGCCTAATGATTTCGAGCCTATAGATACGGTTTAAAATGAATCTTGAAAGCAGCCTATGAGAAGAGGCACAGAGTGTTCTATGGTGTTTTGACTTGCAGTGTAGAACTTGAGAGGATAATGAGAAGAGATTTCGGATTCGTAATAGGATTAGCAGAATGGTCATGTCAGTTGAGGGTGCGAATATGCGCGCAAGGAAGGTATGAATTGGTTCGTGGGATTTGAGACAGCATGGTCTCGTGATTCCGGGTCACTCGGGATGAGTGCGGATGGAGTATGATATGTGACGGATGGAGTTAGTATTATCTCTAAGGCAATCAAGGATAAATTGGGAGAAGGTAGATTGATTGGCATAGTTGAATTGGCATATTGGTGTTAGTGATCAGTTTCCTCAGCGTGATCGAGTTATGCAAGTGAGTTGCGATGGTGCGTATGAGGCTTGTCAGCTGTCGTAATTGATATTATTCAGAAGCATTCTTATGTTATGGCTTGTTATGTGTAAGCAGATCCCGGAAGGGTTATGGTGGCTTGGACCACTACTTAGAGACTTGCATATTCTATGGTTATGAGAATTCTCCTGTGTGTTGCTATGTTCCTCCTGAAGTGAGTTCAGTGAAAAGTTTTTATGTGACGAAGTGTTAACCTATTAGTGGTTCCGAAGCTATGATGAAAAACGAGTTCTATCGTATATTGGCATGTTAAGTGCAGCGAGTGGTATGAAATTTGCAGTGAAGATCAAGGTAGCAGTTCGGTGTTGACAAGGATGTCACCAGTTCGGAGGAGCAGGAAAGGAATTTCGATGTTTAAGGTAAGTTGGTTTTGTCATCAGCGTCACCTGAGATCGGTGTCTTGTAAAAAGGGCTTTGCATCCTGGTTTATTATTCTTGATCGCTTTTCAGCGTTAGTGCGGCCGGTGGGTTGGAGGTAAGACCCAGTTATTTGTTATGGTAGGTTGTGGGAGTGCGTCCCACAGGAAGATTGTATAAGCGTGGCAAGTAGCCACTTGATGGATTAAAGATTTAAACCAAGTATGAGGATTGTGGTAATATCATTAATTTGAGAATTTATGCCTAGAGGGCACTCTGTTTATTGGGTTATGGTCTGCGGAGGTTCGCTCTGATTATGAGGGTTGTTCTTATGTGTTATGAGAAAGGGGAGTTATTATGGACTTTTGAAAGGTTATTAGCCTAGTTGGTGCAATCAGAAATCGGCTTGAGATCAGTGGATTGATTTAAATGTGAACAGGGGCTTTATATCAGGCCAGATGTGTTCATCTCAACAATACGCTCCTTATGGAAGGGAGTCGGGGCATTATTTCGTTGTCAGCTATTTCATGTAGTGATGCGTTGCGCCGTGTGAGTCGTGAGACGGCTTGAGAAATTGCTTACGTGTTGAGGATCCGAGTAAAAATGATGTTATAGGAGCCAAAAGGCTCTTGGGATTCAGATTGTATATCGCACCTCAGTAGTGCTTGAGTTTTGTAGCTTACGGCGATATATGTTCCCTCGGGGATGTTATTATGCATTTAGCATGCTTATGACCGATATTCGGTATTTTGTTGTAATGAGCAAATCTGGCTCGATGTGCATCTCCTTATGTGAGATCTATGTGTGGATCGGGTTGCACGCCGCAACAGTGTGATGTTGAGTATAGTTTTCTATATGCTATTTTTTTTTTGTGCGTCTCGCTTCCTGTCTTGTAAGGAAAGTCCGCATTAGTGCGGGAGTTAGGTAATTCCTTCCAGAGTTTGTTTTCCTTTGGTATCGCATTCTAATTGGTAGCCTATTGGCACATTGTGGCATCATATGAGACTTTTGGTCATGTCGGGATGGCTTATTGCCTGAGCAGTTCATACTGGGTGAGACGAGGTTGTGGATTTAGGATCAGTGCAATCTGACTATATGAAGTACATTAAGGAGCTAAGACCATTATTTGGTTCAGAAGGAGGTGATGGTTATTGTCAGGAGTATGGACCCAAATGATTGGTTGATTCGGCAGTTGATTATGAATTTCTGCACATCTCTTCCGTTGTGGCGGTATTGTAAGAGTTAGAGTAAGACCTGTGTATGTCATGGGGTGCAATGGGAGCATTAGATTCGTGGAATTTCGACTAAGTTGATCAGGAAATGTTATTGTGGTCTCGTGAGTAAAATGATGCAAGGTGTGAATTCAGCAGAGTTATGCAGTCATGTTTGGATACAACGTGTGGTGATTGATACGGTGTTCGTATGTTGGAAACAGGCCTGACAGAGAATTCCGGATGTTGGAATTAGGCTCTAAGGCCTATCTGCTTGAATAAAAGGAAATATCTTCAGAATTGATCGAGTGAATACGCTCAACTGAGTTATGGTAGCACAGGAAGGTGCATGAGGTGTTAAACAGTGATTTCAGACCACTTCAGTGTAGTTCTCAGCACGTTTGAGGACGAACGTATGATTAAGGGGGAGAGAATGTAACGACCCGACTGGTTGTTTTGAGCTCTAGCGCTCCGTTCAGCAACCTGAGGCCGTGAGCAGCTTCTTTTCAGGTATTGTGACTTGCGCGCGTGGTCGGAATTGAATTTCGGAAAGTCCAGAGTTGATTTGGAAAGAGAATTCTCATTTCGGAAGCTTAAAGTTGAAAACTAGGATTGGAATTTTGAGTAAACGACCTCGGAATTGGGATCTGAAGGTTCCAGCAGGTTCGTATGATGATCTCGGACTTGGGCGTATGCCCGGTTCGGGTTTCGGATAACCCGGGAGCGTGTTGGCGCCTATTGTGGAAGTTAGCATTTTAGAAGAAATTTAATAAGTACGGCTTGAAGTGCATTTCAGTGTTATCGATGTCCGTTTGGGATTCCGAGACTGTGAATAGCTCCGTATGGTGATTCTGGAGTTGGGGACGCGATCAGAAGTGAATTCGGAGGACCGTGGGTCGTTTTGGAACCATTTGGCTAAAGATAGAAATTTTAAGGTTTTTGAGAAGTTTGACCGGAGGTGGACTTTTTGATATCGGGGTCGGAATCCAATTCTGAAAGTTGGAGTAGGTCCGTGATGTCGAATATGGCTTGTGCGCAAAATTTGAGGTCAATCGGACGTGATTTGATAGGTTTAAACATCGGAAATAGAAGTTTGAATTTTTGAAGTTCATTAAGTTTGGATTGGAGGTCGATTCATGATTTTAGTGTTGTTTGATGTGATTTGAGACTTCGAGCGAGTCCCTAATGTGTTTTGGGATTGGTTGGTATATTTGGTTGGGGTCCCGGCGGCCTCGGGTGGATTCCGGGTGGTTAACGGGTCGGAAATGGGATTTTTGGAAGGCTGAGGTTTGCTGCTTCTGTCATAACCGCATCCGCGGTTCTAGGATCGCAAAAGTGGTACCGCAGATGCGGCAATTCAACCGCAGAAGCGGTTTTGGGCTAGAAGAGGAAGGACCGCAGATGCGGTCATATTTCCGCAGATGCAGAATCGCACCTGCGGTAGAGTGGTCGCAGATGCGGAGTGAGGGGCAGCTGGAGCTGACCGCAGATGTGGTCAATGTTCCGCAGAAGCGGGACCGCATCTGCGGAGGTGCTGTCGCAGAAGCAAAAAGGGGGAGGCCCAAGGGGGACCGCAAATGCGGCATTTTAATCGCACCTGCGGAACCGCAGAAGCGGTCATGGGACCGCATGTGCGGAAACAGCTGAGGCAGTGAGGTCTTTTAAAATTCGGGGTTGGGTTCATTTCGACCCCATTTTCTTCCATTGGAGTCGATGGGGAGCAGCTTTGAGGTGCCATTTTCGTCACTCATCATGAGGTAAGTAATTTATGCTAGCTTTGAGTTAAATACAAAGTTTATACATGGATTTAGGCAAGGAAATTATGGAAAAATTTAGGTTTTGGTGGAAAACCTAGAAATTGGCATTTCTTCGAATTTGACCACGAATTTGAGCATGGAATTAGGAGTAAATTATATATTTGAGCTAGTGAGGCTATGGGTAATCTTTATCTTCGAAAAATTTCGGATTCCGGGCACGTGTGCCCGAGGGCGTTTTGGTCAACTTTTCGATCGGAGTTAGGAATTATTACAAATTGGATTATAATGAGTACCTTAGCATATATTAATGGATTTACATAATTATTGGTTTGTTTTGGAGCGTGGTGCATCAATTACAGTCTTCGGAAGGGTGTGGAATGCCGGTTATGGATCTTCGGAGCGAGGTGAGTCTCCTTTCTAACCTTGTAAGAGGGAATTGTCCCCATAGGTGAAATAATTGATTATGTGCTCCTAATTGCGGGGGCTACGTACGCACGAGGTGACGAGAGTCCGTACGTAGCTACTATTATGTTGTTGTCCCGGTAGTCTAGGACCCAAAAGCATGCTATACTTTGAATATTTGTAATCTTATGGATAGTTGAATTCCTTAAACCACATCAAAATAGTAAATGAATTTCTAACAAGATCTAAACCTCATTTTCTTAAATTGTTGAAAGAGAATTAACTATTCTTTGAATAATTGCCCCATGTTGGCTTCTTGATTGAATGTCTCTACGTGTTTATTTTGGAACGGGCCGAATGCCTCGGCAGATTAAATAGATGCATCTATAGGCGCGCCGTCGACCCTCGGCAAGTGCACAGTTTACATTTTTGTTGGATCGGGCTGTTCGCCTCGGCATGATATGCGCATGCTTGTATTGCTGCCTTGAACTTACTTAAGTTATTATTGCCTCTTCATGGCTTGAAATTATTTGGACAATTACGAAAAGGAATTTTGGAAATTTTCTGTAAAAGAGTTAATTGTTTACTTATTTCCTCCTAGTTGGATAGGAATCATGTTTATAGAAATCCATAATTTAGTGTATTGCTGACCTCACAATTGGACCATTAGTAAGTGTCGAAGTCGACCATCTCGTCTCTACTTCTTCGAGGTTAGGCGGGATACTCATTGAGTACACGTTGTTTTCGTACTCATACTACACTTGTGTGCATTTTTGTTGCACAGGTATATATGACTCTTGTGGCCTACTGGGCGTAGCAGCACGGATGATTTGGGGGCTAGGTGAGTTGCATTATTCGAGGCGGCCCGCAGCTAGTATAGCCCTCTTCAGTACTTTGTATTTATTTCCTATCCATTGTATTCCAGACGGATGTTGTATTTTATTTCCTCATCAGTAGATGCTCATGCACTTGTGACACCGGGTTCTGGGATGGTTGAAGTATTGTATTAACTGCTTATCATTTAAATTTGATTTGAGATTATATTCTTTAAAATTGCTAAATTTGAAGGAAAGATCCTAGATTTCAAAAGTATTAAAACGAGATTTTGATTACGTAATTCGGTTGGCTTGCCTGACAGCAGTGTCCGGCGCCATCACGACCCTTAGTGGATTTTGGGTCGTGACAATTTGCTTCCTTTGAAGCCTAGATCAATCAAGTTACACTGGTTAATTTTGGACCATATGTATCTGGCTCTACTATCCTTAATAGGTTTGCCACCAAATTTCTCACTAGCGGCTAAAATATCATTAAAGTCACCACCTACTAGCCAAGGTCCTTTAAAAGAATTGTTAATATTTTCTAGGTGATCCCACATGATATTTCTATTGTGAATACAAGTACTAGCATATATAGAAGTAAAAAGCCAAGGTTTACGTATTGGAATTACCTCTATGGTTGCATGGATCTCTTGATTCCTACGAACATCATTTTGAACGTTGATTATATCATCCTTCCCCATCATTACCATGCCTCCTGACTGACCCTCCGGTGGAACTTCAATAATCTCAGTAAACCCAAACTTATTAAGCATGGCTGCATGGTTTCCCATCCTTATTTCCAACAGTGTCACCATGCACGGCTTATGTGTATCAATCATCTCCCTAAAGTTTCTTCTGAAATTTTTATTATTCCCTCCTCGAATATTCCATATTATAAAATTTGTAGGATGATTCATGGCAAAATTAGTTTCAGGGTTGACCATCTCTCCATTCTCCCTTATCTCTCCCATTTGGACAGGATTTCTTCTCATTGAAGGAACTAGAATCATCGCCTTGTTGCCCACTGTTGGGTCGTGTGGAGGACTAATATCTATCGAGTACTTGTATAGGGCTAACGGGCAACTGATCACATGCCTTTTCTCGTGCCTCTCCGTGAAGAGAATTTTTTTTATTCCGTCTAGGCTTGAGATTTCTAGGGTTGGCCCTAAGTGTAGGTTTAGAGGGACATCGTCCTCCTCCATTTCTGCCTCCACTGGACCTGGTATTGGGTCGACTTGTTGTTGATGTGGGGGTACTGGAGGGGGTGGAGCGGTGGCTGGCATCTCTTGGTTCCCCTGGTTGATGTCCCAGGGGAGAAAGATGGGATTGAGATGAGTGTACATCTCTGTTGGAAAGAAGGGAAGATCCAACGGGGCATTTTGAGGGTTTATGGGGTTGAACTGTGGAGGCATGCTCCAATGTCCCCTCATTACATGAGCCATTTGAGGGTTCATTGATGGAGCCATCGGATGAATAATATTGTTGAGCCATACTTGATTGAGGTAGTTGTTCATGGCCAATCTCATTCCCTCCGTAATGAGTTGCGCTAGATATTGGGTGTTGTGGAGGATCACAATAGCCTCTTGGCCATTGATTGGGACTGTGAAGGATATTGCATGGCCCATGAGGCCTAGCTCCATCCAACTAGAGGGTTGGTAGTCTTGGGGTTGGGGTGGTTGTGCATAAATTATCTGGGGTTGTTCTTGAGGATGAAGGGGGGGAGGTTTTCCATGTTGAGAGGTTTGTGTTGTCGTAGGATTTGAATGAGGCGATTCCTTCTTCTTAAGGATGAAGGAACTCTTGACATTTTGGGTAAGGTGTGAAGTATTTAATGCACTGGTAGTAGGCGTGATTTTGGGTAGAAGAAAGGGCTAGCCAATTGGTGGAAGAACCAATGATTGTTTCTTCCAAGTTTGTGTCTTTTGGGTGCTCTATGTCTTGATTTATAGGACACTTAATTGCTTCTATTAGGTTATCTAAGGGTGTGTCCATTTGGCTACCCTTTACTACATCCGTTGCCATTTGGCAAACATGCATGGTGGAAGTAATCTTGCCATATCTTAAGGAAGGATCTTGTTGAGATCCTTTGGATAACACAATATTTTGGGTAGATTTTTATTTAACGGGTGAGTTTAGGGCAGTGGGGGTAGGGTTAATGGGAGATTTAGAAGCGTCCATTGTAGGGCCATTTTGCATGGCATCGGTAGCATCAAATTGGTTAGCATTATTTGGTGCCACGGCGGATTCACTCATACAAGTGTCGATGCCCTCTAATGCCAAGTCATCAGTTAAATGAGAAAAATTATTTTTGCTAAGAAAATTAGTATTAGCCATAGTGCTTTTTGGAAAAATCATTTGCTTTTTATCTATGTAGTGGTTTTTGTGTAGAGAATTATTTTGTTCCTTAGCATTGATAGGCTGGATAGTAGCTTTTGAGGTTTGATTAGGGGAATTATGATCTTTAGTTTTATATTGAAGCAGTTGAGTGTCCAAGTATTTACCTGTATTATCATTAAAAAGTTTAACCGAAATACCTGGACCATGGCTGCTTTTATCTTGGCTGATGGTAGGTTGGGGAGGAGATTTTCTACCTTGATTTTTCTTTTTGTTGAATGAAATAGTGATCCATTCCCCTTCATTCTCTCCATTTGTAGCCATAGGTTGGTGAGCTTGTCCTGCATGGAGAGGATTAGTGCTTTCTTTTTTGATGTAATTCCACTGTCTCATTGTGTGACCAAAACGACCACAATATTTGCAAAGAAAATCTTCCCTTTCGTAGTGAATATATTGCTTATGTTGTCCAACAAAAAGGTAGGGTTGGACTGGGATTTCCAGAAGAATTTCGACACAAATCCTTGCATATCGACCTCTTAGGGTAGTTGATGTGCATGTGTCAATTTTTAGTAGACGTCCTATTGCGTTGCCAATTTTTTTTAGGATTTTACCATCATAAAACTCTGTTGGCAATTAGGGAAGCCTAATCCATACAGCTGAGGTAGTTAATTTTTTATTTTTGGCCACAAAATTTGGTTTCCATCTGGAGATGGATAGGAAATGGCCATTTATAAACCATGGACCTAAGTGGATAGCCTTGTCCATGTTTTCCTTCTTCTTGAATTTGATAATATAATAGTCTTCTCCAAGATCAATGAGAGAGAAGTCTTCCGTTGGATTCCATAGATCTTGAATTTTGCTTTTTAAAAAATGATGTAGCAAACGCTTTCCTACTAATTTGATTATGATAAAAAATTTTCACGGTTCATAGATACGTTGTCTATCTGCTATTGAAAGGGAGATTTTTTATGACACCTTCCTTTTTACCTTCTGGATCATGCTCAACCTCCTTCTCATCCGTTGAGTTGGTGGTGTAGAGCATTTCATCTTGTTCAATTGTAGGAGCAAAATCCATTGGGTTGAATTTCAACAATTTGTCCTTGAAGAATATTGGATTTTCCAAACATCTTGTGGTGGGTTGTGATGGATTATATCGGGTGGTTTTGGGAGGACAGTGGTTTGGCTTGCAAAAGGTTGGGAGTTCATCCTAGAGAGAGAAGAAAGTTCACTGAAGGTTTTCCCTACTATTGATAGTAACCCGAATCTAATCTATATCATGATAAGAAATATTTCTATAGTATAATACATGAACCATCCAATTCAATTGCTAGAGATAAACTTCAGTTCTTTGTTAACTACAGGTAAGGATAGTACCGCGCATCGCGCGGGTTCTAATACTAGTTATATTAAAAGGAGGGTAGTATGCATTGTGGTTAAGCCAAGTGGCAAGCAAAAATGAAGCCACTTGGCAATTTTAAGACAACATTAACTAAAATTATAAATGAAAACATAATTAATGGAAGTACTTAAATGAACCTTATACATAAGATCTTAGAACCATATATCTGAATGAATCTTATACATAATCTAAATATCTCATGTAGGTAATCTCACTAATGAAAATTAAAATCCAAATTTGTATCTTGAAACTAAAAAAAAAAATACAAAATAAATGCATGTAATATAAAAAATTATTATAAAATTCAATAGATTTGAAACATTATAAAAGAACTAATGTATTATTCCCTTTGTTTCAATTTAGATGACCCATTTCGCTTATCGAGAGTCAAAAAGTTTGACCAACATTTTAAAGAATATTTTGTTATCATATTGACATGAGAAAAATTGTAACTTATACTACTTTTCGTGTAGTTTTATATATCTAAATTTTAATTTTAAAATACTAAGTTGAATTAATTTAATTTAGCTTCAAAATTTAGTCGAATTGATTGTCGATAAGCGAAATGTGTCATCTAAATTGAAGCAGAGGGAGTAATTTTTAGACTAATTTAAAGTTATATTTTAAAATAAAATATGATATTATTTTGAGCATAAGTAAAATATTTATGTAAAAAGCTAATTAAAATTTCTTAGTAAGGAAGAGAATGTATAAAGAGGAAAATAGAGATAGTGCTGGCAATGGAGTACTTAACAAGAAGCCTCAAAACACTGAACCAGATCCCAGATTTCAACTACCATCCCAAGTGTGCAAAGATGAAAATCTTGCAGCTTGGATTTGCTGATGACCTTTTATTGTTTTGCAGGGGTGATATAGGTTCAATAAAGCTTTTGTTCCGATGCTTCATGGAGTTCTCAAATGCTTCTGGACTGGTGATCAACAAAAGTTCTATCTTCTTTGGTGGAGTATCACAAGCTGATCAGGAGGGAATCCTAGAGTTTCTAGGAATTCAAAAGGGTGAGCTACCAGTAAGGTATCCAGGTGCCCCATTAAGCTCAAAAAGAATATCCATAGCCCAGTGCCAACCTTTAATTGACAAGATAATGGGAAGAATAGAGTCATGGACTGCCAAATTTCTGTCTTATGCTGGCAGAGTCCAACTGATAAAGAGTGTGCTGTTTCTATACAGACATACTGGGCACAAATCTTTGTATTGCCTAAAAAGATCACAAAGTTAATTGAAGCAATGTGTAGAAGTTTTTTGTGGACAGGAGATGGAAGTAATATCAAAAAAGGCTATACTGGCATGGGAGAAAGTTTGCTTACCTAAATCTGCAGGAGGCTTCAACATTATGAATATAGCTATGTGGAACAAGTCTGCCATCTGCAATCAATTCTGGAATTTGTGCAAGGAGAAAAAGAAACTGTGGATCCAGTGGATACACAACTATTACATCAAAGGAAGGCACATATGGGATGTTCAACTGAAACAAGCATCTTGGATGGTGAATAAGATCATAAAAGCAAAGGAGACATTCATGGAGGCAGGGCTCAGCTATGAAGATATCATGAATATGCAAAGCTGCTCAGTTAAAAACATATATCACAGGCTGCGTGGAAGATTTGAGAAAGTTAGTTGGAGAAGGGTAGTCTGCCATAATACAGGATGCCCAAGATGGACATTTATACTAACTGTGGCAGCTCATGGGAAGCTATACACAAAGGATAGATTGCAGAAGTGGGGAATGCAGGTGGATCAGGAATGTGTCTTGTGCAAGCAAGCCAATGAAACTATACAACACTTGTTCTTTGAATGCACATATGTAAAAGCATTGTGGAGCACACTGTTAGCATAGCAAGGAATTAGAAGACCTGTAGCTGGTTGGGATGAAGAACTACGATGGGCTGAGAAGAAGACTAAAAGGAAAACAGCTGCTGCAGAGTTGTACAAAATGACAGTAGCAGCAACAGTATACCATGTTTGGCAAGAAAGGAATACTAGAATTTTTCAAGCAAAGGTGATAGGTTGGGAAGCAGTAAGTAAGAAGATCATTCAAGAGCTACATTGTCGAAGTACCAAACATATAGTGGGAATGCTACATAGACTAGATTGGTACCCAGTGTAATAGTTAGATACAAGTGTAAATAACAGACAAAAGATTTAATTACCAAAAAAAAAAAATAGAGATAGTGCGAGGATATTTTATTTTTAAATTTATTAAAAATAAATAAGTAAAATTATTAAATAATACTCAAAAATATTATTAATAGATTTAAATAATGAAAGAGATCCGAGTAAGATGATAATAGTGTAAAAACACATTAAATTTCGAGAATATTTTTTTTCACATTTATAAATAATTGTTAAAAGGTTAATAAGCAAGACATTAAGTCAATTTATAAGCTAATAAAAAATCACATTACAGTATAACAATATTAAGTAATAAATAATGCAAAAACAATAAGCAATGAACAATAAAGAGAAAAAAATTATGTCTAACAATGTAGAAGGATAAGACTTATTTGAATTTGAGATAAAAAATAAAGTGGTAGTAAGAATTTTGTTAAAATAATATAATTTGATGTACTCAAACAAGACAGATCACAACGTTACATGTTTAGTATTCCGTAATATTGACCGTAAAATATGATACAAGTGTCAAAATTATGAGGTTGGGTTCTTACGGATATTATAACGAAAACAGATTATCGACTATAAGATTTGAAAATGGTTTCATGTGATGCTTCTTAATTAGTATTAAATATATATTTATAATTTCTATATAGAAGGTTTAATTTTGAAGTTATTTGCACCAAATCATTGTTTGACATGAATTATGTCCGCACATCGTGCGGATACTAATGCTAGTTGAACTTTAATTTGTAAACAAAATGCCAGACAACAGTACTAGAGCTGCACCAACTATTTTCCTATATCATTGCACATTGTGTTTTTCCATTTATACCAAAGGAGAGAAATAAATTAATGTGTTGGTATTTTCTCTTTTTTCTTCATGCGATCTAATCTGATCGAAATCAATTAGCTCTCGAGGGAATAAAGGGTTAGTAATTTTTATCGAGCTAGTCTTTTTTTTTTAAAAAACTTCTCCCAATTTAGGAAGATTTATAGTGTTTTCATATTTTTATCGAGCTAATCGCTTGAGTTTGTGCGTCTATATATATGTATGTCACCGCAGTACATCCACGTACAAAAATCAGTTGTTCATTTGTAAATGGCATTTTCCTTTGTTTTCTCGTGCTATGGTACTATATTCTGAAGGAAAAAGACCCCTTTACTAGAAAACTACAAATACAGCTATCCGTTGTGATAATTTGCAGCATAATGACAAACTATAGTTTAATCATTGTCGCCTTAGCTATTTATGCTTTCCCCTTTTTTTCGTGTCTTGATTTTGCTTGGACGTTTACATAGAAAGGATATGTTCCGTTGACTTAAAGACTTTACAAAACAACATTAATTATTGGGTCCGCTACTGAGATGGTCACTTAACTATCTGAAGTTATTTGCCAAAGTCATATTTCTTTCATTTGTAGCAAAAAAGTCACTTAACTATACCAATAGTATTCAGAAGGTCACTCAACTAGATTTCTCAAAAAATTTATCGCCAAATACCTATTTACCCCCTAAATTATCAATTTTTATCTTCTTTTAGATTTTTAATATAATACTTTTCTCTTTTTAATTTATATTATGGACTTACCTTAGAATAAATAAATTTTATTGATAAATTAAAACGGTATTTAAGCATATACAATGTTGGAATAATGGAATACTGAGCATAATAGAAAATTAATTAGAACAATTGTTCGTAATAATAATTTTGATATTAACAAAAACTCAAAAATTATTTTCACAATTGAGAATGAAAGAAAATAATGGTTTTAAAATATATACTCCATGCACGTACTGTAGAAAATAACTATTTAAAATAAAGGTGTTTTTGTACATTATATATTCTTAAATAATATACTCAATTATATTATTATTTCGACATTATATATGCTAGAAATATATTTATTTTTCTATTTTTATTTTAAATAAAACATTTTTGTTTTATAGGTAAGTACATATGTCAATTAAAAAAGAAAAAAATCATAATACTGAAAAAGCAAAAAAAAAAAAAACAGAAGATAAAAGTTGATAATTTAGAGGGTAAAATAGGTATTTGGCGATCAAAAGTTTGATCAATTTGATTGAGTGACCTTCTAAGTGCAATAGGCATAGTTAAGTGACTTTTTTGTTACAGACGAAATAAATATGACTTTGGTAGATAATTTCGGAAAGTTTGACTGACCATCTGAGTAATGGACTCAATAATATTCCAAGTTGCATTTTTTCACCAGTGACGTGTACCTTATATACATTGAGCAATTATCAAACAATTGCATGTGCCAATTCTCTCTATTCCAAAATTGACTTTCTACTTTCTTCTTTTAATTTGATCCTTATAAGCAAAAAAAACTCTACACTCTTCATGACTTATTTTGCACCATTTATTAAGAAAATACGTCGGGACCTACTTTTTATTTTATTTTATGCTAACCAACATTTTTAACCACTTTTGAACAACATTCTATAACAACATTCAAAAATTTCAAAAGAAACGGTCAGTGTTATTACCATTTTAACACACTTTTATTTAAATATAATAAAATTTGAAGTGCTTTAGTAACTCCGTCAAACAAATGGGACAACTAAATCGAGAAGAAGCGAGGGTTTTTACCAGACGAAAATAAAAGAGTAATCATTTGGAGAATGTTATGAAACAATAAAAGAAGAAGAATAGTATTGCAGAGAAAAGTAGGGAGAGAGAATTCTTATTGATTTAGGATGAATTACAATGGAATAGAACCCTCTATTTATAGGGAGATGGTGACTTAGCCACCAAGTAATAAACCCTAAAATCTCTCTAAATATAGACATTCACCATAAATAGAACTCTATTTATAACACTCCCCCTTGAATGTCTATTCAACAGATAATGTGCCTCGTTAAAACCTTAACTAAGATAAAACCCAATGGGAAAAAAATTCTAGAGAAGGAAAAAGAGTACACATATCTAACAATACGCCTTTTGGTTGCCTCGTTAAAAACCTTGCAAGGAAAACCCAGCGGGACAAAACTTTGTAAGGGAAAAAGAGTACAACGCGTATTAACTCCCCCTGATGAGAGCATCAATTCACATCCTTAAGCATTTGTATTCCAATCTTGTGCACCATCTTCAAAAGATCTTTGGTAGAGATTTGATGAACAAATCAGCCATATTAACTTGAATGAATATATTGCACCTTGAAAATCCTCATTCTTGATATTATGTAATGTCTTCATATAATGTCGTGGAATGGCTCTTCAATATCTCCATAGAGATTCTCGCTATCATATTATCATGCTTATAGTTATAGCAAGATACCTTTGTGCACAAATTGCACTTAGGATGTAGTACTTCATGACCATGAATTCTATATGCTTTAAGCAATTTAAATCCTTCAAGGATTTTTAAGTTATATAATCCATATAATAGACTTTAGATGCATATCAAGTTTTCATGTCATGCTAGACATATAAGATATCGAAAACTGATTGCACATACCATTGACTTTATACTTTCAAGTGTTTGAACTACATGTTCAAAACTACATGTCTTTCATATGAAACCAAATTCTACTTGAATTGTTTCTCCAGACTTGTGATCCTCATATATATTTAGCGCTATTATAGATGTCGTCGACAAACATTTTATATCAGTTTCAATATTTTTTTCATAAAGACATAACATAGAGATCTCTTCATTCATATTTTCAGGTACCTGAATCTCTCATGAGTTATGAAGTGTTATGTCATGTGATCTTCTAGATCACTTGCCTCCTTTATTATGATCATTTTGATCATTTGCTCATCTTCTTTATCAAGAAGTTTATTTGAAACCGATTTGTTTATACACTTTAAGCGTACCATAGACTTTGTCCTTCTAGGAATTAATATGAACATTTGCAATGAGAATATAGTTACTTTTTGGGCTAGCAAATGCGTCTAGCATGCTTTGCAATATATTGCACATGAATTATCCTTTTATGAACTTCAAGTTCATATTATTTTATTCGGGGATCTAGATGTATAAATGATAATTCATTCCATGTAACTTTTTCTCAACTGTTTATCATGTCTCCCCCTCATGTTAGAAAAACTAACTTGTTTCCTCAACTTTGAGAATCCATCTTTGTGCGTTATGGTGTTAATCAAAATATACACCGCACATCAATAATAATAAGATGGAATTATTTGGTTCCTGACCCTGAACCACTTGTGAGGGGAGAAAATAATATACTTTCGTATAACGTATATCAAACTGATATAGATAACTTGTTCTCATAAGCAATAGTTTAGCTATTAAGTAGAGGCACTTAATAAATCATTTTCCTAAACCAACTGTGATGTAAACCAACTTATCAAGATGAACTTCTTGAATAGAAAATCTGGAAATTATGCTCGAAATTAAATTATTGAGCAAGTTACCTCGCAAACACCATGTTGCGGGTTAATAATAATCGCACATGTAACCATCTCATAGATACATCTTATGTGGTATACATGACAGGTGAATGGGCCAATATTCACCTTTGATATTTCCAGCATTCATGGGATTCAATCCCAATTTTAGTTGGTATATTAATTAATGAGAACAGGCAACATAAGAGAATTCGTAAAGAACTTTCTAGTTCTTTAATACTTACCCATGTGAATTCTCTTTTATTTTTGCACATCATACTTAAATTGATATGGGTAAACTAATTATGCCAACTGAATAATATCAATATTGATAAACTTTAGATTTACACCATGATGTGTGCAATTATCAATAAACTCCAAGTTTATTATGATATGGGTTTTTATATCAATAAACATCTCTTCATTGTGGCATTCTTTTGTTTGTGTAGTACAAATTGGAGAATAAAGTGGGTAGCTTTTCACATACATATTACCCAGCTACAAGTTGTAGTAATAGAAGATATTAAATCTTTCCTTTATTTATAGTCTCAATATAACCAACCGCTTTCGCTATACTTTGGAAACTGAATAAGTTTCTTTGAGACTTACTACAACACAATACCTTATTGGTAATCAATTGTGTTTCTCCAAAATAGTATAATTGGCTCTTGCAGAGTTCTCAATTAATTTTGTACCATCACATATTCATCAACATCCATATGGTGAATATCTCTTTTAAGGAGAAAGTTATACCATTATGGTCATAGTCAAAATTATATGCGAGATATGTTTCTTGCATTATTGTTGTCCTTTAATAATCATATTGCCAAAATATTTTGGCGTACAATAGGTACGTGACCAATGACCATTCATGCCATAATAATGATACTGATTTCTTATATCATCTCAAAACTCCTTTTAGAGGTGAGTGTGGTATATTCACTACCACTAGCACATTCATATTCTTCCAAGAATGAATATGTATACATAAATCAGATGTTTTCACATTCATATCATGAATGGACCATAATCATCTATATGTGCTTTATAAAATACCATGTCAAATCGATGACAAATATTACTTTCACAGGGTGAAGGATTATTTTGAGAAACCTTATTATTCTCATTATCACAATGATGACGATTATAATTTCGTCTAATACCACGTCCACGTCCATTGATACCTTCACGGTAATAATTTTATCTTCTTTCAGGCATATCACATACTGCTATCACATTCTCTTAAGGGAATGAGAATGGAGCAAATTCAATGGGACGGGTTTTCACTTCTTGTGCTCACGATCATACATGACTTTGATCATGGCAAGACATAGAAATTTTACCACATCGAGTGGTTGTAATTTCTTACTAACTCCATTAGAGTTATAATCAAAATTTATTTTCTTTGCTTGTATTTAAAATCAAATTATAGAATAAAAGAGAAAAATACGGTAAAACACTTACCTTTAATCCAGAATTTAATCATGAAGGAAGTTCATGGAACAATTGACAATCATTATGCTCAAACCCAAAGTTTCTACTCAATTGGTTAGAGTCTCGTGCTGATAACGTGTTATGAAATAATAAAAGAAGAAGAATAGTATTGCAGAGAAAAGTAGGGAGAGAGAATTCTTATTGATTTGGGATGAATTACAATGGAATAGAACCTTCTATTTATAGGGAGATGGTGACTTAGCCACCAAGTAATAAACCCTAGAATCTCTCTAAATATAGACATTCACCATAAATAGAACTCTATTTATAACAGAGAAGGTAATATTTTAATTTAAGTACGAATTGGGGTGAACTTCAAAAGTAGCCAGATTTACAAGTGGTAATTGAAAAATAGCCATAGTTTCAAAAGTGGTAGAAATTTATCCACTTTTCATGAAAGATAAATCTGAACGAAAATACTGTTCAAAATCCGAAAAATATTCCGGCATAATATACTGGAGTTCCAAAATAATATACTGGTGTTCCAGCATAATATACTGGACTTCCAACATAATATACTGGAGTTCCAGTGTAATACACTCGAAATTCATACACAGGTGCTCCAATCTCCAGTATATTATGCTGGAACTTTCCGTGTGTTGGAGTTCCAGCAAAATATGCTGGAAGTTCATACACATGTGCACCAATCTCCAGTATATTAAGCTGGAACTTTCTGTGTTGCAGTAAAATAGTGACTATTTTTTAATAACTTTGCAAATCCTGACTATCTTTCAATTAGTAGTCCAAAAACTGGCTAGCCCGTGCTATTTTCACTGAAATTGGGGTAGTTTCCAAGCTTGAATGCCTAACAACACCTCGGGCCTGGCCAGCAATCCATGTCCAGTCCATTAAGTTGAACCCTCCTACATACAAGATGGGTTTTGACACAGTTACCCACAAAAACAAAACTATTTACCCTTCTCTACCCATTTGTTTTCCTACCCATAAACTAATTACATTTCCTATCCATAGTAGGCTTTGTGGGGAATATTTTCTTTATTCTCCAATTCTTTTTTATTTCTATGCTTATTTTCTTTTCTTTTTTCTTTTTTTTTCTTTTCTCCTTTTCTTTTTTCTCGTTTTCTTCTTCTTTTTTTCTTTTTTTCTTTTCTAATTTCATTTAACTTCTTTTTTTATATTCTTTTTCTTTTTATAATCTAATTTATTTACTGTTTTTACTATTTTTTATTATTCTTTTTTTATATTATTACTAAAGAAAAATCAAATTGTGTACCAATTAAATGTAGCTAATACAACCAAAAAAATATTAACTAACATATGATACTAGTATAGTATATAGCTATACCAACAGAGTATACAATTGTACGCAATGAGTTAAAAAAAATTAATTCAATTATTAAACTAAAATAATATCAGTTGTCAATAAAAAATTTAAAAAGTTCTAAAAGGATCTAATTGTAAGAGTATACCGTTACATCATATAACATACTATAATTATTATTATTTTTTGCATTTTCAATTTGCCCCTTGTGAGCACGTGATTTTTGCCTCGCATGATTTACTCCTACAGAATTCTTAGATTCAGGATTTTTCTTTTATTTAATTTTTAGGAATTAATTGCATAATTTTCATGTTTATTTGCATTTCTGTGTGCATTTTTAATTTAGCATAAATTCATAAAAAGTACAAAAAATACGCATTGCATTTAGGATTTAATTTTACATATTTTTTTTTAGTTAATGAGTAATTAGGATTTTACAAAATACAAAATCACAAAAAATAGTTTATTATTGCACTTTTAATTTTAGTTTGGAATTTTTGGCAACTTTCTTTAATTGGGTTCTCAATAGTCATGGTAATTATTAGTTAAAATAATATAATGTGGTAGGGTAATTGGATTTAGGAATTAGTTTAGATTTTGATTTTCATTTTTAGTTTAATTTGAAAAGAAATTGAAAAAAGGTGGGAAAATAAAAAAAGAATTAATTGAAAACAAGAAAAAGAATTAAGGGCTGGCCCAAATACACCAAAAATCCGCCCAAATTACCCTGTCCCCAGCCCAAACCCGTTCCCAACCCGGTCCAGCCCCCCAGTGCCCCAAAACGACGTAGTATTGGCTAGAATTAATCCCAGCCGTCGAGGTTTGATGATCGGACGGTTGGGAAGCTTAGATCATTTAATATATAATTGTCCTAAGGATCCCCCCCCCCTCAGAGCCCCCCCCCCCAGCTCTGTCCTCTCTCTCTCGTCACCTCTCATAGACTAGAGATCACCTCGCCGTCTACCACCGCAAACCGCCGGCCGGAAATCGCCTCCGCCGGCGGCGATCGTCCAATGACCCTCAAATTTACACCATAACTCTGTCTCCTCTCCCTCATACCCATACCAAACTCCGTTTTCCCCAAATCACACTGTAAAGCCTCAAATCGTGGAAACCCTAGCGCCGCCCAAATTTTCTCCGGTGGCGGCGAATCTCCAAACCACCCCAAAACTACACCCTAGGTTCTCGTCCCTCCCCTCTTTTCAAATCCACACCCCTTTTCCCTCAAATCAAACCCCAGCTTCTCGAATCTGGAATCAAACTTAACCCTAAAAATTCCAGATCTCTCCAATTCAAGTTTTCGTCCATGTTTTGGGTTCATTCTGAGACTATTCATGTGTTTGATGAAAAACACACGATTAGTCTCGGGTTGAGCCAAGAACATGAAGATTCAAAGGGTTGTCACCTCCGTTATGGTCCGAGGCATTTATTAGGTATTTTCCTCTTCTTTTAATTTAGTTTTTCTCTTTTCTCTCCATTTGTCGCCCCATCTTCTGTTTCTTCTTCTGATTTCTTTTTCTGTTTTTTTTTTAGTTTCCTAGGGGTCATTTTGTTAGGCATGTTGACTTAAACCCTATAGTTCTTTTAGTCTGTTAATTAGGATAGTTTCGACTTGCTAACTTCGTTAATTCTAGTTTATTAATTGAATTTTTAATTGTTCAAGTTGCTTCTGGTTGTATGCTTCTTCAGTTAAATTTGGTTCTGATTGTATTTGGGCTTGGGGTTCATGCATTAGGTTCAGAATCATGGTTTGGGCTGGTTTTTGAGTTAATTCATCCCAGGGTCAATTTGACCCATACCCGTTTGGGCTATTTGGTTAAATAACAGGGATACTGGAGGGTAGTTTAGGTATTTGTTTAAGAGAATCTACTGGTATCTGCCTAGGAAGCTTCTAGTGGATGGGGGGGGTTCTTTTTAAATTTCAGTCTTTTGGTAGGTTAACTTGGGAAGAAGTCATAAAATCAGGGACCTAAGGTTAAAAAATAAAATCTAAAATGTTGCCCTATTAGCTTGCCTATAAAGACATCCTTTTTTGCCTTAGAAGGCAGACCCAAGAGAGATTAGAGATAGAAAATTCTGAGAAATCCAAACGGCTGAAAAAATCCAGAAAAATACAAAAAAAAATGCAAAAGATTTCACTGTTTGATAGAATTTGAGTGTTTTTGTCTCTTTTCCTTCAATTTCTGAAACACAATAGAGATTTTGAGAGTGGTAAGAATCAGAAAAGAAAAATCAAACGGCTGGACTTTTACAAACGAAAAATCACTGTTCTATTAATTTCTGATTTCAGTTTTTGAGGTTTTCACCTTTAAAACAATTCTGAATCATCTGGGAATTTGAAATGGATTGATCTTGTGGTTTGGAAAAGTTTTGGTTCAAGCTGTGTTGAGGAATATTGTTTCATTGGATTTTAAGTTGATTTCCTTGCTTGGTTAATTGAACCTGTTGAATCACTGCACCTGCTGCTTATTACTGTTGCTGGTTTCTTCTGGGATCTCAAATCTAGTTTCTGATTCTGTTTCTGTTATATTCAGGTATGTACTAATTCCTTAACAGCATGTGAAATGCACATTTGAAGGCTCTGTAATCAAGTTTGAAGAGAAATGATAATTGCTGCATGTTTCCTTGTCAACTGATTTCTAGACTTCACTATAGTTGCTTTATGTGTCCTTCAGTTTAGTCACCATGTGTGGTCCTTTACATCAGTAATGTTGTATTTCACTTTAAAGTTTGGATTTGAACTTGTTTGACTGTAATGATTCGGGACTGTTTGAACCTTTAAATGTGTTATTTGATTAAGGAATAGGGATCTTAGTTGATTAGTTGAAGTTATTTGGCTTGACCATGCTTCGAAGGCCTTAATTCGAATTTTGAGTCCAACATAGTCAATTCATACTCTGCTTTCTCGTTTAGTTGTCAAAACTTGCTTTCTGATGGTTTGAAGTAGTCATTAATCTAAGTTTAATTGGTAGTTCAATATCTAGTAGTTGTTGGTGTGATTCTCTGGTTGTTTAAGTGCAATTCTCTAGGATTCGTTGAAACTCCATTCCAACACAGTATTTAAGATTGATTTGGGGGTTAAAAATTTGAAGTTGTATGTTATTTAGTTGTAAAAGTGGAACCTTATTTTGTGTTTAAAATCAGCAGTAAGCATGCTCATTTAGTTTCCAAATTCCAGTAGATGCCCATGCTCATATACTCTATTAATTAATAAATGAATGTTGTAAGAATTCAAAATGGGTGTCCAGAAATGATTACTTGTTAAATTCAATTGAGGTTTTTGCATTAGTAATTATTAAGTCCATCACTGAAATCGTTCATAGACCTATGGCACTCAAATATTTTTGGTTATTATGTTTTGTTTTCAAAATATGAATTACAATGTGTTAATGGTATGGGTTCGATCTTGGGCTCTTCGTTTGAGTCTCTCTATTATGAGACTCGATATTTTGCCTCCTTATGGTATTACTTGGGCTAATGGGCTTCCCTTTGGGCCAGACCTGAAGTTTTAAACTAAAAAGAGACTAGCCATTGTTTTGTTTTAAATACAGACTCATATTGTAGCTCAGCCAAAGTTTTAAGCAGTGTAATTCTTTTAAGCCATAGTTCACTGATGAATCCTTGACGAGGTGTGCCATGCCGAACAAAATTGATAGTTGCGTGGCCCTCGTTTAGTTAGCTTTAACTCAACTTTAGAATTCGAGGCGTGCCATTTAGCAAATTCCATGGCCCTCGCAAAGTGCAAACGCGTAGTTGCGTTAGGCGCGTATTTTAATAATCTACCTTCCTAAACTCGGGTGCACATTTATGTGACACCAATCCAAATCTCAACGGTGTTAGAATGTGTCAAAAACCACGGGTGCATTTATGTGACGTGGTTCGAGACGTGTTTTAATAACATTGCAATTTTCTCTAAAAATTAAATAAAGGCGGTTAAAACTAAAATTTGCACATAGGTTCAAAATTGTTTAAAATCAGATAATTAAGCCGAATATAACAGTTGAGCGACCATGCTAGAACCACGGAACTCGGGAATGCCTAACGCTTTCTCCGGGGTTAACAGAATTCCTTACCCGAATTTCTGGTTCGCGGACTGTTAAACAGAGTCAAACCCTTTCCTTGATTCGGGATTTTAAACCGGTGACTTGGGACACCATAAATCTCTCAAGTGGAGACTCTGAATCTCTTAATAATAAATCCCGTTTCGATTGTCCTTTAATTGGAAAAACTCCCTTTATTACATCCCTCCGGGGGTGTAGTGAAAAAAGGAGGTGTGACACCCCTCACGCTGGGTAAAAGCTTAAAACAAATTAAAAGGGAAAAAGCAAGTGAATTTACGGGTAATAAGTATACTATTATAGTATATTGTATACTATTACAGCATATTGTTACAGTATCTTGCATATTATTACAGTATCCCATAACAATATATTGTATACTATAATAGTATATTATTGCAGTATAACTATATACTCCTATAGTATATTAGTATACTGTAGCGGTATACTGTTTTGTAAACTATAATAGTGTACTGTTGCAGTATAGCTATATACTCCTACAGCATATTATATATCGTAGCGGTATACTGTAGCTGTGTTCTTCTTCCATTTTCAACTGAAAATTTCGATCTCAATCACCTCAAATCAGGTCCAAATGCTATCAAATTTTAGTATGAACTTTCAGAAGGTACTATAAGCAATATTTAACAGCAGCCACTTTGAATCAAACAAGAAATCTTCAAAAATAAAATTGAGCTTCAAGCCCAACAATGGTGGATATTCAAATAGAGAAAATATCACTTTATTGATTCCAGTGGTGTGAGACAGAACTAGCGGATAAATAGTTTGGGGAGTATGGGTAGGAGTAGTATTGATTCTCTCGTGGAGGGATTCCATAGCAAAGGTATGGAGTGTTCATCACTAATATTATCAGAAACCTCGATAATAACCAAGCCATCGCAACAACAATGGACCACGCATTGCCTTGGTTTAGAGCTTGAACGGAAGTCAAGTTTTTGCACAACTTCAGCCAGTTGAACCGACGTTAAAGAACAACAATACATGGAAAATATAGCATCCTTAAGTCAAAGTTGATTCCAGTGGTGTGAGACAGAACTAGCGGGTAAATAGTTTGGGGAGTATGGGTAGGAGTAGTAAATAATTTGAGTATGGGCATTAAAGGGTAAATAATTTGGAATTAATGGGTATAAAGAGAGATTTTCTCATACAAGATGGCTTACCATGGGCCAATACCTAATAGGCCCAAAAGAGAGACGAATGCTAAACTTGGCACAGATTATTAATTACACCGCTAAATTATTCGCGGTCTTAATTACTTCCTGAATTTGGCTATTTGAGAGTCATTACCCCTTGTAGACATATAAAGTTTATTGGTTCTAATCCATACAAAATTTGAATTAAATTTAATTGGGTTAAAATAATTAATTTGGGCTTTACAAGTTAAATTAGTCCATTTTTATTATTTTCAAGCCCAAGGTCCATTTCATCTTAAGGCCCAGACTCATGCTATGTGTCAAGTGACATGGCATACCTAGTCAAACTGCAAGCCAAAAAGATGATGCCACGTATTAAATGATGTGGCAATCCAAGTCAAAAAGGAGGAACCAACCACAGGTCGCCAAGTGGCTAAAATGACATGAGCCAATCAGAATCAAGCAAGAGAGTTCATATGTAGCTGGACTGTCCATCCTCTACAACTATAAATAGAGGGGTTACATAACTCTCAGGGGACATTCAGAGTTGGAGAAGAGCATTCCGCAATTGGTGAAGGCATCCACAAACAGAGAGATCAATCATCAAGTGCATAGTTATTCAACAAAGGAGTGATCACCGGAGTTTTTCCCGGAGATCAACCCGAAACAACAAAGTGCTACTCAACGTTCTTGGCGATTAAATACATTGCAAGGAGGTTTAGATCATTCTACATTCGAGGAAGACGCTTCTCAAGCCCTCGAATCACGGAGAATTTCATAGAGGAGAATCAAGGGATACAAGAATTGCACTCACAAATATTTATCAATAAAATCTCTTTTTTCTTTACATTATTTTTGTTGCAGTTTATTTTTCGTACTACGAAAATTTATTGCAAACAAATTTTGGCACGCCCAATGGGACCAATTCTGCCCTTCATCTCTTCCTTCTTGCAAGTTGAAAACTACAAACTTCAGATCTACTGCTACATGACCTTCCGCAAGTGTGATGTTTCATGCAAAGATGCTACTGTTGCCGCATCCGCTGAGCTCAGTCATGTTGGCCCAATCACTCGAAGCAAGTTCAAGGCTAGTGGCTTGGATGGACCCGAATACTTCGCCTCCTTGGAGATGGCAAAGAAGAGCAGATCTCATATGACCTTCGCAACCGCAATATCTGGGGGAAACACCCCATTCTCGTTGTTTGATGAACTTTCTCAAACAACCTCAAACCTTGGTGGATTTGAGGATTTGGTGGATTCTTCAGTTTCAACGTAAGTCAATGCCTTGATGACTAACGCAACTAGCATAGACGAAAGTTCGGCATGATGGAACAGACTATAGAGGTCTTGAAGAAATCTGTTGAAGACAATGACCTTCAAATCGCTCAACTCATGAACAAATTGGAGGCCTATGCACCTGGAGAGTCGAGCCATGTCCCTCCTGGTTCACCTATCTTCACCTCCCAAAAAACAGCTGTTGAGGAATCGTTTGCAAAGTTAAACATTCAAAAGGAAAAGCAATCCACTTCAGTTGCGGCGTTATCTGTCCAACAATTGCAAGACATGATAACAAACACCATCAGAGCTCAATACGGCGGACCATCGCAAAGTTCGTTGTACTACTCTAAGCCTTATACTAAGAGGATTGATTGTTTAACCATGCCAACCAATTATCAACCACCAAAGCTGCATCAATTTGATGGCAAAGGGAACCCAAGGCAACATATTGCCCACTTTGTTGAGACTCGTAGCAATGCTGGAACACATGGTGACCTCTTGGTAAAACAATTTGTTCGTTCTTTGAAAGGGAATGCATTTGACTGGTATGTTGACTTGGAACCCGAGTCCACTGATAGCTGGGAGCAACTTGAGAAGGAATTTCTCAATCATTTTATAGTACCCAAAACACTATAAGCATGATAGAGTTGACAGGAACCAAGCAAAGTAAGGACGAGCCCGTGGTGGGTTACATTAATCGTTGGAGAGCATTAAGTTTGGACTACAAAGATCGCCTTTCATAAATATCTGCTATGGAGATGTGCATTCAAGGAATGTACTGGGGCCTTTTGTACATCCTACAAGGGATCAAACCGCGAACTTTTGAAGAACTTGCAACACGAGCGCACGACATTGAGTTAAGCATCGCAGTCATGGAAAGGCATCTCCATTTGCTGATCAGAAGGAGTTCAAGAAAAATGTTGCATCAAAGAACAAAACCAAAGAAGCAATGGCGGTGAAATCAACTTCTGTGAAGGTCACTACTAAGCAAAAAGTGAAGAAGGATAAGACCCCGAGTCAATATCCCAAAGAGGGGAAGCGTCGTCCCACCTTAAAGGAATTAGAGGCGAAGGTTTATCCATTTCCAGATTCAGACGTACCCACAATCCTTGATGAACTGCTAGACAAGAAAGTCATCAATCTCCCTGAATCAAAAAGACCAGAGAAAATTTGCAAAGTTGGCAATCTGAAATACTGCAAGTTTCATCGTATCATTATCCACCCTACAGAGAAATGCTTCGTCTTGAAGGAGAAAATCATGGATCTTGTAAGTGAAGGAAAAATCATCATAGACATGGATGAAACAGCAGAAGCATATCATACAGTATCGCGCTCAAAGAAAAGAAGAGTTCAAGGTTGCAGAACGCATCAAGCATCATCGTCTTACAATTTGGAAGTTTCGAGCCCGTTAAAGTTGATCTTCCAAAGAAAACTCTTGAAGGTTTACTAGAGCTGGACACTCAGTCCAAAGACAAAGAGGATGAGGGTTGGACTTTAGTCACTCACAAGAAAAGAAAACATCAAGCAGTTTTGAGGCTACAACTTCCTAAGCCAATAGCAAAAATAAGCGATGTGGATATGCTAAAACCACCAAGAATTGTCAAATCTTCTATTAGCAAGAAGATTAACGGTGCCTATCACCGAAGTTCCGAAATCCCATCACATTGCATGAATTCTTTCCTGGAAAATTCCTTTATGGAGGTCACGTTGGTGCAACTCATGTAGTTTCTAGTATTGATGAAACAAAGGAAAGCAACGATGAGCTTGCTCCAATGAAAACACAATAACATCATGATAATGGTAAAATTGTCACGTGTTGCACAACAATTTCCTTCACAGATGATGACTTGCTGCTGGGGTCTAAGCCACATAACAGACCTTTGTTCGTTATAGGGGCCATTCGGGAACACATCTCAATCGCATACTTGTTGATGATGGTTCGGCTGTCAACATCATGCCAAAGATGGTGCTAAAAAAGCTTGGGATCTCTATCGATGAGTTATCCAAAAGTAACCTAACAATCCAAGGTTTCAACCAAGGAGGACAACGAGCCATAGGTGTGATCCGAGTAGGATTATCCATTGGTGAGATGAAGTCAAGCACGCTGATTCACTTCAT
This sequence comes from Nicotiana attenuata, assembly GCF_001879085.1. Taxonomy (NCBI): domain Eukaryota; kingdom Viridiplantae; phylum Streptophyta; class Magnoliopsida; order Solanales; family Solanaceae; genus Nicotiana; species Nicotiana attenuata. Next base: position 37,530,612 of record NC_031991.1, on the reverse strand, counting down.
AGATGCTAAAACATCATACAACTTGTTGCTTGGACGTCCTTAGATTCGTGAGAATATGGTGGTATCATCTACTTTGCATCAATGTCTGAAGTACAGAAGAGATGGATAGATAGTCAAAATTGAAGCAGACATCAAGCCTTTCACTGAGACGGAGTCATACTTTGCAGACGCAAAATTCTACCAAGATTCTTGTGAACCGAAAGTGGAGAAACCATCATCAGTCGACGAAGTTGGTGTCAATTCAGAAGAAGAAAATGAGGCTTAATGGACTACCGCCAAGCTGTCTAAGAAGAGAACTGAAGAAGTCTCCATTAAACTATCATCATCTGAAGGTGACATACAAACAAAGACTGATAAGGAGCATCTAGTTTTTCACTATGTTCCACGTGAGCACCGAAAGAAAGGACAACCTTTGTTAGAAGAATGTACTACAAAGAAGAAAATGAGTCACATAGCGATACAAGATTTGAAGGAGCATATGACTGTCCCAGTTGCACAAATCCCATCCGTGAATTGTGAGTCTGCTAAAGGCAATCTCCAAGCTGATAAATTAAAAGGGCACTTTGATCCTAAGGCTTTCATACTGCTTGAAAAAGCTGGTTACGACTTCTCCAATCCATCAAGACTAGGAGAACTCAAAGACAAAGTCACTGGTGAAAAGATACATGGGCTCAATGAGTCCCAACTAAAGTTGAGAAAGCAAGGGCACTACGTCGCCACTCCAAAGTTTGGGTTGGGATTCAGTTTGGCAGAGCCTCTTTGAATTTCACCTGAGAGAAGCAAAAAGAGAGCTTCATCACAATACACCTCGGTAGAGGAGATGAAGGAAGTTAAGTGCAAGAAAATAAAACAACGGACATCAGTGTTTGATCGCATTGGAGGCTCAACCCCTCGGGTCTCGATGTTTGAAAGGCTAAGTCACAAAGGTGAACGTGTATCTTCCAAACATCTAAAGGAAGTTTCCACTACCTCAAAGACCTCCATCTTTTGTCGCTTGGGAACCACAAGGAAGTCACCATCTAGAAAGATACTGAAAAAACATAAGGATCAAGTCCAAGAGGGGCGGGATCATTTTGAAGTTGTTGCTGACAAAGAAATCTGTAGTGCTTTCCTATCACGTATGAAGAGGAAGTCTATTATGTCAATATCCACAGATGGTCCACTGAAGGTGCAAAGGAGAACCATTGTTTACACTTGCCATCCTCGGAAAGAAGCAGAGAAAGAGAAAGAAGCCATGCCGACCATCCAAGGAAGTCAAAGAGAAAAGTCAGACTTTGTGGAAACATCCTATCACATAACTATGGAAGATAGCCTGTGCCTTAACGTTGATGATGAAGTACACGAGGCTCCCCATCAACTAGAAGATGGCGGGCAATCAACTGTGGGTGAGCTTAAGGAACTCAATTTAGGCACTCCAAAAGATACATGCCTCACCTTCATTAGTGCGCTTCTTACGCCTCAGGAGGAGGAGGAATACTCCAAGTTATTGACCGAGTACAAAGATGTCTTCACATGGTCGTATAAAGAAATGCCTCGTCTTATTCCTAAAGTAGTTGTTCATCATTTAGGGATCAAAAGTGGAGCACGCCTTGTGAAGCAATCACAACGCATGTTTCGACCCGAGCTTGTATCACAAATTGAAGTCGAAGTCAACAAGCTCATCGATGCGAGATTTATTCGAGAGGTGAAGTACCTATCATGGATATCGAATATTGTACCTGTCAAGAAGAAGAATGGTCAAATACGTGTTTGTGTTGACTTTCGAGACCTAAACAAGGCATGTCCAAAAAATGAGTTCCCGCTACCAATTATTGAACTCATGATTGATGCTACAACAGGGCACGAAGCTATGTCATTCATGGATGGGTCCTCCAGATAAAATCAAATCAGAATGTCTCCAAAAGATGAAGAGCGTACTGCTTTCCGAACTCCAAAAGGGATATATTGCTACAAAGTGATGCCCTTCGGTCTGACGAATGCTGGTGTAGACATGTAATTTTTGACCCGCCACGTCTTCAAGCTATATTAGCAGTTTCGCATATTTTATATATTTATTTGAGTTATTTGAATTTTTCTAGGATTCTAATATACTATTTTTTATTGTTATTTTATTTAGTATTTAAAAAAAATTGAAAACACAAAAAATAGTTTCAAGTCTATTTAATTTAAGGTTAATTAGTACTCAATGTAGTAATACTATTTTCACCTATTTTTATCTATTTTTATTTTTATATAATCTTGAAAAATACCAAAAAATAGTTTCACAATATAATATTATTTATTTTAATTAATTAGAGTTAGTTATGTATTTTATGGTATAGATTTTACATTATTTGTAGGAAAAAAATTAAGATTTTGGTAGCCAAAACATTAAGCTCATACTCATTCCCATTCCTACTCCATATAAAAGAAGAACCTAATCTCTAATTCCAAAGGCTAAAGACGGCAGCACCCCACTGTTGAGACTCTTCTGATTCTCTCGTAGAGAAGCAACAGTCGTCCCCTCCCCAAGCTTCAATCTCAAAGAAATTAAAAAGAGGCACACACACAGTAGCGAAAAATCAAGGAGGAATAAATCCGAAAAATACAAAAAGAGAGAGGGAAAAGAACGAAAACTGTATCTAAAAAAGAGCAGCTCCTTCTTCTTCAGCCCAAGCAAAATCGACACCCAGCAACAGCCATGAAATTTGCCCGAAATCGACCCCAATAAAAGTTGCGACGCAGCCCCAAACGAGCAGCTGTTTAACCCCAAAACAGTCCCAATTTCGCAACAAAATGACCCGTAATAGTAGCATTTTCTCGGGGTCGAGGTTATTTCGAGGTCGTCGTTGAGGCTTTGACAGTCGACTGTGAGCCTCACCATATTCATTCATTTAGAAGTTTTTGCTGCCCTTGTACACGTTTTGGAGAATATCGTTCAACAATAGAGGTTCTCTCTTCCCTTTGCTGATTATCTTTAACTATAAATTTTCTATTGTTTGAATTTGCTGGCCAAGTCTTTGCTGGATACCATGACTGGTTTTTTTAGTTTGGAATGATTATTTTGTGTTTAAATTGATAAGTGTCAGCATGATTGTCTAGTAGCTTAAGAATATCTATTTCCTAGACCCTTTAATGTTGCAACGTTGGGCTAGTCCAGCCGATGGGGCCATGTGCTATTGAAACATTTAGTTGATAGAACTTTGGGCCTATGGTAACTTAATAGATAGTGGGCTGCCTTTAATTTGGAATATATGGGGCTTAAAATCAGATTTCTTTAGAACAATAATGGGCTCAAATAAGTCGATCCATGCTGGCCCATTTCCTAAACCGATTTGTTCAATTCTGGTAAATGCATAGGACGTCTTTAACTACTATGGGGATCAAATATCGTTGAAATTCTTCATATCTTTTCACAATGTTATATCCCTAATTCAAGAGCCTCACCATCAATATTAAAGTAGCTTAGGAAATAAATCATGAGCATTCGTAGTCTGCTTTAGGCGCGATTAATAAATTATCGTGACTATGAGTACGGTTCCTGTGGCATGGTTATGATGCGTAAAGCCCAATTCGGATGCACATTTCATGTGACCCGACCACAACTTCAAACAATAATAAAATTCACATGTTGTAGATCGTGGGTACGGTTCCCGTGACACGATTCGCAACGTATACAAAAACAAACAAGTGTACAACAATCGTGACTTGTTCCAGAAATAACTCCATAAATAATTAAAAGCGGTATAAAATCAAAAATGCACAATAGGTATTAAAACATGTAATGAATCAGATAATTAGGCCAATTATTAACAGTTGAGCGACCGTGCTAAAACCGTGGAATTCGGGAGTGCCTCACACCTTTTTCCGAGTTAAGAGAATTCCTCACCCGGATTTCTGTGTTTCGCGGACTGTAAAACAGAGTCAAATTTTCCTCGATTTGGGATTTAAAATAAACCTGTGACTTGGGACACCATAAATTATTCCAAGTGGTGATTCTGAAATAAATAAATAATCCCATTTTGATTAATGTCACTTAAATTGGAAAAACTCCCTACCCCCTGTGGGAAAAAGGAGGTGTGACAGCTATGGCAACTCTGCTGGGGAGCACGAACCCAGAATCTCTGGTTCAGGGTTCAGAATTCGAGCTTAGAATAACTGTTATTGTTGGCTTTTGTTTATTATCTGATTTTCACATGTTTGAGCTTAATGTGCTAAATGTCGTTTTTACCGCTTTGATATTGCTTGAACTGTATATAAACTGTTACGAAACCCTCATCTCTCTAAGTCTTCTAAATCATCTGGGAAGCGTGCACTTCGTGTGGCTTCTTTTCTGTTAGAGTCATATCCCAATTTTAGAACGAGGTTCAGATAAGTTGCAAAGCCGGTGAAGCTTCTGTATTCCTGGTACGCTGCCCCTCCCCCCCCCTCCCGGCTCGAGTTGTCCGCTCGGGTAAGCCTGGTCTAGAACACAACCACAGGTTTAAACCTAGAATAATATAGCCTCATGCCATATCCCTAGTAGGAACGTTTGTTTGCATCACGTGCATTTGACTTAGGGGACTCAACATAGGGGTTGGGTCCGTCTAGGACAGGTGTACCCAAAAATAAAAGATCATCCTGATGCATCCTATGTGCTACGTGTTGCAATCTTCAAGGGTAAAAGGGGTCATTTGGCGGACCAATGAGGGTTGAGGGTAAATGAGAAAGAAATGAGGGTGAAGTATAAAAATGAAGCAAGCAGGGCCTAGTTGTATTTTTCTTTCACAATTTTTTCCAAGAAAGAGACCAAAAATTAAGTGAAAATGAAAAATCCAAAAAGATTTTGCACTTTCTCATCATTTTTCAAAAAAAAAAAAAAAGACAAAAGCATGTTTTCTCCAAATCAATTGTTTTTTTTTTAATTCTCGCACGTATCCAATTTTCCCGAACTACGCATACCTGATTCTCGTCTTTCGGGGCGGGATACGTAAGCAGCCCACATAGGGTCCGGTCTTCCTAGTGAGTCTTAGGTTCTTGGTTTCGCGGAGTCTTAGCGAAATCTTGCATGTCTAGCCACTTTTGGCCACGTCGGCCATTCTTGCAAAAATGGGGTCATTTGGCAAAAGTGGTTCAATGACCCATGTCTTAGAATCTTGAGTCCACAACTAGGTGTCATATTACTTTAAGCTCCGTCCTTTTTTAAGTTTGCATCTTTAGCCACTTCTGGCCACATCGGTCATTCTTGCAAAATAGGTCATTTTGCAAATTAATTTTGGGCCATGGTTATTGGGAGTTTGAATCCACATAAGCTTTAGTGAGGTGTTTCCATGAGGTCACATTTGATGAGTTTGCGCTAATAAGCCACGTAGGTTAATTTTTTTTTTCAAAAATAGCCACAATCGTGTCTTGCATGTGACCAATAGACAATCGTGTCTTGCATGTGACCAATAGGGAGCATTATTGTCTCACATAGTATTCTAAGTCTTCAAATCTATTTGGTATTATTTTTCTCATACAGGTGTGGATCTACTTACTAGTGCTTGAGCAAGATAGACGCCCCAGGACCATCCAGTCAGGATCACTGCATTCTGGAGTTGCTTAAGGAGATTTTTTTTTTATGTTTTGAGTTTGTTTTCCTTTTTATGTCATCTTTTACCTTCTAGTTTTTTATAGTAATATCGAGTCTTTTAGGTGATATTAGAGTCTGTCATAGTCTAGTTAAGTTTGTTGAGTCTTTTGTTATTGTACTTCCTATTTTATATTTGAAAAAATGTGTTATAAATCAAAAATCTAAAAAAAAAAGATTTTGCATTTTTATATTTTCGTTAGAAGTTTTCTTTAGAATACTAATTCTAGAAAATTAAAAAAAAAATCTTTTGAGCTGGTTTTCCTTTAGGAAATTAATATCTAGAACTCAAAATAAAAAAGTTGCTTTTAGATTTCCTTTAGTATATTGAGGCTAAAAATTCAAACAAAAAAAAAAAGAATTTTCTTTTGATACCTCTTTAGAAGTTTTCTTTAAGATATTAATTCCAAAAATCTAAGAAGATTTTCTTTTTGAGGTTCTTCTTTGAAAAATTAATAAAAAATAAAAAATAAATATTCTTTTTACTTTCACTAGAACTTTAGGACATTATATATAGAAGAAAAAAAAATACTTTATCTTTTGTTTATCTTTAGAGTTTCTCCTTAGGAAATCAAAAACTGAAATCCAAAAATATTTTTTATCTTTTTCATTTCTCGTTTCGAAATCTTTCTTCAGGATATCAAATGAAAATTCAAAATATTTTTCTTTGGTTTATTCTTTAGATTTCCTTCCTAAAAAAAAAGAATCAAAAAATATTTTTCTCTTCTAGGGTTTTTTCCTTAATAATTTCTCATAGAGTATCTGTTTCAAAAAAAGAAAAAAAAATAAGCTCATTTAAGATAGAGTTTAGAATAGATTATAGAACATTAAGTCTAAAAAAAAAGAGATCTTCTTTTTTCTCGTCAGAGTAGTCATTAAGGTATAAAAAAAAGAGAATGTTAGTTTGTTTAGTTTATTCTCGATTTTTCATAACTACGCTTGATCTAATTCATGAGGGACATGATACGTAGGCAACCTACATAGGGTTCGATCGAATCATCATTTAAAAAAAAGAGAAAAAAGAGAGAATGAAGTTGTGGGATGTGAGAAATGAGAGGAAAGAAAAGAGCGATAATCAGAAAGAAAAGAGGGGGAATGAAATGAAAAACCAAGCGGTGCTAGAAAGGAAAATGAAGAGGAAACGGGGCAACAAGAGTGAAATTGGGATGATGCCATATGACCTTCGTACCCTCGAAGTCATTTTAGAACCAATAACTGTGACTAGGTGCATTGCACATAATGTGAGATTATCTTATGTTAAATGCCCCAACGCTAACGTGATGACTTCATTTTGTTCCTCTTTGTTATCTTCATTATAGCAGAAGGGTGGTTAGTTTGTGGTTCTTAAACTGGTAACTCTTCCCTACAACATAAAGTTGAAAGGCAATGGCAGGTGACAACAGAATTGAGTTGGTTGATAATGGTGCCCAAAAGCAATTAGATAAACAGGACAATGGGTTGGTTGAAGAGGTAAGGATGTTAAGACAACAAATGGTGGATATATATCAGGCTTGGATGATTGGGAAGGCATCACAGCTTTCCCAACCTCCCTAGTAGCTCCATCACTCGTCCTCCAACTAGCTTTCCCAAAAATTGCCCTCCTGTCATATCCATTATCCCCACGATCACAACTTCTCAACAATCTTTCCTTCATAGATCAAACAATGAACACCCACTCAAAACTCATGATGCCCAATACTACCCCCCAGAGTTGTCCCACCAGGTCCCTGACTCATACAGTCATAGCCCTCGGGATGAGCTTCATTTTGAAAATGAAAAGTTCACAAGGAAAGAAGGGCGAGATGAGATATTCAGGAAGCTGAAAGGTATAGAACAGTCCTTAAAGAGCATGCAAGGGATGGGAAATCAGATTAACATGTCTTACAATGATTTGTGTGTCCTGATGTTCATCTGCCCGCGGGTTTTAAAATGCCAAAGTTTAACTTGTATGATGGGCGTAGAGATCCAGTAGCCCATCTGAGGTGTTACTACAGTGAAATGAGAAGTGTTGGCGGGAAAGATGATTTGTTGATGGCGTATTTTAGTGAGAGCTTGACTGGGGAAGCCTTGGAATGATATACTCGTCAAGATGTTAGAAGTGGCATGCATGGGATGACATGGCTCAAGATTTTGTTCGACACTTTCAGTATAATCTAGACATTATCCCAGACCGCTCCTCCCTATCTAAGATGGAAAAGAAACTGGAGGAAAGTTTTAGGGAGTTTGGGCTCAGATGGAGGGAACAAGCTGCTCGGGTTAGTCCCTCGATTGGTGAAGAAGAAATGGTTGAGTTTTTCCTACAAGCCCAGGGGCCTACCTACTTCAGTCATTTGATCCCGGCCTTGGGTAAACTCTTCAATGATGTGGTAAAGATAGGGGAGATGGTAGAAGAGGAAATCAAGTCACGCAAAATCATAAGTTATTCTGCATTGAAAGATACTACAGAAGACATTCAGAACATCTCAGTAAGTTTGGGTGGAAGAAAGAGAAATAGAAAAGATGTTGTTGAGCCCCGCCAATGACAGTATCCAATGGGCATTCCTGCTCAACGCTTTCAGCCTCAATATCGACCCCATGAATATCCTCGTACTCCAGATAATCCTCCCCAATACTACTTCTCTCCACAAAATTCCCAAAGTCATACCTCACCTTCCCAGTACTTTATCCACAATGCACTGCCATATGTTCCACATCCACAAGACCCGCAATGGCCTGCACCACCTCCACTAATGTCTTTCCCACCTTCTCAAGAATATCCACCACCTACCCGCAAGAGGTTCCAATCGAGGACGGAGTACAAAATGAAAAGGCAACAGGAAAAAGAAAAGACTTTCACTCCCATTGGAGAATCATATGCCAGTTTGTTCCAAAGGTTGAGGCAATTGGACATGTTGAAGCCGATTCAGATAAAAATGTCGAACCCTCTTCTAAAGAATTTTGATTATTCTCAAAGGTGCGCATATTGCTCTAATGCCCCGGGTCACAGCATAGAAAAGTGTTGGCATCTGAAAATAGCAGTTCAGAAGCTTATTGATGCAGGTGACATTGCCGTGCAAAATCCAGATGCAGTAGACACTAGCCAAAGTCCATTGCCTGTTCATAATGAGACGCATATGGTGGGTGTGATTTGTGTTGAAAAGGAATATGAGAACTCTTCTGAGATCCTCGGAGGGCCACTTGCCGCAAAGCTTTCAGCGCTATCAGTCTCGATTCCGGAAGTTGATCTGAAGAACGAGCTGGCAAAAGGGACCCAAACGCAATTTGCTAAGGTCAATGTGATGGAGACTTGTGAAGGTCCTAGTAATGTTGATGCGGAACTCAATGGCTAAGATGTTGAGCTATGTGATTGGAAAGATGCTCCTTTCGTGGCTAGCTGGGGAGGAGTCTTGGTGGTTTATTCTGTTGTCATTTATATCCTATCCTACAATTTTATAGGATATAAATATTAACAACGGGCTGAAAAATCATAGTCCATACCTGAGCCATAGAGAAGAATCTATCCATCCTTCTTATCTATTTTAGCATAGCAACTGCTACCACTACTACAAAAATAAAAAAATAAAAATAATAAAAATAATAAATAAAAAACAAAAAAAAATATATGTATTGCTTCAAAACAATTGAGATATAAAATAAATAATAAAATATTGGATAACTAATTTTGCCGTAAGGCAACAAAATTGACATTTGTTCAGGCCGATGTCTGAGTCGATTCATAGTTTAAAACACTATCCCTACAGAAATGTATGTCATCAGTTCTTTTATTCTTGTGTAATTTTATGATTGATTAATTCCCTTCCAACATTATTGGAGTTGCTTTAAAATTGAGCGAATCTAATTGCATTTATGTGACCATTCTCTTTCTGAGAATCATTTTAAAAGTATTCGACTCCAAACTACATACATCACACATCTTGATTCTCAAAACTGAAATGATAATTGAGCAAGAGATATAGATTTTTTTAAATTAATTAAAAGTATCAATTTACCCACACTAACTTTATACCCCCCCCCCCCCNATAACGGTTGATAGGTTAACTCTCTGTGGATTCGACCCTGGGCGTAATACTCGAGTTATATTTGCAACGTCCGCATAGTCCTTTTTATAAGGCATAGTTGGGCGTGATCACCCCCCCCCTCCCTTCCAAATTGTTCCCTCTGCTATAAAATTTTATATAATTATTTCATTTATATGGAAGTTTGACTTTAAATTTCCACTTAAATTAACTATATAAGAATTTAAATTTTTTTAATTTGTTTCTCGAAATTATGTCAATTATTTATATTTTTTCACTTTTATCTATTATAACGGTTTTAAATACATGTATCTTATTTATATAGTATGACATAGCTCATTGTAATTTTAAAAACTCTCTCTTCTCAAAGATCAAATAAGTCTTGTCATTATGTATACTACTACTGAAGTTATTTAATTACATATTTTTTCTTCTTTTTTTTGATTCCTTGTTCATGTTATTGCATTACCCATAACTTAGAGTTATTCACATTATTGTCCACAATCCCATTAATAGATGAATTTAGTTTTTTTTCTTGTAATAAAAATTATTCATTATTTTTTATTGTACTGCTCAAATTAATATTTAAATTTATCAATAGTATTTTTAAATATCATCTATAATTATCTTTATATTATATTTTAGCTGAATGGAGTACTGCATACTCGTTGTATGTTTTGATGATACCTCCATATTTATCTTTATAATGAGTTAAGATAGGGATATTGTTTTTATCTTTCAATTCAATTTTCTTTTTTAGTTAAAAACCTTATTAATTAATATAGGGTAGTTGGTTATATCAACTATTATTCTTTCTTTTCATTCAGATTCAAAATAATCTTATTTACTATCTTTTCATTTACATTACAAAAATTATCTTTTAATTTTAAATTAAATTAAATATTATTATAAATATTATCCTAAATTGTCAAATAACTTTTTAGTAGCATGCCACTACCCACTTAGCTTGGTCACAATGCACACTATTCCTTTAATAGAGAGAGATGCTCTATCACTAAAGCAAATTTTTTTTTATTAATCACCGTACAAGTTGATGCTTCAATTTATATTTTCTCTCTTCTGTTATCACTACTAATATAATATAAATCTTAATTTCATATTTGTTATACCTAAATTTATTGAATTAACGTTTTAGGACACACGGAGAAGTGAACACTACTGATCATCTAACGTAGTTACAAAATTTAAGTTTTGATCCAACAATTCGGTAATTATGATTATGGTTTTGAACCTAAATTTTTTAGTCTTATTTCTAGTAACAAACACGTTTTTGTTTTTTTTCTGTTGTTTTTGTTGTGAACTCAAATTTCAAGCAACTCGTTCTCATTATTTAGAACAATTCGCCTTACTCATTGACCCTCTCGTTTGAATTGAAATATTTATGTGTTGATTAGCTTTCTTTATTAATTAATCAATCAACTCAAATTTAACTTTCTTTCCATTCAGATTTAAAAGAATCTTATTTACTATCTTTCTATTTAAATAAAAGAATTATCCTATCTTTCAATTTAAATTAAATACTATAACAAATATTGTCCTAAATTGCCAAGTGGCTTTATATTAGCTTGCCACTTGGCTTAACCACAATTCAAACTTTCTTGCTTTAATATATATATAGATTGGCCTTTTTGCTAAATATATATTGTTTCAGTTGAACAACTATAACTTTAGGGGAAAAGTATGCTTTTCAAATTTAATGGCACTATTCCTACTTTATTTGTATGGACGAAAATTGACACTAATTCTACGATTAAATACCCGCAGGATTTGTAGACTTTCCATTCTTCATGGACCATTTAATCTCAATTGCCATGAACTTAAATCTGATAACGAGCAGATTTTTGTCCGTTAAGCTTTTCTTTGGTCATCCTACTCTGACTTCAATTTTCTGATATTGATGTTTGTTTAGATTTTCCATTACTCTTTTACATGTTAAAATTTAATAGGATATATGTAATCATGTAATTTGACTTTACTTTTTATCTTTAAGGAAAGATTATCCTCTTAGTTAGTTGTTCGATAAAATGCTACCTTCATCGAAACTTGATAGAAACTTTCTAGAAGTTTGATGGGTCATTTTATTGTCATAAATTAGCATGTTTTAAAAGACTTAATCATGTGAAGTCTTCTTATACACATTTTGATACCTCTTTTTAGTGTTCGTGGGACATAGGTGTCTGTTGTTTTTTGTTGTTCGCAAAAACCAAAACTCACACATTCTTTTTGGGTTATTATGAGTTGTCGCTATATTAGTTTTTTCAATCAGCAGGAGGAAAGTCTCAAGACTTGAATCTTGGTGAATGCATCATTGCTTTTACAGTTGATGTGTGAAAAATTCTTGATTGCATTCTTTTTCTTTCCCAAATATGAATTGTTTTATTCTCTTAGTAACAAATTTGTGTTGCTGATATTTGCACTGCACATCTATGGCAAATGGCTACATCGTATCAATTAAATATGTTGTGTGGACATTTAATAGTGCTCTCCATGGTATTTTGCATAGAAATTTCCATGGAATTTAGCTATATCAATTTTTTGTGTATTTTAAAGATCGTTGCTTGTTTTGTCGAGGGGGTTTTGACCTTATACATATTTGAGACCCATCATGGAAGAACAACATTAGTTAAAAATGTAAGTCATGAAATCAAGCTACACATTTTCACTTTACTTTTCGTATTTTATTAGGAAAATTCTTGAAATTTAAAAAAATGAAAAGGAGTCACCTGCTTCTTTTATAGAGCTAAACTGAATTTAAAGTGGTTAATCGTATTGCTTCTACAAGTGTAGTAGTGTGAGATAAATTCTCTATACATGTGAGGTTGCTTTGAAAAATTGCACCTCATGTAAGCGCTCTAGATCAAATTCTAACATAACCTAAATTTATTAGGATATCCTCCAATTTCTGTTTGACTTCATAATGCTGACTTGAAGTATTGTGATATAGTACTCTTGAGTATCAACGTTTCTTCTTATGAATCATACTTTGAGGAATACTTGTATATAGTATTGAAACATAGTGGAGTTTTGCATTATTTGGAACTCATTCCTCTGTTTGCTCAAGTGACTGCCTTGGGCTTTGTGACGACCCGACCCGTCGTCTCATGAGTTACCGCTCCGTTTCCCCCATTTTATGTTTCTTCATGTTTCATTATCAGTATTTGGTGTGTTAGAGTTGATTTAGATTGGTTTTGGTAGAAAATGAGACACTTAGTGTCTTTAAGGAAGGTTTGATTTGGAAAAGTCAACCGGATGTTGACTATTGAGTTAGAGGGCTCGGATGTGATTTCCAGTGATTCAGTTAGCTTCGGGGGATGATTTAACTTAGGAGCGTGATCGGAATTTATTTTGGAAGTCCGGTGTAGAATTAGGCTTGAATTGGCGAAGTTAGTATTTTGGCGAATTCCGGTTGATGGGTGAGATTTTGATCCGAGGGTCGGAATGGAATTCCGAGAGTTGTGGTAGCTTCGTTATGTGATTGGTGATGTGTGCGCAAAATTTCAGGTCATTCGGACATCGTTTGGTCGGGTTTTTGATCGGAAGTGCATTTCGAAAGTTTTTGAAGAACTTAGGCTCGAATTCGATGTAATTCAACTTAGGCTCGAATTCGATGTAATTCGATGGTTTTAGTGTTGTTTGAGGTGTTTTGATGATTGGAACAAGTTTGAATGAAATTTTAGGATGTTTTGGTATTTTTGGTTGAGGTCCCGGGGGCCTCGGGGTGATTTCGGATGGCTAACGGGATGAAATTTGGAGTTTAAGGACTGCTGAAGGGTCTGGTATCTGGTATTCTCGCTTCTGCGGAAATGGACCGCAGAAGCGGTTCGGCAGAAGCAAAGGGGAAGCCACAGAAGTGAGATGGGGAGTCTGGGGAGTTTCCACAGAAGCGGACTGGTGGACCGCAGAAGCGATCCTGGGTAAAATTGGAAGAACCGCAGAAGCGGAATAAAATCCGCAAAAGCGGTGTCGCAGAAGCGACAGTATTATCGCAGAAGCGAAAAGGGCCTGTTCAGAGGTATTAATTCCATCTTCGCGAATTTTTGAAAGAACTCAACATTTTCACTTCGGACTTGGAGGTTTTTGTGCGATTTTTGGAGTAGGGAATCAAGGGAGTTCATTGAGTTAAGGAATTCTGAGCCTAAAACATAAATCTAATGTGTTATTACATGAATTAAGGGTGAAAAATCAAGGAATTAGAAGTCAAAAATGGAGGTTAGGGCTTGAACTTAAGAGAAAGGAAATTTGGGATTTGAGGGAGCATTTGAGCTCGGATTTTGGTAAATTTGATATGTATAGACTCGTGGCGAGATGAGGAATCCATTGATGTGAATTTTCTGATTTTTCGAGAAGTGAGCCCGGGGCTCGGGTTTTGCTAATTTCGAGATTTTTGCTATTTTTCGATTGTTTTCGATTGGGTATTGTTCCCTTAGCATATTGTGATGTATTCGCTCTGATTTTGATTAGATTCGACGCGCGTGGAGGCCGATTTGAGGGGCAAAGGCGTCGCGAGCTAGAGATTTCGCAGGTTCGAGGTGAGTAATGATTGTAAATGATAGTCTGAGGGTTTGAAACCCCGGATTTGCACATCATAGTGCTGTATTGAGGTGACTTGCACGCCGGATAGCGAGCGTGGGGTAGAGCACCGTTGGGGATTGTGACTTGGTCCGTCCCGATTGATGAAATTACTACGTATTTAACTGAAACTACTTGTTATCATCATAATTTGGGTTGATTGCCATGTTTGGGCTTCGTGCCAACTATGTGAATCCTTCAGGGATTGATATCACTATTTTCGCATCACTTTGCATATTATTTGATCTCGGTCCAGGGTTTTAATACTGTTTTGCAAACTCAGCCATTTTTCTAAGATTTGAAAATTTAAACAATATTTTATTGACGTTTTGAGCTGAGAACCATTATTTTGATATTGCCCAAGTGGCTTATGTGCATTTCTGGACTGAGCATGGATCGGGCTGCGCGCCGCAGCAGTGTTATAGTGATTTCTGGATATATGGATGGCTCGGGCTGCGCGCTGCAGCGGTATTGTATTAATATTGAGGCTGAGGGCCTGGTTGGTGCCACGAGATGGCTTGATTATTTGCGCTTGGGCTGTAGGATCTCCTCCCGAGTCTGTACCCACCCCCAGTGAGCGCCGTCAACGTTAAATATATGGATGGCTCGAGCTGCACGCCGCAGTGGGTACCGGTGTGTACCGTCATATGCATTGCATTGCACTCATGCATTTGTTCCTATTTGTATTATTTGTCATGACATTCCAGCACTCGCATTTCATTGGCTTCTATGCTACTTCTTGCACTGCTTACCTGATACCCTGGTGTTATTTGTTAATGGAGTGCTGTGCCCGAGGGGCTGACTTTTGTACTGACTTGCACTATCTGTTTCGCATTCATTTGCTTAACTGTTGGAAAGAGATATTTTCAAAAGAGGTTTTAAACTGAGTCCAGATATTTCTAAAGATTTTCACGATTTCACTGTTTTTCTCAAAGGGTTACACTGTTCTATATAGCATGATGGCTTGCTTTACGTGGTTTCTTACTGCTCAGTTATTATTTACCCTTATTACTCACTGAGTGTGAGTACTCACTTTACTCCCTGCATCTCGCGTGCAGATGCAGGTATTTGTTTACCCGGTAGCGGGTTTGAGCTGGTTGAGGATTTTGCTATCGTAGCTGAGCAAGGTGACCGCCAGCGTTCGCGGCACCGGATTTCTTCTTTTTGATTCTAAATTTTAATCCATGTATTACAGGCCTTGTAGTTGTATTAAAAATCCTTCTAGATGCTTGTGGCTTGTGACGCCCCGGTCGGGCTGTGTCAGGACGGTTCCCTATTTTTATCACTTTTCTTCCGCACATATGATAGTTTTATTAATGTTTTAGACTTATTCATGCTAAGTAAGTATTAAAGAGGTATTGATGTTCTGTTGGCTGGCCTTGTCTTCACGAGAGGCGCCATCACGACCGGGTTTGGGAATTGGGTCGTGACAAGTTGGTATCAGAGCCTAGGTTACTAGGTCTCACGAGTCATGAGCAGGTTTAGTAGACTCTCGCGGATCGGTATGTAGACGTCTGTATTTATCCTCGAGAGGCTGCAGAACCTTTAGGAAAACTTCACTTTCTTGGAATTCTTATCGTGCGTACTTGATTCAGCTCGAGATATAACCCTTGAAATTCCTTCCACACGTCTGTATGCGCACGCGAGCGCTCAGTATTATATGTGCCTTGATGGTTTATGATTCCCCGATCAAGGGGCGAGATGTGATCTTCGTGAGTATGTTGGGCCAGTCTAGAGGACTTGAGGCCGGATCTTTGCCTATGGCTTGAGCACCGAGGTGATGATTGTGTGAGCAAGTGTTTTGAACTTATATGTTCGGTATTGTCCCTATTAGCCGGAATGGCGGTTGGATATCTATGTGATGAGTATGTTAGTACTGCGAGATGTATCTATATGACTTGTAGTGACGAAGAAGTCTGCTGGATAATAGATGAACTGTTAAGTGTTCAATTCCTATTGTGACTTGATGTGTAGCCCCGAGTTATGGACGCGTGAAGAACATTTTCGTGTCTCCTAGTTGGGAGTGAAGTGCATTACATGTGGCGGTATGAGTTCAAACTCAGGAAGACTAAATGACCGTGTAACGTATATGATGGTGGAAGGTGTGCTGGAATACTAAATTAAGGCGGAGCAGGTGGGTTATCTACTGCGGAGTGTTCTTAAGTGGTATGATCCTTATGCGTATGTTAGAAGATCTCATGTGTAATTGAAGGGTACGTGTTGAAATTTGAGAATTCGGGTAGCTTAAGAGAGTAGACTCAACTGATGTGGGAATGAATGCGAGGTTTGCAGAGGATTACAGTATTAGATGATCTGTGTTTTCACAAACTAGTGGATGATTTGAGTTTAATCTCACTATGATATTGTGGCATCATTAGAGTAAAAGTATTATGGGTTATTGAGTGTGTCCTGATATATGGCTTCGAGCCAAGTTGGGGAGGTTGCTGTTGATTAGCTGATTGCACGGTTATGTGCTATGTTGGTTCCGGTTTGAGGCATGCTGGCGAATCAGTTCTGGTCGTAGAAATTGAGCCGAGGATGGCATGAGTGAAGCAAAATTTGTGATAGAGGTCATATTATGTTTTATAGAGTATGAGAAACACGGAATGTCTAGAGTGTTGTTGGTAAAGAATGCTCGGCGCATGGAGAAGGAAGATGTTTGTTTGTATTGGAATGAGATCATATCCTGCGATGTCAGAGTGCTAATGAGGCACTGGTGGTTATGTCTGTTTGATCCGGTAAATTGCAGTTTGAATAAGAAGTAAAGGACTCTTGAGAATGGTTTTATTGTGTTCAAGATTTTACATGTAATAATCAGGTGTCTTAAGGTTGTGTATGTGGTCAGAGACTGTGTTTTCATCGGAAAGGTCAAGACTTGTGATACTTTTATGTGGATTATGGGATCCTATGTATCGGTATCTGGAAAGTAAAGGTAACGAATTTAGATCCGCAGGAAGTTCTTCAGAGTAAAGTATTCTGGAATGTGGTATTTCTGGGAATATTTGAGAGAGTATTCAGTGGCTTATGGGTCTTAGACAGTGTGGTCTTATGCTTGGGTCTCGTGTAGTGAGCCTGGGTTGAGGAACTGTGGTGCTACAGCAAGAGGGAATATCAAGTTGATGATGAATCAGAAGGGAAATTGGATAGATGGGATAGCTTGATAGTAGACCGAATCGGTGTGGTATGGATATGGTTAATTTTTCGTATGTGTTCGAGACAATGAGCCCTTACAGGTATTGTGCAGCAAAGCTCTTGAGTTTTGACAGCTTGCTTAGCTTGGTTTGGTTAGAAGGATTCAGTCCTGGCAGTTTAGCTTGTGCAAATGGAATTGGGAGTCATAAAATTCGTAGGCAACGGGTAGCCTCAGGTAATCAAGGACTGCTAATTGGAAGTGATTTGACGAAAGTATATGTCTCGGAAAAAGGGTAATGTGATTAGACTGATGATACTTCGGTAGTGTTGCGGCATTTTCTTGTTAGATCGACTGTTGATATCTGAGTTTGTGGGATGGCACAGGGGAATTTTAGAATATCTTTCGTGGAATGATTGGGTACTCGAGGTGTGATATGTATTCATACTGCGGAATTTGGGATCAGGCATGGTGATTCGTGTGCTATATGGAGTGGAGACTGGAAGTTCGCATGTACAGCCTATGTAGTGGTTGTGGAGCGTGTGTATCGGCACCGTTTAGCGGCTGTTGGGATTTGGAGGCCCAAGTGGATCTTTCTTTGCTTGGTATATTAGATTTTGGATATGATATTGGGGTGTAGACTGGTTGTCTCAGTGCTGGGTTATTCTAGACTATTGTGCTATGGGCTATGCCAGAAAATGCCATGGGTTGCGTGGCGAGGTGCATCGGATTTTGTTCTAGCAGAGTGGTTTGTATTCCAAAGACCGGCGGACGGCTGGGAAGGACTGCTTTTCTTAATTGGGCCTTCGTGACGGATGTCAGTGCACAGGTTTCTACCATTGGTTCAGTTTCGATATTGAGGGACTTTTCGGATGCGTTTCTTGTGGCCGGGCATGTCGCCGGGCGAGGTTGTGGATTTCGGTATTGATTTGGTGCCGGGCACGTATCGTACGGCTCCGGTAGGAGTTATAGTAGTGGAAGGAGCAGCTTCAGGCTTCTTGGTAATAAGTTCGTTGGTAGGCCGATGTGGATACTTGTTTAGCTTGAGTCGGCTTGGTTGGCCCCAAAATTTTATTGTTAGGGGATAGGTTGATTCGATCGTTAGTGAGCGTGTTAATGATCTGGGGAGGTCTATGAGTTGCTTTTCGGTATTGTGAGACGTTATGATTTGTTGGTTATGGGAACATGTGGTGCGGTTCTATTGGGGATTCATAGTGAAAGTCGAGCGGGAAGAGTAATTGGGTGTTGCTCGGTAAATGGAGTATTGGTTATGACCTTTCGGGGTAGATTCAGGTGTTCTATTTCTATGATGTGAGACGGGGTCTCAGCCTTGTGTGGTGATGGTATTGATGAGCTTGAGGTACAGCTCTTTCGTTTGAGTCATTTTCATGAGGTGAGTATATTCAGATCGTTTCTTATTGGTGCGCGTATTATGCAAGTTGTGGCTTAGGTCTGTATTGAGGTGTCATATCACCAGAGTGGTGTGTTGGATTCGAGACGATCGTTGGGGTCACTAATGAATACGAACGGATTTGATTTCAGCTTGTTGGAAGGATAATATCGAGGTTCGGCTCGGAATCTGCTGTGGTATTAGTCAATAGGGAAGTGGCTTCATGAATGGTTGATCTGAGAAATGGTTACGCTTTATTGTGTGTTTCATTTATCGTTGGCAGTATATGAAAGTGTTGGAATAAGACCTTAGTAGATAAGAGATTTTCTACCGGTATTCGGGTGTTGTGGGCAACTGCTGTGAATAGAAGTTATCGTTTCGAGTGTTTGGGTTATGTAGTATATCATATGATTGCACCTGAGGTTGCAGGAATGGGTTATTACAGCTGGTTCGGGCTTATTCTGAATATAGATGTGAGGTTCTGATCTTGCGTATGATTTCGGAAAGTGCAATGTGGTTCTACGGTTTATGGACTAGACGAATTGTGAGATTTCAGCTATGTTGTATTATCGGACCTATGCGAGATAGGGTGACGTGGGATCACCCCGGGTGTATGCTTGGTAAGGTCATTCAGCTATTGGTTGGCTTCTAGTACAACTCTAGGTACGCTCGAGGACGAGCATTTGTTTAAGTTGGGGAGGATATGACGACCGACCCGTCGTCCCGTGAGAACCGCTCCGTTTCCCCCATTTCCTGCTTCATTATCAGTATCTGGTGTGACAGAGTTGAATTGGATTGATTTTGGAAGAAAATGAGACACTTAGTCTCTTTAAGGAGGGATTGATTTGGAAAAGTCAACCGGACGTTGACTATGAGTTAGAGGGCTCGGATGTGGATTCCGACGATTCGGTTAGCTTCGGGGGATGATTTGTGACTTAGAAGTGTGATCGGAAGTGATTTTGGAGGTCCGGTGTAGAATTAGGCTTGAATTGGCGAAGTTAGTATTTTGGCGAATTCCGGTTGATAGGTGAGATTTTGATCCGAAGGTCGGAATGGAATTCCGAGAGTTGCAGTAGCTTCGTTAGGTGATTTGGGATGTGTGTGCAAAATTTCAGGTCATTCGGAGGTGTTTTGGTTGGGTTTTTGATCGAATGCGTGTTTCAGAAGTTTTGGAAGAACTTAGGCTTGAATTCGATGAGAAACGATGGTTTTAGTGTTGTCTGAGGTGTTTTGATGATTGGAGCAAGTATGAATAAGGTATTGGATCATGTTTGTATTTTTGGTTGAGGTCCCGGGGGCCTCGGGGTGATTTCGGATGGCTAACGGGATGAAATTTGGAGTTTAAGGACTGCTGAGTGGTCTGGTATCTGGTATTTTCGCTTCTGCGGAATTTTGGACCGCAGAAGCGTATGAGGAGTCGCAGAAGCGAGGTTGGGCATTTTGGAGATTTTCGCAGGAACGGACTATTTCCCGCATAAGCGGCTTCCGCAGAAGCGGTTAGTGACCGCAAAAGCGGTCCAAGGCAATAAGTGAGATTCCGCAGAAGCGGAAAGTGACCGCAGATGCGGTAGTCGCAGAAGCGACAAAGGCACCGCAGAAGCGGAAATAACTGATCAGAGGTGGGTTTTAATCGCTTCGCGATGTTTTACAGAAACATATTTTTAACTTCGGACTTGGGGTGTTCTTGAGCGATTTTGAAGAGGAAATTCAAGGACTTCGATCAGATAAGCATTCTTGGACTTAGAACACAATTTTATCATGCAAATACATGAAAATTACACTGAAAACTCAAGGAATTAATGTCAAAAAAATGGTGGTTTAGGGCTTGAAACCTAAGAGAACAAAAATGGGAGTTTGAGGGGTCATTTGGACTCCGATTTTGGTGTTCTTTATATGCATGGACTCGTGGCGAGATAAGGAACCCGGTGATGTAAAATTTATAATTTTTCGAGAAGTGGGCCCGGGTCTCGGGTTTTGCCAACTTCGTGATTTTTGATGTTTTTCGAGTCTTTTCGATTGGGTTATATTCCCTTAGCATATTGTGACGTATTCGTTGTGATTTTGGTCAGATTCGACGCATGAAGCGGTGAATTCGAAAGGCAAGGGCATAGCAAGCTAGGACTTTGGCCGGCTTGAGGTTAGTAATAAATGTAAATGTTGTGTTGAGGGTTTGAAACCCCGAATTTGCACATCGTAGTGCTATGTGAGGTGACTTGCACGCCGGATAACGAGCGTGGGGTAGAGCACCATCGGGGATTGTGACTTGGTCCGTCCCGCTTAATAAAATTACTACCTAATTGATTGTAGTTTTGTGATATCCTTATAAAAATGGATTAATTGTCATAATTGGGCTTCGTGCCAACTACGTGAATCCTTCAGGGATTATTTTTACTGGTTTCTTACCATATTTCTAGATATTGAACTCAGTCCTGGTATTTAACACTGTTTTTGTAAACTCAGCCATTTTTCTAAAAGTAGAAACTAAAGTAATATTTTTAAATGAAGTTTGGGTTGAATATTTTTTATAGTATTGTGCCGAAAGGCTTATGTGATTTTGGACTGAGTATGGGATCAGACTGCACGCCGCAGTGGTATGATATTGATATTGATATGAGGCCGAGGGCCTGTTTGATGCCACGATATGGCTTATTATTGCACTTGGGCCGTAAGGGGCCCCTCCCGGAGTCTGCACACCCCCAGTGAGCGCCGTCGACGTTAAATAAATGGAGCGGGCTGCACGGCCGCAGCGGGGTACTGGTGAGTACCGCTTTATGTGTTGCATTGCATATTTTAATTGTCATTTATTCTTTATCTGTTGTGGTATTATTGTAATTGTCCTCGCTGTTTTACTGTTTTATAGCTTTACCTTGTGTTTATTTGGGATTTATTATCCTCAGACATTATTTATATTTACTACTTTCTGGGTTGGAAGTATTCACAATACTCCCTGCACCTTGTGTGCAGATTCAGGTACACCACAGGGTGAGTGAGGAATTGTTGGCTGAGCAGCGTTTATCCGGGAGTATCGAGGTAGCTGCATGGCGTTTGCAGCCTTGATCTCTCCCATCTATCTTTATCCTTTTATTCATATTTTCTTTCCTAGACAGACTTGTGATTAGTTGAATATTTTGTATTAGAGGCTCATGTTCGTGACACCAAATCTGTGGGCTAATTAGTATTTTATTTTGGGGTTTTCGGAGGTTAGAAATTATTTCAGAGATTCCGCATTTAAATTGTTATTTTTACTTGTGAATATTCATTNTCCACAACCACAGAATCACCCACCGGAGTGGACACATGAACAGGAACACCCAAAGGCTCAGGAGAAATAACCAGGAAACGAGCAAACAGAGATGATACATATGAACAAGTGGACCCTGGATCAAATAATACCGATGCATCCCTACCGCTGACCGAAATAATACCTGTGAAGACGGCATCTAAGGCCAATGCATCTGGCCTGGCTGGAAGAGCATAGAATCTAGACGGAGCACCGGCTGTCTGGCCCCCACCTGTCTGAGTAGTAGCTGGCTGACCTCTCCCCGTCTGGCCTCCACCCCTGGGACGGCCTCTACCAGTCTGCCCTCCACCTCTAGATGGCTGGGCAGCTGGTGCTGGATCCATGGACTGCTGACCCTGCTGCACCGCCTTGCCCCGAAGTCTGGGACAAGTCCTCTTAATATTACCCGGATCTCCACACTCGTAACATCCTCTCGGCACCGAAGTCTGATACCTTGAAGTCTGGGCCTGCTGACCCGGATACCCACCAGAAGACCCCTGGATGGACGGTGGGCGATACGAACTCTCTGGTGTGGCACTGGAGTGAGCATTGGAAGAACCCTGATAACTGGAATGCCCGCCAGAAGGACCCTGAATGGCTGGTGGGCGGTAAGAACTCTCCGGCATCGCACTAAAATAAGGCCTAGCTGGGGCACCTCGGGGAGGGGGTGGTGGTGCTGAATATGGTGGTCTGCTGGGCTGACCCCTCCCGAATTGACCTCTGCCCCTACCTGGGGCACCCCTGAACTCTCCGGAGAACCTGGCCCTCTTTTCTTGCTGCATCTGGTCTCTGCCCCTCGGACGGTAACCCTCAATCATGTGAGCAATCTCCAATACTAGCTGATACCCTGTGCCCATCTCTACCTCTCGGGCCATACCTGACCGGATAGTGGGGTGTAACCCCGCAACAAATCTCCGAACTCTCTCTGCTTCTGTAGGGAGTATCATAAGTGAATGGCGAGACAACTCAAAGAACCTCGCCTCATAATCGGTCACTGATATCTGACCCTGCTCCAAATGCTCAAAATGATGACGCGGCTCTTCCCTCTCAGAGGGTGGAATGTACCGATCAAGGAATAACTGAGTGAACTGACCCCAAGTGAGGGGAGGAGCGCCTGCTGGCCTGCTAAGTGCATAAGACTGCGACCATCTACGGGCCCTGCCCTCCAGCTGAAAAGTAGTGAAGTCGACTCCATGCGACTCTAATATCCTCATGTTGTGCAGTCTATCCCTGCACCTGTCAATGAAATCCTGAGCATCCTCATGACGCTCACCCCCGAAGACTGGAGGGTGCAACCTGGTCCATCTGTCCAATAACTTCTGCGGATCATCGTCCACATCTGGCCTGGGCTGGGGTGCCGCTGCAGCAACTGGCTGAACCCCCTCCGTGGGTAGTGCACCCGGAGTATGATAAACTACGGCGGTATGACCTGGGGCATGTGCGGTAGGGGTCTGTGCTCCCCCTCCTGCCTGTGAGGTAGCTGGATCTGCTGGAAATATACCAGCCTGAGTCATAGTGTCCATGAACCGAAGCATGCGGCCCATGACCTCCTGGAATACCGATGCTGTCATGAAGTCCACCGGAGTAGGCACAACTGCGCGCACCTCGCCCTGCTCCTCAATAATGGGATCCCTCGCAGGATCTGCTGGTGGCGCAACTGGAATAGCTTTGGGATGCCCTCGTCCCCTACCACGGGCCGGTGCCCTCCCCCGGCCTCTACCTCGGCCTCTGGCAATGGGGGGAGCAGCTCCTCCTGGGTCCGGAACGTCGACGGTACGGGTCCTTACCATCTGTGAGAGAATAGAAGAGGAAATTTAGTACACTGACAACTGCACGATAGAAACGAATAAAGAGTAGTCTTTCCTAATACCCTATAGCCTCTCGAAGATAAATACAGACGTCTCCGTACCAATCTACAAGACTCTATTAGGTTTGCCCATAACTTGTGAGACCTACGTGAACCTAGTGCTCTGATACCATGTTGTCACGATCCACTTTTCATAATAGGTCATGATGGCGCCCGACACCATTGTCAGGCCAGCCGATGCGGAAATGTGATTAGATTCTAATTTTACTTTAACCCAAGACGATTATAATAGATTTTTCGAATTAAAGGTAAGAACAATAAAGATCATAATGTATCAAAATAACAATACAACCCAAAAATAAATGTCTACTACTGTGTGTGCCAGAACCTGATGTCACAAGCTACGGGCGACTAGTAGAATATACACAAAAGAATAATACACTATCCTACTGTCTGAATCAGGATAGACAGAAACAAAAGTACAAGGAAGGACTTCTTCGGCTGCGGATCGGCATGAAAGAGAAGCAGCTCACCGTAGAAGTCCCAAGCGTGCTCACTGATGCGCACCAGAATGATGTCCAAATCCACCTGCCTCAAATCCTGTACATTTAAGTACAGAAGCGTAGCATGAGTACATAAATAACATGTACCCAGTAAGTATCCTGTCTAATCTCGAAGAAGTAGAGACGAGAGGTCGACTTGATACTTACTAAGGTCAAGATAATATAATAATAATGTGAGATATACAGCATGAAGGATCTCCAATGACACAAGTTTAAAAGAAAAGTTATATTCATGTTCTTGACCATAATTCAATTACCATTTTCCCTTTTTCATACTTAACAAGTAATCATGTCATGTCTAAACTTAAGCATATATATCATGCGCAATCATGCCGAGGTCGACGACCCGCTCCAACAGAAAATAAATTGTGCACTGCCGAGGGTCGAACGGCCCGAACCATAGATGCATCTATTCTCACCGAGGCGATCGGCCCGATCCATAATTATCAAGAAAAATATCAAGAATGCACACAAGGCTCATTTATATACAAGGAAACTCCTACCAAGGCTCAACAAGCTCACATGTTCACTTTTCACTCCCTCAAGTCTCTAGAAAATCATAAATGATCATATTGGCAATAAAAATAATAGATGTTCCCCAATTAGGCATGATGTGGGTCCTAAACTACCCAAACAATTAACATTATAGTAGCTACGCACGGACTCTCGTCACCTAGTACGTACGTAGCCCCCGCATTTAGCAATAATTACTCATTTATAATCCTATGGGGACAATTCCCTCTTACAAGGTTAGAAAGGAGACTCACCTCGCTCCGAAGCACACTTCCAATATCAAGAACAAGCCCAAACCCTCAATTCGTAGCCGAACGAGCACAAACTAATTAAAATAAAGTAAGAACTAGTCAATAAATGCTTACAAGGTTGAATTCTAACTATTTAAGTGATTTCCCAACCTTTCCCACAAGTTTCCTAAATTCCGACCCCGGGCCCACGTGCCCGGATTCCGAGATTTTTTGAAGGAAGTTGTTCTCTATCACCTAAGGATCACAAATATATGATTTCTAGTTCGTTACATGGCAAATTACATGATTAAATCTTAGTTTTATTAAAACCCTAGGTCTAGCTCTAACCCTTGATTTTTGCTTAATTTTTTGTGTTTAATCTACCTAATACGCATGTATTTAAGCTAAGGATGAAGGAAAATTACTTACCTTACCAAGCTATGTGGAAACCCTCTCTTGGAAGCACCCAAATCGCCTAAGTGTAGAGTGAGAAATGATAAAAATGGCTTTGGGTTCGAATTAAATGAACCCCTCTGCCCAGCTGTTTCCGCTTCTGCGGTGGGCTTTNACTTTTCGGATGCGTTTCTTGTGGCCGGGCATGTCGCCGGGCGAGGTTGTGGATTTCGGTATTGATTTGGTGCCGGGCACGTATCGTACGGCTCCGGTAGGAGTTATAGTAGTGGAAGGAGCAGCTTCAGGCTTCTTGGTAATAAGTTCGTTGGTAGGCCGATGTGGATACTTGTTTAGCTTGAGTCGGCTTGGTTGGCTCCGAAATTTTATTGTTAGGGGATAGGTTGATTCGATCGTTAGTGAGCTTGTTAATGATCTGGGGAGGTCTATGAGTTGCTTTTCGGTGTTGCGAGACGTTATGATTTGTTGGTTATGGGCACATGTGGTGCGGTTCTATTGGGGATTCATAGTGAAAGTCGAGCGGGAAGAGTAATTGGGTGTTGCTCGGTAAATGGAGTATTGGTTATGACCTTTCGGGGTAGATTCAGGTGTTCTATTTCTATGATGTGAGACGGGGTCTCAGCCTTGTGTGGTGATGGTATTGATGAGCTTGAGGTACAGCTCTTTCGTTTGAGTCATTTTCATGAGGTGAGTATATTCAGATCGTTTCTTATTGGTGCGCGTATTATGCAAGTTGTGGCTTAGGTCTGTATTGAGGTGTCATATCACCAGAGTGGTGTGTTGGATTCGAGACGATCGTTGGGGTCACTAATGAATACGAACGGATTTGATTTCAGCTTGTTGGAAGGATAATATCGAGGTTCGGCTCGGAATCTGCTGTGGTATTAGTCAATAGGGAAGTGGCTTCATGAATGGTTGATCTGAGAAATGGTTACGCTTTATTGTGTGTTTCATTTATCGTTGGCAGTATATGAAAGTGTTGGAATAAGACCTTAGTAGATAAGAGATTTTCTACCGGTATTCGGGTGTTGTGGGCAACTGCTGTGAATAGAAGTTATCGTTTCGAGTGTTTGGGTTATGTAGTATATCATATGATTGCACCTGAGGTTGCAGGTATGGGTTATTACTGCTGGTTCGGGTTTATTCTGAATATAGATGTGAGGTTCTGATCTTGCGTATGATTTCGGAAAGTGCAATGTGGTTCTACGGTTTATGGTCTAGACGAATTGTGAGATTTCAGCTATGTTGTATTATCGGACCTATGCGAGATAGGGTGACGTGGGATCACCCCGGGTGTATGCTTGGTAAGGTCATTCAGCTATTGGTTGGCTTCTAGTACAACTCTAGGTACGCTCGAGGACGAGCATTTGTTTAAGTTGGGGAGGATGTGACGACCGACCCGTCGTCTCATGAATTACCGCTCTGTTTCCCCCATTTTATGCTTCTTCATGTTTCATTATCAGTATTTGGTGTGTTAGAGTTGATTTAGATTGGTTTTGGTAGAAAATGAGACACTTAGTGTCTTTAAGGAAGGTTTGGTTTGGAAAAGTCAACCGGATGTTGACTATTGAGTTAGAGGGCTCGGATGTGATTTCCAGTGATTCGGTTAGCTTCGGGGGATGATTTGTGACTTAGGAGCGTGATCGGAATTTATTTTGGAAGTCCGGTGTAGAATTAGGCTTGAATTGGCGAAGTTAGTATTTTGGCGAATTCTAGTTGATGGTGAGATTTTGATCCGAGGGTCGGAATGGAATTCCGAGAGTTGCAGTAGCTTCGTTATGTGATTGGTGATGTGTGCGCAAAATTTCAGGTCATTCGGACATCGTTTGGTCGGGTTTTTGATCGGAAGTGCATTTCGGAAGTTTTTGAAGAACTTAGGCTCGAATTCGATGGTTTTAGTGTTGTTTGAGGTGTTTTGATGATTGGAACAAGTTTAAATGATGTTTTAGGATATTTTGGTGTTTTTGGTTGAGGTCCCGGGGGCCTTGGGGTGATTTCGGATGGCTAACGGGATGAAATTTGGAGTTTAAGGACTGCTGAAGGGTCTGGTGTCTGGTGTTCTCGCTTCTGCGGAAATGGACCGCAGAAGCGGTTCCGCAGAAGCGAAGGGGAAGCCACAGAAGCGAGATGGGGAGTCTGGGGAGTTTCCGCAAAAGCGGACTGGTGGACCGCAGAAGTGGTCCTGGGTAAAATTGGAAGAACCGCAGAAGCGGAATAAAATCCGCAAAAGCGGTGTCGCAGAAGCGACAGTATTATCGCAGAAGCGAAAAGGGCCTGTTCAGAGGTATTAATTCCATCTTCGCGAATTTTTGAAAGAACTCAACATTTTCACTTCGGACTTGGAGGTTTTTGTGCGATTTTGGAGAGGGAATCAAGGGACTTCATTGAGGTAAGGAATTCTGAGCCTAAAACATAAATCTAATGTGTTATTACATGAATTAAGGGTGAAAAATCAAGGAATTAGAAATCAAAAATGGAGGTTAGGGCTTGAACTTAAGAGAAAGGAAATTTGGGATTTGAGGGAGCATTTGAGCTCGGATTTTGTTAAATTTGATATGTATAGACTCGTGGCGAGATGAGGAATCCATTGATGTGAATTTTCTGATTTTTCGAGAAGTGAGCCCGAGGCTCGGCTTTTGCTAATTTCGAGATTTTCGCTATTTTTCGATTGTTTTCGATTGGGTATTGTTTCCTTAGCATATTGTGATGTATTCGCTCTGATTTTGATTAGATTCGACGCGCGTGGAGGCCGATTTGAGGGGCAAAGGCGTCGCGAGCTAGAGATTTCGCCGGTTCGAGGTGAGTAATGATTGTAAATGATAGTCTGAGGGTTTGAAACCCCGGATTTGCACATCATAGTGCTGTATTGAGGTGACTTGCACGCCGGATAGCGAGCGTGGGGTAGAGCACTATTGGGGATTGTGACTTGGTCTGTCCCGATTGATGAAATTACTACGTATTTGACTTAAACTACTTGTTATCATCATAATTTGGGCTGATTGCCATGTTTGGGCTTCGTGCCAACTATGTGAATCCTTCAGGGATTGATATCACTGTTTTCGCATTACTTTGCGTATTATTTGATCTCGGTCCAGGGTTTTAATACTGTTTTGCAAACTCAGCCATTTTTCTAAGATTTGAAAATTTAAACAATATTTTATTGACGTTTTGAGCTGAGAACCAGTATTTTGATATTGCCCAAGTGGCTTATGTGCATTTCTGGACTAAGCATGGATCGGGCTGCGCGCCGCAGTAGTGTTATAGTCATTTCTGGATATATGGATGGCTCGGGCTGCGCGCCGCAGCTGTATTGTATTAATATTGAGGCCGAGGGCCTAGTTGGTGTCACGAGATGGCTTGATTATTTGCGCTTGGGCTGTAGGAGCCCCTCCGGAGTCTGTACACACCCCCAGTGAGCGTCGTCGACGTTAAATATATGGATGGCTCGGGCTGCACGCCGCAGTGGGTACCGGTGTGTACCGTCATATGCATTGCATTGCACTCATGCATTTGTTCCTATTTGTATTATTTGTCATGACATTCCAGCACTCGCATTTCATTGGCTTCTATGCTACTTCTTGCACTGCTTACCTGATACCCTGGTGTTATTTGTTAATGGAGTGTTGTGCCCGAGGGGCTGACTTTTGTGCTGACTTGCACTATCTGTTTCGCATTCATTTGCTTAACTGTTGGAAAGAGATATTTTCAAAAGAGGTTTTAAACTGAGTCCAGATATTTCTAAAGATTTTCACGGTTTTATTGTTTTTCTCAAAGGGTTACACTGTTGTATATAGCATGATGGCTTGCTTTACGTGATTTCTTACTGCTCAGTTATTATTTACCCTTATTACTCACTGAGTTGGAGTACTCACTTTACTCCTTGCACCTCGCGTGCAGATGCAGGTATTTGTTTACCCCGTAGCGGGTTTGAGCTGGTTGAGGATTTGCCTATCGTAGCTGAGCAAGGTGACCGCCAGCGTTCGTGGCACCGAATTTCTTCTTTTTGATTCTAAATTTTAATCCATGTATTACAGGCCTTGTAGTTGTATTAAAAATCCTTCTAGATGCTCGTGGCTTGTGACACCCCGGTCGGGCTGTGTCGGGACGATTCCCTATTTTTATCACTTTTCTTCCGCACATATGATAGTTTTATTAATGTTTTAGACTTATTCATGCTAAGTAAGTATTAAAGAGGTATCGATGTTCTGTTGGCTGGTCTTGTCTTCACGAGAGGCACCATCACGATCGGGTTTGGAAATTGGGTCGTGACAGGCTTCCAAAGCTATTTCTGGAGATATGACGACTGTAAATAAGAGTGGATGAGGTAAGATAATGTAACACCCATAATCATCTACCAGTTGAGGCTTTGTCGATGAAACAATTACAAGTAAGAGCGCTAAATGTACGAATTATTATTCATTCTCTTCTTTATATTTGATATTAGGAGAAAAATATAAGCAAAAGATATGATATTTTTCAAGATTGGTGTCGTGAAATGAAGGAGGATGTTGGATTTTTTTTTTTGTAATTATATTGTTGTTGCTGGAATTTTTTTTCTCCCCTCTTCTCCATATTTTTTTCCTTTTTAGGATATTCATTTATTATGTGGAGATTCTGCATAGGTAAAATGCTAGTTCAAAGAATCGGCATCAAATACAAGTATTAAAATGGAGAGTACACAAGTGATGCTCTAAATACCTTTAGGGACTATATAAAAATTACTTTCTGGTTTTACCAAATTAGAATGCTTTTGACTTAGATCCTTAGGATTATTGGCTAGAAAACCTTTGCTTTATGGCGCAAGATCTGTCTTAAAGACTTGAAGAGGTGTCTACCAATTGTGTAATTTTGAACATGTTGAATATTTATTGGGTTATTAATCTTTTCATCGGAATCTAGTTATTGGGTATATTCTGAAATATACTAGTATCACAATTTTAGCTTCTAATTTCCAATTTTACCTTTTCTTGTGTTTGATTTTTTTCCACGGGACTGTAAGCTATTAGCCAAGGAAGGCTTATAGATGTACTGTCACGACCCATTTTCCATAATAGGTCATGATGGCGCGCGACACCACTGTCAGGCCAGCCGATTCGGAAATGTGATTAAATTCTCATTTTACTTTAACCCAAGACAATTATAATAGATTTTTCGAATTAAAGGTAGGACCAGTAAAGATCATAATGTATCAAAATAACAATACAACCCAAAAATAAATGTCTACTACTGTGTGTGCCAGAACCTGGTATCACAAGCTACGGGCGACTAGTAGAATATACACAAAAGAATAATATACTATCCTACTGTCTGAATCAGGATAGACAGAAACAAAAGTACAAGGAAGGACTTCTTCGGCTGCGGATCGGCATGAAAGAGAAGCAGCTCACCGTAGAAGTCCCAAGCGTGCTCACTGATGCGCACCAGAATGATATCCAGATCCACCTGCCTCAAATCCTGTACATTTAAGTACAGAAGCGTAGCATGAGTACATAAACAACATGTACCCAGTGAGTATCCCGTCTAATCTCGAAGAAGTAGAGACGAGATGTCGACTTGATACTTACTAAGGTCAAGATAATATAATAATAATGTGAGAAATACAGCATGAAGGATCTCCAATGACACAAGTTTAAAAGAAAAGTCATATTCATATTCTTGACCATAATTCAATTACCATTTTCCCTTTTTCATACTTAACAAGTAATCATGTCATGTCTAAACTTAAGCATATATATCATGCGCAATCATGCTGAGGTCGACGGCCCGCTCCAACAGAAAATAAATTGTGCACTACCGAGGGTGGAACGACCCGAACCATAGATGCATCTATTCTCACCGAGGCGATCGGCCCGATCCATAATTATCAAGAAAAATATCAAGAATGCACACAAGGCTCATTTATATACAAGGAAACTCCTACCAAGGCTCAACAAGCCCATATGTTCACTTTTCATTCCCTCAAGTCTCTAGCAAATCATAAATGATCATATTGGCAATAAAAATAATAGATATTCCCCAATTAGGCATGATGTGGGTCCTAAACTACCCAAACAATTAACATTATAGTAGCTATGCACGGACTCTCGTCACCTAGTACGTACGTAGCCCCCGCATTTAGCAACAATTACTCATTTATAATCCTATGGGGACAATTCCCTCTTACAAGGTTAGAAAGGAGACTCACCTCGCTCCGAAGTGCACTTCCAATATCAAGAACAAGCCCAAACCCTCAATTCGTAGCCGAACGAGCACAAACTAATTAAAATAAAGTAAGAACTAGTCAATAAAGGCTTACAAGGTTGAATTCTAACTATTTAAGTGATTTCCCAACCTTTCCCACAAGTTTCCTAAATTCCGACCCCGGGCCCACGTGCCCGGATTCCGAGATTTTTCGAAGGAAGTTGTTCTCTATTACCTAAGGATCACAAATATATGATTTCTAGTTCATTACACGGCAAATTACATGATTAAATCTTAGTTTTATTAAAACCCTAGGTCTAGCTCTAACCCTTGATTTTTGCTCAATTTTTTAGTGTTTAATCTACCTAATACACATGTATTTAAGCTAAGGATGAAGGGAAATTACTTACCTTACCAAGCTATGTGGAAACCCTCTCTTGGAAGCACCCAAATCGCCTAAGTGTAGAGTGAGAAATGATAAAAATGGCTTTGGGTTCGAATTAAATGAACCACTCTGCCCAGTTGTTTCCGCTTCTGCGGTGGGCTTTCCGCTTCTGCGGAAATGGGCCGCTTCTACGGCTCTGGCCCAAGATGGCTAGGCCGCTTCTGCGGTCAAAGTGCTGCGTATGCGGAACCGCTTCTGCGGTTCCAAGACCGCTTCTGCGATTTTTCCTCTGGGTTGCCTTGGCCGCTTCTGCGGTGTCCTGACCGCATCTGCGGTCCCGCTTCTGCGGCCCATGAACCGCAGATGCGGTTATGACAGAAGCAACAAACTTCAGTCTTTTTTCCAAGTTCTAACTTCACTCGAGCCTCGCTCGTTTGACGGTCGAGGCTCCCGAGCCCCGCCCGAACATACCGACAAGTCTGAAATCACGAGGCGGACCTACTCGAACCCTCGGAACTCCCAAAACAACGCTAAATCTTAGAATCACCCCCTAAAGCCAAATGAATCAAACTATTGAATCCTTAAGTTCTAATTTCTCCTCTAACGGGTCAAAACGCCCTTAAATTACTCGGATTGACACCAAATTTTACGGGCAAGTCTTAAATGACCTTACGGACCTGTACCAAGCTTCGGAGCCAAAATCCGAGCCCGATACCTATGGAACCAATGATTACTTAGTTTCTTTAATTCCTTAAAGCTTTAATTAGACAATTTTAGATAAAAATTCATTACTCAGGCTAGGGACCTCGGAATTCGATTCCGGGCATACGCCCAGATCCCATATTTTCCCACGGACCCTCAGAAATTGCCAAATCGCGAATCCGGATCCGTTTTCCCAAAATGTTGACCGAAGTCAAACTTGGTCTTTTAAGAAATCTTAAAGAAGCAAATGGGCATATTTTTACTCAAAACTCTTCCAATCCCCGAACCAATCGCCCCCGCAAGTCGTAAATTAGTTAAAGCAAGTACGGGAGGCTTTATTTAGGGGAACGAGGTTCAAAAAGGCGAAACGACCGGTCGGGTCGTTACATTCTCCACCTCTTAAACAAACGTTCGTCCTCGAACGACATAGAAAAGTACCTGGACTGCTGAATAAGTGGGGATATCTGCTCCGCATGTCCTCCTCGGACTCCCAGGTCGCCTCCTCGACCGGTTGGCCCCTCCACTGGACTTTTACCGCAAAAATCTTCTTGGACCTCAGCTGGCGATCCTGTCTATCAATAATAGCAACTGGCTCCTCCTCATAACCCAAGCTCTCATCTAGCTGAACGGTGCTAAAGTCCAACACGTGGGATAGGTCGGCATGATACTTCCGAAGCATCGAAACATGAAAGACTGGGTGAACTCCTGATAAATTAGGGGGCAAGGCAAGCTCATAAGCCACCCTCCCCAACTCTGCTCAACACCTCAAAGGGGCCAAATAAATCTTGGGCTCAACTTGCCCTTCTTCCCGAACCTCATAATGCCCTTCATGGGCGAGACTTTCAAGAGAACCTTCTCGCCCGCCATAAATGATACATCCCGTGCCTTCTGATCCACGTAGCTCTTTTGTCTGGACTGAGCTATGCGAAGCCTCTCCTGAATCAACTTTACCTTATCCAAGGCATCCTGTACTAAATCTGTGCCAAGTATCTTAGCCTCACCAGGCTCGAACCACCCGATAGGAGAACGACAACGCCTACCATATAAAGCCTCGTACGGGGCCATCTCTATGCTGGACTGGTAGCTGTTATTGTGCAAACTCCGCTAAGGGCAAGAACTGATCCCACTGCCCTCCAAAATCAATCGCGCATGCTCTAAGCATATCCTTCAAAATCTGCACCGTCCGCTCCGACTGTCCGTCGGTCTGAGGATGGAATGCTGTGCTAAGCTCTACACGAGTCCCCAACTCACTCTACACGGCTCTCCAAAAATGGGAAGTAAACTGGGGGTCTCTGTCTGATATGATGGACACCGGCACACCATGCAACCGGACTATCTCCCGAATATAGATCTGAGCATACCTCTCCGCTGTATAAGTAGTCGCCACTGGAATGAAATGGGCCGACTTGGTCAATCTATCCACAATGACCCACACCGAATCAACCTTCCTGCAAAGTCCGCGGTAGCCCAACTACGAAGTCCATGGTGATGCGTTCCCACTTCCAATCTGGGATGGGCATCTGCTGAAGTAGGCCACCTGGCCTCTGATGCTCATACTTGACCTGCTGGCAATTCAAACACTTAGTCACATACTTCACTATGTCCTTCTTCATCCCCCGCCACCAGTAATGCTGCCTCAAGTCACGATACATCTTCGTGGCACCCGGATGAATGGAGTACCTCGAACTGTGGGCCTCCTCTAGAATCCTCTCCCACAAGCCATCAACATTAGGAACACATACACGGACCTGAAGCCGTAACACACCATCCTCCCCAATAGAAATCTCCTTGGCACCTCCCTGAAGTACCGTCTCTCTGAGAACCGCCAAATGTAGATCATCAAACTGTCGGGCCTTAATCTACCCCAACAACGAAGACTGAGCAACCGCACATGCTAGAACTCGGCTGGGCTCCGAAATGTCCAATCTCACAAGTCTGTTAGCTAAAGACTGGATGTCCAAAGCTAATGGTTTCATCTCCGCAGGAATGAATGCCAAGCTACCCATACTCTCCGCCTTTCTGCTCAAGGCATCCGCGACCACATTCGCCTTACCTGGATGATAAAGAATGGTAATGTCATAATCCTTTAGTAACCCAAGCCACCTGCGCTGCCTCAAATTGAGATCCCTCTGCTTGAACAAATGCTGTAAGCTGCGGTGATCGGTGTAAACCTTACAAGGCACCCCATACAAATAGTGCCTCCATATCTTAAGAGCATGAACAATCGCTGCTAACTCCAGATCGTGCACTGGGTAATTTTTCTCATGAATCTTCAGCTGACGCGAGGCGTAAGCAATAACTCTCCCCTCCTGCATCAACACACATCCCAAACCAACGCGTGAGGCGTCACAATACACAGTATACATCCCCGTACCAGAGGGCAATACAAGAACTAGTGCCGTAGTCAAAGCTGCCTTGAGCTTCTGAAAGCTCTCCTCGCAATCATCGGACCAGATGAATGGGGCACCCTTCTGGGTCAGTCTAGTCAAGGGTGAGGCAATAGATGAAAAACCCTGCACAAATCGCCGGTAATAACCCGCTAATCCCAGGAAACTCCTGATCTCGGTCACTGAAGTGGGTCGTGGCCAACTCTGAACTGCCTCAATCTTCTTGGGATCTAACTTAATACCCTCTCCGGACACAATATGCCCCAAGAATGCCACTGACTCAAGCCAAAACTCACACTTGGAGAACTTAGCATACAGTTTCTGCTCTCGCAAGGTCTGAAGCACTACTCTCAAATGCTGCTCGTGCTCCCCCAGGCTATGTGAGTATATCAAGATGTCGTCAATGAAGACGATAACAAAGGAATCGATATAAGGCCTGAATACCCTGTTCATCAGATCCATAAATGCTGCTGGTGCATTGGTCAAGCCAAAGGACATCACTAGGAACTCATAATGGCCATATCTAGTCCGGAATGCAGTCTTCGGAACATCCGAGTCCCGAATCTTCAGCTGATGATACCCTGACCTCAGGTCAATCTTAGAGAACACCCTAGCACCCTGTAGTTGGTCAAACAAATCATCAGTACGAGGCAACGGGTACTTGTTCTTGATGGTGACTTTGTTCAACTGGCGGTAATCAATGCACATCCGCATAGTCCCATCCTTCTTCTTCATAAATAGCACTGGTGCGCCCCAAGGTGACACACTGGGCCTGATAAACCCCTTTGCTAATAACTCCTCTAGCTGCTCCTTCAACTCCTTCAACTCTTTAGGAGCCATACGGTACGGTGGAATAGATATAGGCTGAGTGCCCGGGGCCAAATCAATGCAGAAATCAATATCACGATCCGGAGGCATACCGGGAAGATCAGAAGGAAATATATCGGCGAACTCTCGGACTACTGGCACTGAATCAATCGTCGGAGACTCTGCGGTGGTGTCTCGAACATAAGCCAAGTAAGCCAAACACCCCTTTGCAACCATGTGCTGAGCCTTCAGGAAAGAGATAACCCTGCTAGGCATATCAACTGTGGACCCCTTCCACTCCAATCGATAACCCTGCTAGGCATATCAACTGTGGACCCCTTCCACTCCAATCTCGGCAACCCTGGCATGGCTAGTGAGACTGTCTTGGCATGGCAATCAAGGACGGCGTGATACGGTGACAGCCAATCCATGCCCAAGATGACCTCAAAATCGATCATGTCCAGCAACAGAAGATCTGCTCTAGTCTCGAAACCACAGAAAGTGACCACACAGGACCGGTAAATCCGATCCACAATCACAGAATCGCCCACAGGAGTGGACACATGAACAGGAACACCCAAAGGCTCAGGAGGAACAACCAGAAAGCGAGCAAACAGAGATGATACATATGAATAAGTAGATCTCAAATAATACCGAAGCATCCCTGCCACAAGCGGAAATAATACCTGTGATGACGGCGTCTGAGGCCAATGCATCTGGCCTGGCTGGAAGAGCATAGAACCTGGCTGAAGCGCCGGCTGCCTGGCCCCCACCTGGCTGGGGAGTAACTGGCTGACCTCTCCCTGTCTGGCCTCCACCTCTAGGCCGTTCCCTACCCGTCTGCCCTCCACCTCTAGGTGGCTGGGTCGCTGGTGCCGGAGTCTGGGGCTGCTGGTCCTGCTGTACTGCCTTACCCCGAAGCCTGGGGCAGTATATCCTCATGTGGCCCGTGTCCCCGCACTCAAAACAACGTGGTGCGGCGACCTACTGTCCGGATGGCTGACTCTGAATACCAGAAGATCCACTAGAAGAAGCCTGAATAGCCGGTGGGCGGTATGAACTCTCTGGCATAGCACTGAAATAAGAACTGGAAGAGCCCGGAGGACCTGGATACCCACTGGATGAACCCTGAATAGCTAGCGGGCGATAGGAACTCTCTGGCATGGCGCTGAAATAGGAGCGCGCTGGAGCACCCCGAGCAGGTGGTGGTGCTGAAACTGGGGGCCTACTGGGCTGACCCCTCCCAAAGTGACCTCTGCCCCTAGCTGGGGCGCCTCTGAACTCTCCTGAGAATCTGGCCCTCTTATCCTGCTGCATCTGCTCTCTGCCCCTCAGACGGTAACCCTCAATCCTGCGAGCAATCTCAAGTACTAGCTGAAACCAAATGCCCATCTCTACCTCTCGGGCCATACCCGACCGAATAGTGGGGTGTAACCCCGCAACGAATCTCCGTACTCTCTCTGCCTCCGTGGAAAGTATCATAAGTGCATGGCGAGACAACTCAGAGAACCTCGCCTCATAATCGGTCACTGACATCTGACCCTGCTCTAGATGCTCAAACTGATGACGCAGCTCTTCCCTCTCAGAGGGTGGAATGTACCGATCAAGGAATAACTGAGTGAACTGACCCCAAGTGAGGGGAGGAGCGCCTGTCACACCTCCTTTTTTACTACATCCCTGGAAGGGATATAATAAAGGGAGTTTTTCCAATTAAAGGACAATCGAAACGGGATTTTTATTAAAAGAATTCAGAGTCGCCACTTGGGAGATTAATGGTGTCCCATGTCACCGGTTGAATCCCGAATCGAGGAAATTATTGACTCTGTTTAACAGTACGCGATCCAGAAATCCGAGTAAGGAATTCTGTTAACCCGGGAGAAGGTGTTAGGCATTCCCGGGTTCCGTGGTTCTAGCACGGTCGCTCAACTGTCATATTTGGCTTATTTATTTGATTTTAGTACATGTTTTGACCTATGTGTTTTTAACTTTGAACCGCTTTTATTATTTTAAGAGAATTGCAACGTCGTGAAAACATGTCTCGAACTGCGTCACATAAATGCACCCGCGATTTTTGATACATTTCGACTTCGTTGAGATTTGGATTTGGGTCACATAAATGTGCACCCGTATTTAAGAGGTAAAATTATTTAAGTAACGGCCCTAAAGCAACTGACGTGTTATTATCTTTGGGGAAAGCCGTGAAATTCGCTAAACGGCCGTCCCGAATTCTAAGTGTTTAATATAGACATTTAAAGAGGGCCCCGCAATTTATGTGTTTTGTTTAGCGAGGCTCATCTCATTTATTATTTAAAAGGCAAACCTAAAGCAACTATGATTCTCTATTTCATATTGTCTCTAAAGGGCCCTAATTAACTACCATACTTGAAAAGGTCAAATTCTTATTGTTCGATCTCAAATCAATTAATTCGACAACATAATAAGTAAGAGACAAGGCTCTGTCAGTGATTCGTCTAAAACAAGCCCAGATTGCAGGTACAAAGGGCAGGACATTTTTGGGCCTGTGAAGCAGGGTCCAGGCCCAAGGCTTGCTGGTGCGGGTATCTCAAATGAGAGCTGAAGGTGACTGTTTGGGCCTGGTGTTTGAGCCCAGTAGGACAAGGTCCTAATGTCAACCTATAATTCCACTTAACTGATTCACTCAAAAAAAACTGGAACATGATTTTACTAACACAAAGCAGATCAACTATTTTTGAATTAAGCGATCTAACATTATTCACTCAAGTGACTCATGATTTCAGAATTGGACTACTGAAATAGCATACTGAAACACAAAAACCATTTGAACCTATTTTTTATAACTACTGAAAACAACTCAGAACTGTTTAAAATCAAGCAGGACTAATATATCACCCAGAACAGCACCAAAATAACCCAAATAAACTTGAAAACAAACACAGAACACCTCTGAAACTTCCAACAGACAAAAATTCAACTCAAACTAGCTTAATTGGACTCAAAATCACTCGAAATCAGTATTGTAAACCTCTGAAACCTCAGCCATCAGATTGTGAACTAGAAGATGTGGATTGATTAACTAGATATCGAAATTAACCTAAAGCTTTTTGTCACGACCCGGATTTCCCTCCCTCGAGGGTCGTGATGGCGCCTACTAATAGGAGATAGGCAAGCCAACTTAATTAACAAATTCATTAAACACATGTTCTTTTTTAACAATTAACGGCATTAAATAAAGGTGACGGAATTAAAATCATTAGCGGAAGACTTAAATTTATATAACTGAATAAAATACAGAAATTCCAACATACGTCTCTACCCCGGGACTGGAGTCACATACTCACGAACATCTAAGGAGTACTACATACAAAGTCTAAAAGAACAAATCTGTTTAACTCAGGTACAATGAGATGACAGCCAAATGTAAAGATAGAAGGGAGACGTTGGGCCTGCGGACGCCTGCGAGCTACCTCGGGTCTCCCTGGACTGAAGGTTTGCCCCCGTGCTAATGCTGTTGCTGCTGCTCAATACCTGGACCTGTGCAAAAATGCACAGAGTGTAGCATCAGCACAACCGACCCCATGTGCTGGTAAGTGCCTAGCCTAACCCCGGCGAAGTAGTGACGGAGCTAGACTGGACCCCACATAAACCTGTGCAATTATAAATATACAGCAGAAATCGAAGTACAAAGCAACTAACAAAATGGGAGGGGAAACATGCTGTGGGGGATAACAATACTAACAGTAAATCCAAAGTAATCAATCTAGGTGCAATTTATAATTTCCGACGATCAAGAAACTAATACCAACACCAAACACATTTGTATCACTGACTGTTGCGGTGCGCAACCCGTCCCTAATATATTTTTGTTACGGCGTGCAACCCGATCCACAATTATCACTGTTGCGGCGTGCAACCCGATCCACAATTATCACTGTTGCGGCGTCCAACCCGATCCATAATTATCACTATTGTGGCGTGCAACCCGATCCACAATTATCACTGTTGCGGCGTGCAATCCGATCCACAATTATCACTGTTGCGGCGTGCAACCCGATCCACAATTATCACTGTTGTGGCGTGCAATCCGATCCATAATGTATACCTCTCAATCTTGCCCAAGCAACAATCATAAATAAAGGCAAGGGAGTAAACAAGTATTTGGAAGGAAATCCCAACAAGGGTACAGAAACAACCAATAACAACCATGCAAGAGCAAATCGTTATATCTCTTTTTCTTTCATTATCATATCCTAGTTCTCATTAGCACTCGTGGCCAGCTACAAGGCATTTCTCATCACATATACTCTCACCATTTGTGTTTCAGACCGAAGCAATGCTCCACGAAGTTCCACAATCACAATATCCTTCACAAGGTGTTTACAACGCATAGAAGCCATCAATTAAGCATGGAAGGCATAACAATATCCAAACAATCCACATATAAGGACTCACGGTCATGCTAGACACCAATGTATAGGAACTCGTCACCATGCTTATACATCGTACTCGATCATTTAGCAATTAGCAATCAAGACCCGACTCCTATTCCCTCAAGCTAGGGTTAAACCAAACACTTACCTCGAATGCTCCAAACTCAACTCAATCCTCCAGTATAGCTTTACCCCTCGAATTCACCACCAAACCGCTCGAATCTAATCACAAATTACTTGAATGTATTAACAAATGCTACTTGAATCAATTTGAATGCATGAAAATGAATTTCCCAAAGTTTGTTCAAAAATTCCGAAAATGCCCCCGGGCCCACGTGGTCAAAACCCGGGGTTAGAACCAAAACCCGATTACCCATTCCCCCATGAATTCATATATATAAGTTATTTTGGAATCGGACCTCAAATTGAGGTCCAAAACTCCCAAATTTAGGAACCCTAGTTCTACCCTAAATTCCCAAATTCCCCCATTAAAATCCTTGTGTTGAAGTTGAAATTATGTTTAAGGATGTTAAGGAGTATAGAAAATCAGTTAGAAATCACTTACCAATCGTTTTGTAGAAGTAGAATCGTTTGGAAAATCGCCTCTTATGTTTTGGGTTTTGAAAAAGTGAAAAATGACTGAAAATCCCGACTTTATATACTGTACTGAAGACCCGGCGCGGACCGCACAAAAATGCCCCGCGGCCGCGCCGAGGAAGGGTGGGGACACCCCTCTCTAAACCTTCCAGCGCGGACCGCACTGTTTTGGAGCGCGACCGCGCTGGAGGAATGAACCCAAATCCCACTCTCTGAATCTCCCAGCGCGGACCGTGCTGATATGGCACGCGGCCGCGCTGGTCGAACTGGAATTCACTGGCCGTCTGAACCTAGCCACGCGAACCGCGCAGAAATGCACTGCGGCCGCGCGGCTTCCAGCGCGGACCGCGCGGAAATGACTGCGGCCGCGCTGGGGGCCTGCAACACCTGGACCTGCAAATTTCTGATACTTTAAGCTTAAGCCCTCCCGGGACCACTCAAACTCACCCGAGCCCTCGNCTCGGGAAAACAGAGTAGAAGTTCAATTAGTATTGAGAAACCAAACCGCACGACAAGAAAGAACAAAGGAGAGATTTTTCCTAACTTGGCAGCCTCTGGGGGATAAGTACAGACGTCTCCGTACCGATCCCTCAGACTCTACTAAGCTTGTTCATGAGTTGTGAGACCTATGAAACCTAGAGCTCTGATACCAACTTGTCATGACCCGGATTTCCCACCCTCGAGGGTCGTGATGGCGCCTACTAATAGGAGCTAGGCAAGCCAACTTAATTAACAAATTAATTAAACACATGTTCTTTTTTAACAATTAACGGCATTAAATAAAGGTGACGGAATTAAAATCATTAGCAGAAGACTTAAATTTATATAACTGAATAAAATACAGAAATTCCAACATACGTCTCTACCCCGGGACTGGAGTCACATACTCACGAACGTCTAAGGAGTACTACATACAAAGTCTGAAATAACAAATCTGTTTATCTCGGGTACAATGAGATGACAGCCAAATGTAAAGATAGAAGGGAGACGCCGGGCCTGCAGATGCCTGCGAGCTACCTTGGGTCTCCCTGGACTGAAGGTTTGCCCCCGTGCTAATGCTGCTGCTGTTGCTCAATACCTGGACCTGTGCAAAAATGCACAGAGTGTAGCATCAGCACAACCGACCCCATGTGCTGGTAAGTGCCTAGCCTAACCCCGGCGAAGTAGTGACGGGGCTAGACTGGAAGCCACATAAACCTGTGCAATTATAAATATACAGCAGAAATCGAAGTACAAGGCAACTAACACTATGGGAGGGGAAACATGTTGTGGGGGATAACAATATTAACAGTAAATCCAAAGTAATCAATCTAGGTGCAATTTATAATTTCCGACGATCAAGAAACTAATACCAACACCAAACACATTTGTATCACTGACTATTGCGGCGCGCAACCCGTCCCTAATATATTTCTGTTGCGGCGTGCAACCCGATCCACAATTATCACTGTTGCGGCGTGCAACCCGATCCACAATTATCACTGTTGCGGCGTGCAACCCGATCCACAATTATCACTGTTGCGGCGTGCAACCCGATCCGTAATGTATACCTCTCAATCTTGCCCAAGCAACAGTCACAAATAAAGGCAAGGGAGTAAACAAGTATTTGGAAGGAAATCCCAACAAGGGTACACAAACAACCAATAACAACCATGCAAGAGCAAATCATTATCTCTCTTTTTCTTTCATTATCATATCCTAGTTCTCATTAGCACTCGTGTCAAGCTCCAAGGCATTTCTCATTTCATATGCTCTCACCATTTGTATTTCAGACCGAGCCAATGCTCCACGAAGTTCCACAATCACAATATCCTTCACAAGGTGTTTACAACGCATAGAAGCCATCAATTAAGCATGGAAGGCATAACAATATCCAAACAATCCACATATAAGGACTCACGGTCATGCTAGACACCAATGTATAGGAACTCGTCATCATGCTTATACATCGTACTCGATCATTTAGCAATTAGCAAACAAGACTCGACTCATATTCCCTCGAGCTAGGGTTAAACCAAACACTTACCTCGAATCTTCCACAGTCAATTCAATCCTCCAGTATAGCCTTACCCTCGAATTCACCACCAAACCGCTCGAATCTAATCACTAAATTACTTGAATGTATTAACAAATGCTACTTGAATCAATTTGAATGCAATAAAATGAACTTTACCCAAAGTTTGTTACAAAATTACCGAAATCGCCCCGGGCCCACGTGGTACCGAAAACCCGAGGTTACGAACCAAAACCTGACTTACCCACTTCCCCATGAATTCAGATATATAAGTTATTTGGAATCGGACCTACAAATTGAGTACCAAACCCCAAATTTAGGAACCCTAGTTCTACCCTAAATTCCAAATTCCCCCATTAAATCCTTGTTTTGAAGTTGAAATTATGTTTAAGGATGTTAAGGAGTATAGAAAATCAGTTAGAAATCACATACCAATCGTTTTGAAGAAGTAGAATCGTTTGGAAAATCGCCTCTTATGTTTTGGGTTTTGAAAAAGTGAAAAATGACTGAAAATCCCGACTTTATATACTGTACTGAAGACCCGGCGCGGACCGCACAAAAATGCCCCGCGGCCGCGCCGAGGAAGGGTGGGGAAACCCCTCTCTGAACCTTCCAGCGCAGACCGCACTGTTTTGGAGCGCGACCGCGCTGGAAGAATGAACCCAAATCCCACTCTCTGAATCTCGCAGCAGAGACCGCATTGATATGGCACGCGGCCGCGCTGGCCGAACTGGAATTCACTGGCCCTCTGAACCTAGCCATGCGGACCGCGCGGAAATGCACCGCAGCCGCACGGCTTCCAGCGCGGACCGCGCGGAAATGACTGCGGCCGCGCTGGGAGCCTGCAATACCTGGACCTGCAAATTTCTGATACTTTTAAGTCTAAGACCCTCCCGGGACCCACTCAAAACTCACCCGAGCCCTCGGGGCTCCAAACCAAACATGCACATAACTCCAAAAACATCCTACGGACTCATCCGTGCGATCAAATCGCCAAAACAACATCGAATTAGGCCTCAAGACTCATGATTTCCTTCCAACTTCCATGAAACATCAAATTTAGAGTTTTTAGTCCAAAACACGTCAAACGACGTCCAAATCTAACCAAACTTTACAGCAATTGCTTAAATCTTATTTAAGACTTGTGCCGGGCGTCGGAACAAAAATACGAGCCCAACAGCACAGTTTTCTAAACAAATAACGCTTTCAAATTCTTTAATTATTTTCAGAAAACAATTTCACACAACAATTCATTTCTCGGACTTGGGACCTCGGAATTTGATTCCGGGCACACACCCAAGTCCCAAAATTTCCTACGGACCCTCCGGGACTGTCGAATCACGAGTCCGGGTCCGTTTGCCCAAAATGTTGACCAAAGTCAAACTCAATCAATTTAAAACATCAAATTTATTAGTTTTCTCACAAATCCACATTTAAACTTTCCGGTTACGCGCCCGGACTGCGCACACAAGTCGAGGCAACCCCCAAGTGAGGTTTTCACGGCCTCGGAAGTACAAGTTGAGTGGGAAATACGGTGATGACCCTTTGGGTCATCACACTTTTCAATGGAACAGTGTTTTTTTTTTTGAAGATTTTTGTTGTTTTTGGTTTTTTGAAGAATTAGATCTAGAAGTTGGATTTGAAATTCAAACTTGGAAACTCAGATTTTCAGAGAATGGATTTTGGGGGGAATTTTGAGGCTCCCAATTTTGGGAATTTTTCAGGGGTTCCAAACTTGTGAATGAAGCAAAGAAGACTGCCTTTTATGGGCATCAATGAGGGCAACCCTCAGATTTTGTGTTTTTCTTTTAGTCCTTATTTTATTTTCACAATAGTCCTCTACTTATTGACTTGCTTCTCAAGTAAACAACCTAACTTTCTGAAATTAGAACTAAAGTCCTATTCTAGAAGGTTCTAGGTAATTCTAGTATAACCTACAGCATTC
Organism: Nicotiana attenuata; assembly: GCF_001879085.1. NCBI lineage: Eukaryota > Viridiplantae > Streptophyta > Magnoliopsida > Solanales > Solanaceae > Nicotiana > Nicotiana attenuata. Next base: position 37,485,669 of record NC_031991.1, on the reverse strand, counting down.
TTATGCATTTCTAAGTACCAAAATACCCCTGAATTCAGCCTGAAATTACTGACTAGCCTAACTAAGCCTCAGCCCCTTTTTATCCCTGAAATTGTTAAACATGCTGACTATTCTAACCCTTCTAACTGACCATGGTTAATCAATCTACAAAACTTAAGAGCTAATCACCTATGTCCAAACAACTAGCCTAATTAACATGAAGCAAACTAAATGAAATGAGAACAATTACACTAAACTAAACTAAAAAACATTAATGAACACCATTAGACTAAACTATGGGTTTAACCATGAACATTTAAGCTAGCAACAGAAATCATCATTATTTATACTAAATCAGAGAATTGAAGGGATGTTCACTGAATTAAAAACTAATAATCGAAAATAATAATTAACCTAAGACCTAAACAATAATCAAAACATCTAATTAATCAAAAGCAATACCAAGAACCCAGGGAAACTCACCGGACTAATTCAGAAAACAAATTGGGCGATCCCCAATGAAATTAGCATGTTATAGACCGTGGATTCTTCACGAGGAGGTTGAGGAGGCCCTGAGATGTCGATTTGGTAGAGTTTGGAAGAACTAGGGTTTCGCCGAAAAATTTTGATTTAAGATTCGAAGTATTCCAGTCAGATTTGAGGGACGGGGCTTTGGGGGTTTGATAGAGGATGTCAAGGCGGTCCTATGGTGTCATTTTGGACTGGTTTGGGAGAGGTGGGTTTATGGCCGGAAAACTTTGATCCGATATTCGACGGATTCTGGGTGTGTTTGAGAGAAACGGATGGTGGATTTGGATAGAGGAGGACGAGGGGAATCCAGGGTGTAATTTTGGGTGGGAAAGGATGTCGGCCGCCGTCGTGAGGAGATTTCCGGCGGCGGAGCACGGCGGAGCACGGCGGGGTAAGGCGGCGCTACAGGCTTGGTTTGGGGTGTGATGAGGGAGACGAGACGGGGGGGGGGGGTGAGTGGGATCCGACCATTTTATATTAATAACACCCAAGCTTCCCAGCCGTTGATTTAATCAACCTCGACGGCTTGGATTTAAACCAATGAAACGGGGTCGTTTGGGTGGTCTCTGAACCGGACTGGGTTGGGAAGGGATTTGGGCCTGGTCTAGACGGGTCTGAAGGGGTTTTTGGCTGAGCAGGTTTAATAAAAATGGCCCAATTCGGGTCCTTCACTAGGCAACTCTCATTTAATTATTTTCTCCTTATTATTATTTTATTTATTTATTTTTGTATTTCATTTTGTATTTTTCCTGATTTTATAAAAATGCAAAAAATAAAAATGAAACCTAATTTATCTCCAAAATTAAGCTAATTAATTCCTAAAATTGTTCAAAATCTATTTCGTGACAAATTCAACAATTAACGATTAAAAATGCAAAAGTGGACTATTTTTGTTATTTTCTTTATATTTTGTTCTAAAAACAACTTAAACACTAAATAATCCTAAACTATGAAATTAGATCCTAAATGCACGCAAATGTCGAGCGTATTTTTATATTTTCATAAGAAAAATGCACAAATAAAATGCAAACAATTAACAGAAAATAACACAAAATTCACAAAATTGTAAAATAATGAAAGAAAAATCATTTGTTTGAATTTTGGGAATAATTCACTTATGGCAAAAATCAGGTGCTCACAGCTGCCCCTCTTTGCTCGGGAACACGAAGAGTTCTCGGGCAAAGACAAGTGAGCGGATACGAGCGATTTTTGCCCGTTTGACTATTCCGTGTGAAGCATTTTTGAAAACCGTCTGACCAAACCCTGCTTCAAGGGTTGCCTACATATCCTTGGCTAAAAAGGAATCAGGTCAGTGTAGTTCGGGAAGGTTTGGTAGCTGGGACTACCACGAGCTGTGATTTCACTGTTGTTGCTGCTGCTACTGCTCGCTGACCTCCTTATTACACCGTATTGAAACAAAAGAAGCTAGCCTACGCTATGATCTATGAATTACAAAAGTCCTATCTATGTCTTGATCTTGCGGTTCTTGTAGTTCTGAACTTGTATCCTTCTGATGGAATTCTTGCGTTGTTGCCTTGAATTGTGATCGAAGATGTTTTGCCCTTCCTCCGAGTGATGCTTGACTGCTGAAATTTGAAATGTATGCCTCTATTCTCCAGGCAGGCTCCTGATTGCTGACACTTGAAAAGTATTCCCTTGTTCTCCAGGTGGGCTCCTGACTGCAACAAAATAGACAAACAAGAAATTTTCTGCCCCAGTTTGGTGGCTGGGTCACGATCATGTTATACTAAATTAATTAAAACTTAAAACTACTTA
>NC_031991.1:37415416-37481417 GCF_001879085.1 Nicotiana attenuata | reverse complement strand
CCAAACACCCTCCATCTTGTTTCATTGTTCATGAATTGATATGTACTAGACCCTTGTATTTCACACGAATCCCAAAGCACGTCAATTGCCACCCACTCAAGATGTATGTTGTTCTTTCTTGACTTAAACCCCTGGTCCGGTCATTGAGGTCTACAGCTCCCCCATTTGCCATGATAACTTTGACTTCTGCTTGGAAGGTCTTGCTTGTCACTGGTTTAACACCTTTTTATCAAGCTTATCACAGGAAACCTTTGATCTGTTCGCCCTAACCCTTCATTTGTTGCATCGTTCATGAATTGACATATACCAAGCCTTTGCATTTCACAAGAATTCCCAAAGCATGTTGATTGTTGCCAACTCGGTGTGCCTGATTTTCGTTCCTGACTTGACGCTTTGATGTGTTCACCAGATCCCGTTTTGTTCAATTGGAAAGCTTGGTGGCAGATTTTGAAGTCATTTCTCACTTGCTATGACCAAACAGACTCAGGAGGAGGAAGTAAATGAAACAAAAGGAACAGAGTGAAGGACAAAGGAAAGAGATGATTCCTAACAAGAAAACTACGAAGTAGAAACCTATCAGGCGTGGATACCAACTCTAATGACCATGACATGCACCTGTAGATATTTCGTCAAGCAAAATCTGATGATCAGCTCTTGTTGTACCTTTTTACCATGAAACTGGGCTTCAATGCTCCGCTTATCCAATCTGATTCACAATCCTTATTCGACTTGTAGTGCCCGAAGGGTTTTTACCATCAAGCCTCTCTCATTTCGTTCTTCCTCTCAACTTACAGTCGCCTCAAGGTGCCTGTGAAGTTTTTCACCAATAAGACTCTCTCATTTTTGATTTCTCTCAACTCACTTTGCCTTATGGTGCCCGTGAGGGTTTTCATCAATAAGACTCTCTCATTTTCCTTATTTTTCTGCTTGTACCGGAGTGTTGCCCCTGACATGAATCACTTCTGCTTGCTCGTCTTGGCACTTCTTGAAGATTGATCGGAAGGTCTTTCTTTGGACCGTAATGTGAGCTTTGGGATAAGGTTAGAAAGAAAGGGTGTCAAAGGCTGGAAACAATTCGACATGGGTTCAAAATTACAACTTTCGGAATCAACTTCTCACAACATACGCAACTTCTGCCCCAGTTTCTTTCTTGGGGGCTTATGGATTTTTATTTCAGTGTGACTGAACCTCAGAGAGAGGCTGCCTACGTACCCTTTCGGGATCAAGTCGAACGTAGTTCAGGTCATAGAAATTACTTTGTTGTTGCGATCTTTCCTTTCTTCCACGTTTCCTTTTCTTTCTTTTCATTTCTTTTCTTTCTCTTTCTCTTTTCTTTTCTTTTTCTTTTCTCTTTTTCCTCTTTTCTTTTTCTTTTCTCTTCTTTTTTCTTTTCTTTTCTTTTTTTTTCTATTTTTTTCTATTTCACTGTTTTTCTCTTTCTTTTCTTTTCTCTTTTCTTCTCTTCTCCTTCTCCTTCTTCTTTTTCCTTCTCTTTTCTTTTGGACTATTTTCCTCTTGTTTCTCCGCTTATTTTCCCCGCTCGGGCTTCTGAGTTTTGTTATCGATTCCGAAAGAGGGGTATGCAAGAAAATAACCGAGGCTCAAAGGGGTAACAAAGGATAAAGTGTTTGGATAGCAGAACAAAATGCCTTCGTCATTCCAATCTCCAAAACATGCCAAGTACAAACTACACAATCAAACAAGCATACGTAACATCTTTTGATTGCACCAGAATTAATAACCATATTTGCACATTTGCCTTCTACATTTGTCAATTGCCCAGCACCGTTGGATAACAACCACGGTACCACGAACGGCCCCTGTAGACTTGGGGCAAACTTGCCTTTGGCTTCAAACCGTTGTGGCATGATGCATTTCAACAGTATTTCTTTATGTTCCGTCTGCCCCAGTTTCACACAATTTGGGCTCGAAGTGATCTCAAAATGCCCTTACGTATTGCCCTCGAATGTCCTTACATCTTCAACATTGTTTCATTGCTTCATTACTAAACTAACTTTTAAAAACCAGGCTGAGAATTATGCGTGCATGTCATGTCACCAGAACCAGCATGAAAAGAATTGTAAAGGAGAAGAAAACTAAACAAAATGACTAGAAAGGGCAGGAAACAGAGAATCGCATTAGACTGACGGTGAAAGGGTTTAAACAACAGAACAAGCAAACAAACCTAGACAGCACTAAACAAGCTATTACGCCTAAACAAACACGGCCAAGTGAAAAGATAGAAGGGTTTGAGTCACAAGACAATATCCGGATTACAACCCTGAAATAACCCGGACAACAGAAATGACAACAAAATAAACCACCAAAACTCCACTCCGGCTGACCAAGAAATGGAGCGTCTTCCCAATTACCAAGCATGACATCTTAACCACTGAGTTTCGCATCAATGTTGTTGGAGCCTTCACCAATTTCAATATTATTGACTTCATTCAACAAGTTTCCGAGAGGGTTCTCATACTCCTTGTCACCATGGATATTCCCCACAAAATGTGCATCATCATGTGCAGGTAAAGGCTTCTGTGCAATGTTCTGGGTGGCACTGTCCTGGACCGCAATTATCCCTTCCTGAATCATTCTTTCTATCTCTCTTTTCAAATCCCGAAAATTTTGGACATCGTACCCCTGGACATTGGAATGGTATTCACACCTTTTAGAAGGGTCAAAGCCTTTTGCACGCTTGTCCACATGATTCAGAGGAATGGGTGCAATAAGGTTATATTGCTTTAGTTTCTCAAACAAGTTTGCATATGACTCTCCCAAGGGTGTGAAAGTTTCCTGCTTCTGTGCCCTCTCTTGCTTGAAATTTTGGCTGGCCCGCAAACCTGCTCCAGGGGGATTCTTGTAGGCTCTTGGGGGTGGGTAAGCATTTTGTGGAGCCGGGTACCGAAAAAGTGGTGTATGACTCTGGGAGTTATGTGGAGAGAAGTAGCATTGGGAAGGGTCACCTGGCGTACAAGGATGTCCATGGGGACGATGTCGGGGCCGGGAGTGTTGATTAGGAAAACCCATCGGATCACCTTTTCTGCTTCCCCTTCCCCCACCCAAGCTTGCTGGGATATTCGGAATGTCATTCGAGCAACTCATGATCTTGCGTGACTTGATTCCCTCATCTACTAGCTCCCCCATTCTTAACACCTCATCGTGAGCAACCTCGGAGGGATAATATTGGGCGTTATGAGCTTTTGGTGGGTGTTCATTGTTGAGAACTGTGTTTGTGACCGGAGGGCACTTTTGGGAAAAGATAGTTGGAAGACGAGTGATGGAGCTACTAGGGTGGTGTCACGACCCCAATCCCGGTCGTGATGGCGCCCAACACTAATGCTAGGCAAGCCCGACCAATTAAATACTCTCAACCCAAATTCGCAATCCGTTAACAAATAATACGATTAAAATAGTAAATATCAAGTTTCCAATCCGGAACTAGATAAAATAGTACGAAAAATAATAATGAATATACCAAATATTCCCCCAATAGATCTGGAGTCACGAGTCTAGAGCCTCTAAATGTAACAGAGTAATATATTCATAGTAATAAAGAAAGTCTAGGATAGGGAAAGACAAATGTAATAAAGGGGAGAAGTCGGGTCCTGCGGACGTCAGGCAGCTACCTCAACAACTCCTAAACCGAAATCCAAGAAGACAACAAACAACTCCACTAAATCTCCGGAGCACCTGAATCTGCACACATGGTGCAGGGAGTAAAGTGAGTACTTCCAACTCAGTGAGTAATAAACATATATAATGGCTGAAAGTAAGAAATTCCGAAATATTACAATATAAAGCTATAATCAGCGATTCAGCACATAAAACGATGAAACAACAACAATATCAGGACAAATAAGACAATTAGGTATAAATGCATGAATGCAATGCAATGCACATGACCGCTGCGGCGCGCAGCCCGATCCATTTGGGTACCCGCGCTCACTATGGGGGTTCAGACTCTGGAGGGGCTCCTACAGCCCAAGCGCAATATCATCGTAACATTCGCTGCGGCGTGCAGCCCGATCCACACTCAGTCCAGATATATATATGCATGCAAGCCACTCGGGCACAGTCAAATTGTTCATTTAGTTTCAATTATTAGGAATTATAGAGCTAAGTGTTTAAACCTTTATTTATTTACTAAACATTTCGAGGCAGTGTCTAACTCAGGACTGATATCATGAAATATGCTAAACATCATGGAAGCAGTGATAAGGATCCCTGAAGGATGCAAATGATAGGCACAAAGCCCCGAACACATTCATAAAATCCAAGTAGGATGATTACCAAACAATTTCTAGTCAAGAACACGGTACGAACATCAATCGGAACAGCCTAGGTCAAAATCCCCAGTCACTATCGACCCCGCACTCGTCATAGAGTACGTGTCTCGCCTCAATATAGCGTCACAGTGTGATACACCGGGGTTTCAAACCCTCATGTCATCATCTACATCTATTACTCACCTCAAGCCGGCCACAAGTCTAGCTCGCTATGCCCTTGCCTTTCGAATTAACCTCTTCGCACGCCGAATCTGATTTAAACCACAACGAATACATTACAATAGGCTAAAGAAACATAACCCAATCGAAAAGACTCGAAAAACACCAAAATTCACGAAGTTGGCAAAACCCGAGCCCCGGGCCCACTTCTCGAAAAATTACGAAATTTACATCACTGGATTCCTCGTCTTGCCACGAGTCTACACATACCAATTTTACCAAAATCGGAGTTCAAATGCCCTTTCAAAATCCATTTTTTTACGTCACAGCTTTCCAAGCCCTAACTTGACCCGTTTTTGATGAATTTTCCACAATTTACATGTAATTTCTACCATAAACTCGAATAATTAGGCCAAGAGACTTACCTCCAATTTATTCTTAGTCAAAACCCTTGAAATTCCTCGCCCAAAGCTCTCCAAGTCGCTTAAAAATGGTGGAAACTACCTCTTGTTCGCGGATGAAATTTAATATTTTAAACCCTTCTGCCAACAGCGATTTTCGCTTATGCGGTCCCGCTTCCGCTTATGCGGGACCGCTTCTGCGGCCAAAATTCCGCTTATGCGGTCTTCACTTAAAAACCCAACGTCCGCTTTTGCGTCTCCTCATCCGCTTCTGCGAACCACTCAAGACCGCTTCTGCGGTTTATAGTCCGCTTCTGCGGTCTCGCATTTGCAAAAAACTGTTCCGCTTTTTCGCGGTAAACACTCTACCACGGCTACGAACCGCGTTCTGCGCTCCTTTCCCGCTTCTCGCGGTAACCGCTCTGCGGTCGATTCCGTCGAGAAGCGGTAAGTACCAGATGACAGAAAAACTGAACCTGCAACACACCTCAAAACGCTCGTTTAACCACCCGAATTCACCCCGAGGCCCCCGGGACCTCAACCAAAAACACCAACACATCCTAATACCTTATTCAAACTTGTTCCAATCTTTAAAACACATTAAACAACGCTGAAACCATCAAATCACATCGAATTCAAGCCTAAGTTTCTTAAAAACTTCCGAATTACGCATTCGATAAAAAACCCGACCAAAACACCTCCGAATGACCTGAAATTTTGCACACATATCCAAAATCACCTAACGGAGCTACTACAACCCTCGGAATTCCATTCCGACCCTCGGATCAAAATCTCACCTATCCACCGGAATTCGCCAAAATGCCAACTTTGCCAATTCAAGCCTAATTCTACTCCGGACCTCCGAAATCACTTCCGATCGCACTCCTAAGTCACAAATCACCTCCCGAAGCTAACCGAATCACCAGAATTCACATCCGAGCCTTCTAACTAATAAGTCAACGTTCGGTTGACTTTTCCAAACCAAACCTTCCTTAAAGAGACTAAGTGTCTCATTTCCTATCCAAACCAATTCAATTAAACTCTAACTCACCCGTTGCTGATAATAAAACATGAAAGAGCAATAAATGGGGGAAACGGGGCTGTAATACATGAGACGATGGGTTGGGTCGTCACAGGTGGCTGGGAAAGCTGTGATAAGCAGGTAAGTATGGAGAGGGTGGAGGATCGCCTGGCGTTGTGTCCGGAGTTTGGGTAAGGACAGCATCTAGGAGGCTGGGTGGTGGCGGGGGTGGTGCCTTCCCAGTCATCCATGCCCGATACATGTCTGCCACGTGTTGTCTCAACATCTTTACCTCTTCTACCAACCCGTTGTCCTGTTCAACCAGTTGCTTTCGAGCACCGGTAGCAACCCATTCAGTTCTATTGTTGTTTGCCATTGCCTTTGTCCTTGCATTGTAAAGAAGAGTTACCACTTTAAAATCACAAACCAACCACCTCTCTGGAAATGACATGACAAAATGAAACCATCACGTTAGCGTTAGGGCATTTGACATATTGGTACCCCGCACATTTGGAGAGTGAATGCACCTAGGCAGTTAACAGTTCCCATTATGCTTTTGATCGGTCGCATGCGTCATCCCGGCCATTTCCTTATTTCCAATTGCACCCTTTCTTTTCCTTTTTTTTTTGTTCTCTTTTTTTTCTTCTTTTCACTCTTGCCTTTGTCTTCTCTTGTTCCTACTCTCTCCCTTTCTCGATTTTTCCTTTTCTTTCTTGTTTTCCGCTCTTTTCTTTTCTTTTTGCCTTTTTGTTGTTTTCCTCTCTTTTCTTTCCCTTTTTTTTTGGTTATGGTTGAATCCTATGGAGACTGCCTACGTATCATGACCCCGCATGAATCAGACCAAGCGTAGTTCTTGCAACTAAATGCAAAAATAAGGAAATAAATTTTGGGATTTTTCAAATTTTCAGTAATAAAATTTCGATTACAAAGCGACTAGATTACTTGTTTTTCTTGAAAAGGAAACTACAAGAGCAGAGTCAAAATAACAGAATACAGACTCGATGACTAGGAATACATCAAAGCTTTAAATCTTGGGGACTGTGGGGCATCACTCGGCATCGCCGCGGGCCTGCGCAAGACTGAGAATGTTTCGATGTCAACTGTAGGCTATTTAAAGAAAGCTGGCCATGTAATGACTTATTTTGACTTAAAAAAGAAAAGTGGCTATTTTTCATAAATATTTATTTAGAGAAAACAAAGACTCGGTTTTGCAAATACGGCCTTTCAGCACTTTCGAAAGGGAGATTTTAAGGCTGTGCCCGCAAACCGTTTTAAAATGACTCATGGTGGCTGTTCTTGCAAAAACAGCCTTCCGGCGCCCTTTTGGGGCATTCGGCTTATTTTAAACAAGAATGGCGGCACCCGACTTATTTTGACAAAAAATTAAAGTTTTGGTTCTTTTGGCTATTTTTGCAAAAGGGAGGTTGGATCCGATGAGGGTTGCCTACGTATCTCACATCCGGTGAGAATCAAACCAGCGTAGTTCGGGCAAATAAAACAAACTATTTTTGAAAACAAGACTCTTCTTTTCATTTTTCATTGGTAAATAAAACAAACTTAAAAAAAAAACTCTTCTTCTTTTTTTTCTTTCATTTTTCTCAAAAATCCGGCAGAATTTCGGCACTACTTGGACATTGGTTTTTCTAATATAGGTAATTAACTCTCTACACTGCTATCTCTCTTTTCCCATTTTGTGTTTTTCAATTTTTTCAAAGCCGGTCAGCATGCAAGTCCAAAACAGATAAATGCACAAGTAGGATGCATCAGGATGGTCCATTATTCCGGGTACACCTGTCCTAGACGGACCCAACCCCTGTGTTGAGTCCTCTAAGTCATATGCACGTGATGCAAATAAGCGTTCCTACTAGGGATCCGGCATGAGGTCAAGTTATTCTAGGTTCAAAACCTAGTTATATGTTCTAGACTGTGTATCCGAGCGGACAACTCGAGTCGAGGAGGGGGCTACGTACCGGGGACCCGCGAGATCGTCTGGCTTAGTAACTTGTCCGAGCCTCTTTCTTATTTCAGGGTATGACACTAACAGGATATGGAGTCTCAACCAGTAAGCACATCCCCGGAGGTGAGAAGAGAAGGGTTTCGGCACAGTTTATATACAGTTCAGATAATATCAAAGCGGTAAAGCATTTAGCACATTTAGCAGGAAACGTGTAGGAAATCAGATAAAGCCAAACATAACAATAATTCTAAGCTCGAATTCTTAAACCCTGAACCGAAGTTCTGGGTTTGTGTCCCCAGCAGAGTCGCCAGAGCTGTCACACCTCCTTTTTTACTACACCCCTGGAAGGGATATGATAAAGGGAGTTTTTCCAATTAAAGGACAATCGAAACGGGATTTTTATTAAAAGAATTCAGAGTATGGTGTCCCAAGTCACCGGTTGAATCCCGAATCGAGGAAATTATTGACTCTGTAATCGAGGAAATTATTGACTCTGTTTAACAGTCCGCGATCCAGAAATCCGAGTAAGGAATTCTGTTAACCCGGGAGAAGGTGTTAGGCATTCCCGGGTTCCGTGGTTCTAGCACGGTCGCTCAACTGCATATTTGGCTTATTTATTTGATTTTAGTACATGTTTTGACCTATGTGTTTTTAACTTTGAACCGCTTTTATTATTTTAAGAGAATTGCAACGTCGTGAAAACATGTCTCGAACCGCGTCACATAAATGCACCCGCGATTTTTGACACATTTCGACTTCGTTGAGATTTGGATTTGGGTCACATAAATGTGCACCCGTATTTAAGAAGGTAAAATTATTTAAGTAACGGCCCTAAAGCAACTGACGTGTTATTATCTTTGGGGAAAGCCGTGAAATTCGCTAAACGGTCCTTCCCGAATTCTAAGTGTTTAATATAGACATTTAAAGAGGGCCCCGCAATTTATGTGTTTTGTTTAGCGAGGCTCATCTCATTTATTATTTAAAAGGCAAACCTAAAGCAACTATGATTCTCTATTTCATATTGTCTCTAAAGGGCCCTAATTAACTACCATACTTGAAAAGGTCAAATTCTTATTGTTCGATCTCAAATCAATTAATTCGACAACATAATAAGTAAGATACAAGGCTCTGTCAGTGATTCGTCTAAAACAAGCCCAGATTGCAGGTACAAAGGGCAGGACATTTTTGGGCCTGTGACGCAGGGTCCAGGCCCAAGGCTTGCTGGTGCGGGTATCTCAAATGAGAGCTGAAGGTGACTGTTTGGGCCTGGTGTTTGAGCCCAGTAGGACAAGGTCCTAATGTCAACCTATAATTCCACTTAACTGATTCACTCAAAAAAAAATTGGAACATGATTTTACTAACACAAAGCAGATCAACTATTTTTGAATTAAGCGATCTAACATTATTCACTCAAGTGACTCATGATTTCAGAATTGGACTACTGAAATAGCATACTGAAACACAAAAACCATTTGAACCTTTTTTTTATAACTACTGAAAACAACTCAAGTGTTTAATTCTCACGAATCTGAAAGGTAACAGTTTATACAGTCCAGTTATACAGTCTATAGTCTCATTAATACAATTGAAATTCTGGTTCAAATGAATCAATCACACAAAATTTCTAAACTAAACAATAACGGCAAGAGTTCAGGTGTAAGCATGCATTTCTTTATCATTTATACTTCAAATTTGTTGTCTACAGGTGAAGGTAATCTTCAGCATCACTTGAGCATGAGAAAATACCTGGAAATAGAATATAAATGGAGGAAAAGAGGTCAGCTAAGACAATAAGGAGCAGCAGCAATCGATAGACGAGTAACAATAGCCCAGGAAACAGAATCAGCCAGTCCAGAAGTAAATCAGTGATTCCGGAACTGTTTAAAATCAAGCAGGACTGATAGATCACCCAGAACAGCACCAAAATAACCCAAATAAACTTGAAAACGAACACAGAACACCTCTGAAACTTCCAGCAGACAAAAATTCAACTCAAACTAGCTTAATTGGACTCAAAATCACTCGAAATCAGTATTGTAAACCTCTGAAACCTCAGCCATCAGATTGTGAACTAGAAGATGTGGATTGATTAACTAGAAATCGAAATTAACCTAAAGGTTTTCAATGGAACGGTGTTTTTTTTTATTTTTGAAGATTTTTTGTTGTTTTTGGTTTTTTGAAGAATTAGATCTAGAATTTGGATTTGAAATTCAAACTTGGAAACTCAGATTTTCAGAGAATGGATTTTGGGGGGAATTTTGAGGCTCCCAATTTTGGGAATTTTTCAGGGGTTCCAAACTTGTGAATGAAGCAAAGAAGACTGCCTTTTATGGGCATCAATGAGGGCAACCCTCAGATTTTGTGTTTTTCCTTTAGTCCTTATTTTATTTTCACAATAGTCCTCTACTTATTGACTTGCTTCTCAAGTAAACAACCTAACTTTCTGAAATTAGAACTAAAGTCCTATTCTAGAAGGTTCTTAGGTAATTCTAGTATAACCTACAGCATTCTTATGCATTTCTAAGTACCAAAATACCCCTGAATTCAGCCTGAAATTACTGACTAGCCTAACTAAGCCTCAACCCCTTTTTATCCCTGAAATTGTTAAACATGCTAACTATTCTAACCCTTCTAACTGACCATGGTTAATCAATCTACAAAACTTAAGAGCTAATCACCTATGTCCAAACAACTAGCCTAATTAACATGAAACAAACTAAATGAAATGAGAACAATTACACTAAACTAAACTAAAAAAAACATTAATGAACACCATTAGACTAAACTACAGGTTTAACCATGAACATTTAAGCTAGCAACAGAAATCATCATTATTTATACTAAATCAGAGAATTGAAGGGATGTTCACTGAATTAAAAACTAATAATCGAAAACAATAATTAAACTAAGACCTAAACAATAATCAAAACATCTAATTAATCAAAAGCAATACCAAGAACCCAGGGAAACTCACCGGACAAATTCAGAAAACAAATTGGGCGATCCCCAATGAAATTAGCATGTTATAGACCGTGGATTCTTCACGAGGAGGTTGAGGAGGCCCTGAGATGTCGATTTGGTAGAGTTTGGAAGAACTAGGGTTTCGCCGGAAAATTTCGATTTAAGATTCGAAGTATTCCAGTCAGATTTGAGGGACGGGGCTTTGGGGGTTTGATAGAGGATGTCAAGGCGGTCCTATGGTGTCATTTTGGACTGGTTTGGGAGAGGTGGGGTTATGGCCGGAAAACTTTGTTCCGATATTCGACGGATTCTGGGTGTGTTTGAGAGAAATGGATGGTGGATTTGGATAGAGGAGGACGAGGGAAATCCAGGGTGTAATTTTGGGTGGGAAAGGACGCCGGCCGCCGCCGTGAGGCGATTTCCGGCGGCGGAGCACGGCGGGGTAAGGCGACGTTACAGGCTTGGTTTGGGGTGTGATGAGGGAGACGGAACGGGGGGGGGGGTGAGTGGATCCGACCATTTTATATTAATAACACCCAAGCTTTCCCAGCCGTTGATTTAATCAACCTCGACGGCTGGGATTTAAACCAATGAAACGGGGTCGTTTGGGTGGTCTCTGAACCGGACTGGGTTGGGAAGGGATTTGGGCCTGGTCTAGACGGGTCTGAAGAGGTTTTGGGCTGAGCAGGTTTAATAAAAATGGCCCAATTCGGGTCCTTCACTAGGCAACTCTCTTTTAATTATTTTCTCTTTATTATTATTTTTTTATTATTTATTTTTGTATTTTATTTTGTATTTTTTCTGATTTTATAAAAATGCAAAAAATAAAAATGAAACCTAATTTATCTCCAAAATTAAGCTAGTTAATTCCTAAAATTGTTCAAAATTTATTTCGTGACAAATTCAACAATTAACGATTAAAAATGCAAAAGTGGACTATTTTTGTTATTTTCTTTATATTTTGTTCTAAAAACAACTTAACCACTAAATAATCCTAAACTATGAAATTAGATCCTAAATGCACGCAAATGTCGAGCGTATTTTTTATATTTTCATATGAAAAATGCACAAATAAAATGCAAACAATTAACAGAAAATAACACAAAATTCACAAAATTATAAAATAATGAAAGAAAAATCATTTGTTTGAATTTGGGGAATAATTCACTTAGGGCAAAAGTCACGTGCTCACAGCGCCTGATGGCCTGTTAAGTGCATAAGACTGCCACCATCTACGGGCCCTGCCCTCCTGCTGAAAAGTAGTGAAGTCGACTCCATGCGACTCCAATATCCTCATATTGTGCAGTCTATCCCTGCACCTGTCAATGAAATCCTAGGCATCCTCATGACGCTCACCCCCGAAAACTAGAGGGTGCAACCTGGTCCATCTGTCCAATAACTTCTACGGATCGCCGTCCACAGCTGGCCTGGGCTGGGGTGCCGCTGCAGCAACTGGCTGAACCCCCTCCGCGGGTAGTGCACCCGGAGTATGATAAACTGCGGCTGTATGACCTGGGGCCTGTGCGGTAGGGGTCTGTGCTCCCCCTCCTGCCTGTGAGGTAGCTGGATCTGCTGGAAATAAACCAGCCTGAGTCATAGTATCCATGAACCGAAGCATGCGGCCCATGACCTCTTGAAATCCCGGTGCTTTCATGAAGTCCACCGGAGTAGGCACAGCTACGGGCACCTCGCCCTGCTCCTCAATAATGGGATCCCTCGCAGGATCTGCTGGTGGTGCAACTGGAATAGCTCTGGGACGCCCTCGTACCCTACCACAGGCCGGTGCCCTCCCCCGGCCTCTACCTCGGCCTCTGGCAACGGGGGGAGCAGCTCCTCCCGGGTCCGGAACGTCGGCGGCACGGGTCCTCACCATCTGTGAGAGAATAGAAGAGGAAATTTAGTACACTGACAACTGCACGATGGAAACGAATAAAGAATAGTCTTTCCTAATACCCTATAGCCTCTCGAAGATAAATACAGACGTCTCCGTACCGATCTACAAGACTCTATTAGGTTTTCCCATAACTTGTGAGACTTACGTGAACCTAGTGCTCTGATACCATGTTGTCACGACCCATTTTTCCATAATAGGTCATGATGGCGCCCGACACCACTGTCAGGCCAGCCGATGCGAAAATGTGATTAAATTCTCATTTTACTTTAACCCAAACAATTATAATAGATTTTTCGAATTAAAGGTAAGACCAGTAAAGATCATAATGTATCAAAATAACAATACAACCCAAAAATAAATGTCTACTACTGTGTGTGCCAAAACCTGGTGTCACAAGCTACGGGCGACTAGTAGAATATACACAAAAGAATAATATACTATCCTACTGTCTGAATCAGGATAGACAGAAACAAAAGTACAAGGAAGGACTTCTTCGGCTGCGGATCGGCATAAAAGAGAAGCAGCTCACCGTAGAAGTCCCAAGCGTGCTCACTGATGCGCACCAGAATGATGTCCAGATCCACCTGCCTCAAATCCTGTACATTTAAGTACAGAAGCGTAGCATGAGTACATAAACAACATGTGCCCAGTAAGTATCTCGTCTAATCTCGAAGAAGTAGAGACGAGAGGTCGACTTGATACTTACTAAGGTCAAGAGAATATAATAATAATGTGAGATATACAGCATGAAGGATCTCCAATGACACAAGTTTAAAAGAAAAGTCATATTCATGTTCTTGACCATAATTCAATTACCATTTTTCCTTTTTCATACTTAACAAGTAATCATGTCATGTCTAAACTTAAGCATATATATCATGCACAATCACGCCGAGGTTGACGGCCCGCTCCAACAGAAAATAAATTGTGCACTGCCGAGGGTCGAACGGCCAGAACCATAGATGCATCTATTCTCACCGAGGCGATCGGCCCGATCCTTAATTATCAAGAAAAATATCAAGAATGCAAACAAGGCTCATTTATATACAAGGAAACTCTACCAAGGCTCAACAAGCTCATATGTTCACTTTTCATTCCCTCAAGTCTCTAGCAAATCATAAATGATCATATTGGCAATAAAAATAATAGATATTCCCCAATTAGGCATGATGTGGGTCCTAAACTACCCAAACAATTAACATTATAGTAGCTACGCACGGACTCTCGTCACCTAGTACGTACGTAGCCCCCGCATTTAGCAACAATTACTCATTTATAATCCTATGGGGACAATTCCCTCTTACAAGGTTAGAAAGGAGACTCACCTCGCTCCGAAGCGCACTTCTAATATCAAGAACAAGCCCAAACCCTCAATTCGTAGCCGAACGAGCACAAACTAATTAAAATAAAGTAAGAACTAGTCAATAAAGGCTTACAAGGTTGAATTCTAACTATTTAACTGATTTCCCAACCTTTCCCACAAGTTTCCTAAATTTCGACTCCGGGCCCACGTGCCCGGGTTCCGAGATTTTTCGAAGGAAGTTGTTCTCTATTACCTAAGGATCACAAATATATGATTTCTAGTTCATTACATGGCAAATTACATGATTAAATCTTAGTTTTATTAAAACCCTAGGTCTAGCTCTAACCCTTGATTTTTGCTCAATGTTTTAGTGTTTAATCTACCTAATACACATGTATTTAAGCTAAGGATGAAGGGAAATTACTTACCTTACCAAGCTATGTGGAAACCCTCTCTTGGAAGCACCCAAATCGCCTAAGTGTAGAGTGAGAAATGATAAAAATGGCTTTGGGTTCGAATTAAATGAACCCCTCTGCCCAGCTGTTTCCGCTTCTGCGGTGGGCTTTCCGCTTCTGCGGAGTCCGCTTCTGCGGAAATGGGCCGCTTCTGCGGTTCTGGCCCAAGATGGCTAGACCGCTTCTGCGGTCGAAGTGCCGCCTATGCGGAACCGCTTCTGCGGTTCCAGGACCGTTTCTGCGATTTTTCCCCTGGGCTGCCTTGGCCGCTTCTGCGGTGTCCTGACCGCATCTACGGTCCCGCTTCTGCGGCCCATGAACCGCAGATGTGGTTATGACAGAAGCAGCAAACTTTAGTCTTTTTTCCAAGTTCTAACTTCACTCGAGCCTTGCTCGTTTGACGCTCGAGGCTCCCGAGCCCCGCCCGAACATACCGACAAGTCTGAAATCATGAGGCGGACCTACTCGAACCCTCGGAACTCCCAAAACAACGCTAAATCTTAGAATCACCCCCTAAAACCAAATGAATCAAACTATTGAATCCTTGAGTTCTAAATTCTCCTCTAACGGGTCAAAACGCCCTTAAACTACTCGGATTGACACCAAATTTTACGGGCAAGTCTTAAATGACCTTACGGACCTGTACCAAGCTTCGGAGCCAAAATCCGAGCCCGATACCTATGGAACCAATGATTACTTAGTTTCTTTAATTCCTTAAAGCTTCAATTAAACAATTTTAGATAAAAATTCATTACTCGGGCTAGGGACCTCGGAATTCGATTCTGGGCATACGCCCAGGTCCCATATTTTCCCACGGACCCTCAGAAATTGCCAAATCGCGAATCCGGGTCCGTTTTCCCAAAATGTTGACCGAAGTCAAACTTGGTCTTTTAAGAAATCCTAAAGAAGCAAATGGGCATATTTTTACTCAAAACTCTTCCAATCCCTGAACCAATCGCCCCCACAAGTCATAAATTAGTTAAAGCAAGTACGGGAGGCTTTATTTAGGGGAACGGGGTTCAAAAAGACAAAACGACCGGTTGGGTCGTTACATGTACTAAAGTCACCTGGAATTTTTTAATACTTGAAGGATATACATTATTGATATGTGTAGGACTTTGTATGAGTATATAGTGATTGGTATAATACTAAAGGAGATTGGCTTGCTGAGAAAAGCAAAGGTTCTCACCTTTAATGGTAAACAATTCAAGACCTCTCGATTATCGAATGTTAACCAAATCAAGACCGTTTTCTCCGGGTATTACAATTTTTCGAACATGGTTGAAATGTTAGTGTAGTTTGAGTGTTTGTCATTGTATGTGGATATTTTATTTTCTTGTTTGAGCTAAGGGAATATGATTTGCCTGTTGTCACTATTTAATATTTCACTTTGAAACTATCCTGAATTCAGGTATATGTCATGTGACATGGACGATTGATTCATTTCTATGATTGAAAAGTAAAATGATTCATATTTTGGATTTCCTAGAAATTAAACTTCTCAGATTTTGTCTCTTAAAGTTTGAGACGGCTGAATTTACATAGCCTGCTTTAAGATTTTGTAATTCTTTTATCTCGACGTTTGAGACATTTGAATTTCATACCTTCTAAAGAAAAGGAATGTTTGAGGCATCTGAAGTTATCTTACAGCCAAGTTTTAAGGTTTATGCTTAGTTGTTACCTCGGGTTATTTTTTACTTGTTTTCTATATAATGAAACAAAATATGCAAATGAAAATCTTCCATGTTGGGCCCGTGCTTGCACGGACTAACCTCATCTAGTGTGTGTGTGTATATATAAGTAACCAAAAGAATTTGTTCCTCCCCTATTTATGTGCTATGAAGTAGTATTGGTATGGTTCCAATGAAATTGATTTAATTATTGTCACTCTTCTTAAATTGTTAATAGCAAGAATCGAATCTAAGAGTAAATGAAATTTTATTTTTAACTAAACAGAGCATTAAAACCGACTTCTTGCATATCCTTGTTCATATTTTTCTCGATTTATTTGTAGAATGAGCTCACAATTCATCATAAAATAGCAGTAGTGCTAGAAGCTTGCTCGTGTACTCAAATCAA
The DNA here is from genome assembly GCF_001879085.1 of Nicotiana attenuata. Taxonomy (NCBI): domain Eukaryota; kingdom Viridiplantae; phylum Streptophyta; class Magnoliopsida; order Solanales; family Solanaceae; genus Nicotiana; species Nicotiana attenuata. The sequence continues at coordinate 37,464,897 of NC_031991.1, read as the reverse complement.
CAATGTCCATAAAAGCTAGTAAAGAAGACCTTTCGGTTAATAGTAAATGATATTGTGATAGCAAATAAGAAAATCTCTTAACATGTATGAAATGTATGGACAATTAGCATAGAATGTGATATACGTCAAAAATGAAAAAAATGGGGAGTTTCCACTTTGTTCCATGAAAAAGACTTCTTTCTCCCTAATTTTCTTCTTGTGATATGTTATTTGATCTTCTTTGGGCACTCTACCTCCGTAAAATTAGGTAGGACCAAGACGGAATATTTGGAGTATAAGTTCAACGACGTGTCGGGGGAAGCGAATGTGAAAGTATGGCTTGACTTACAAGTCATCCCGAAGAGAAAGAGTTTCAAGTACCTAGGAACTATTATCCAGGGAGACGGGAAGATCGACGGAGATGTCACGCGCCGTATCAGGGTGGTATGGATGAAATAGAGGTTACCGTCTAGAGTTCTGTGACAAGAATGTGCCACTAAAACTTAAAGGTAAGTTCTACAGAGCAGTGGTTAGACCGACCATGTTGTATGGGGTTGAGTGTTGGCCAGTCAAAATTTCACATATCCAGAAGATGAAAGTAGCAGAAATGAGGATGTTGAGATGAATATGCGAGCACACTAGGGTGGATAAGATTAAGAATGAGGATATTCGGGATAGGGTGGATGTGCTCCCGTGGATGAAAAGATGCGGGAAGCGAGGCTTAGATGGTCAGGGGCGGATGCAGCAAGCGAGTGCCAGGTTCAACAGAATCCAGTACTTTCAACGCGGATCATAATTTATATGTAAAAATCTATTAAAATTACGAAAAATAGTGGATATGAACCCATAACTTTAAATATACTATGGGTTCAATGCTAAAGACATTAAAGGTTTAACCCATATAGTTTAAATCATAGATCCGTCTCTGTAGATGGTTCGGGCACGTGAGGAGGAGGAGCCTAAATGCTCCGGTTAGGAAGTGTGAGCGGCTGGCACTGGCAGGTAGAGGGTGGCCTAAGAAGTATTGGGGCAAAGTGACCAGGCAGGACATGGCACGGCTTCAAATTTTCGGGGACATGGCCCTTGATAGGAAGGTGCAGAGGTCGAGCAAAAGGGTTATAGGTTAGTGGGTAGTCGAGCGTTTCTCCTCTCTGCGTCGGCTAGTCTGATAGTGTTTTGTCTAGGACTACTAGCGGTTTATTGTTATGTTTTACATTTTTTTTTTTGTCTTTCACATTTTTGCCTTTCCATTTATTTGTTGTATTTTACGATATTGATACTATTTTTCTGGTTTTTGTTGTTGTTACGAATTTATTGTCTCTGAGCCGAGGGTCTTCCAGGAACAGCCTCTCTACCCCTTCGGGGTAGGGGTAAGGTCTACGTACACTCTACCCTCCCCAGACCCCACTTATGGGATTCTACTGGGTTGTTGTTGTTGTTGTATCATACTTCATTTATGGGATTTCACTAAATTTGTTGTAGTGTCACTTCTTTTGTTCGTCTTTCTCATGCACTATATTTCCACTTTACTAGACCTCCTTATATCCCATGAGCTCTCTGTAGACATCGAAATTTTAACGGATCAGCCTAAATCCTAAATTCAAGATACTACAAGATGACTCTTGAAATTTTAGGAGTCTAATATGGTTATTTGGAGGCTACTCTACCAAAAACCTAGCTTGGAGGCTACTATACCTCAACCTTAGGTCACTCCTATAAAAAGGGTTAAACATTCCCTTAAAGAAGATCTCAAATATAGAGATCATCTCAGCAATTCCATAAACTCTCAAAATATGCACAAAAAGACTAAATATACGGTCTCCGAAATTTCACAGAACTCTTGGAATATTCATTAAGAGGTCAAAGACATGTCAAATATGTCTTTCTTAAAGTCCTACGTTCGAGAAATACGCTGCTAAGGTACTCGAATCACGTAGAATAAATCGGAGGAAAGGATCAAGGCATAAACAGAGTTGCAACCTACAATGTTTATCAATAAAATCGTTTTTTCTTTATACTAGGTTTGCAATTGCAATTTTATTTTTCTCTGCATAAATTTGTTGCAAACAAATGGGCACGCCCAGTGGGGCCAGTTTTGCCCTTCATCTCTTCCTCATGCAAATCGAAAACTACAAGTTTCAAAATTATCTGTTGTGATAATCGAGTACTTCAAGCCTCGTCTTCAAATTTCGGCAAGTCTACACCCCAAACCTTGAATTTGGGGGCATTCGTAGACATCAAAATTTTAACGGATCAGCCTAAATCCTAAATTTAAGATATTACAAGATGACTCTTGAAATTCTAGGAGTCTATTAGGGTTGTTTGGTGACTACTCTATCAAAAACCTAGTTTGGAGGATACTCTACCTCAACCCTAGGTCACTACTATAAAAAGGACTACATATTCCGTTAAAGAAGATCTCGAAAATGGAGATCATCTCATCAATTTCATAAACTCTCGGAATATGCACAATGAGACCAAATATACGATCTCTGAAATTTCATGAAACTTTTGGAATATTCATTAAGAGATCAAAGACATGTCAAATATGTCTTGCTTAAAGTCCTACGTTTGAGAAATACGTCGCTAAGGCCCTCGAATCACGTAGAATAAATCGGAAGGAAGAATCAAGGAATAAACAAAGTTGTAACCTACAATATTTATCAATAAAATCCTTTTTTCTTTATAGTTGTTTGTGATTGCAGTTTTATTTTTCTCTGCATAAATTTATCGCAAACACTCTCCATGAAATTTTTTTAGTTTGGTTTTGACTTCCACCTATATTATCTAGAGATACATTCCTTTCTTATTCTCATTCATATATATATATATATGATTACTACCAAAAGTCATCTATTTCTTATATTCACGATGATAATCCTTCATCGCTTTGATATGGTAAGATTGCAAACTAACAAAAAGAATAGTGTGTTGCATATGAGCTCATGCCAAATAGTGTTAGGTTGCCCATTTGTATTGAGATGATCGAAACGGTCTTTGTTATCGGACTTCATCTACCTTTAGTGCGTGAATTTATGACCTTTTCATATTTAGGGTATTTAATTAAGTCAACCCCATGTCCAATAGGGCTCGTTCACCAATAGATAAGTTGAGGAGACATGTTCTTTTTGTAGAAACTTATGAAAATATTCACATTGCTAGCAATGTCCATTCAGTTAATAAAAGATAATACCTCTTTTCATAATTCACAATTATTGCCCCGCATCACACAAATAAGTGACGATTTAGGAAACATTAAACTAAGATAAAAAGACAAACGATATAAATTATATTCAAAATCAAATTATACATATGTGAGTCACATATATATGCTAAATATTGTTGACTTTAAACTAACTAAACTAAATTTAATTGCGAAAAAAGTACCTCCGCAATAAGATAAATGAAAAATACACTCGATGTCGAATATATACTCAAATGACAACTTAACGCACATTTAAATTTATCTCGTATAAATTACCATTTTTACTATATAAATTTTACGAAATAAAATTGTATAAAAGATATTTTTACCATTTTACTATATAAATTAATTATAGGGAATATTACCAAGATCCAAATGCAAGTAACGGAGAAAAGATCCCATGCAAAGTACAGGGGCAAAATTGTCAATTTAAGGGGATATTAGGGTGGTAGTGAAATTTGGAAACTTTTCGGGGCGACGCGGAGAGATACAGCGAAATATTTGGGGCTTGAGCTATTCCTTTATAAATACCACCTCAAACCCCCAATAGAGAACATAACAAACAGCAAGCATTCCACCTCCTAATTCTCCCCGCCGATCTCCTTCACACTAATTTCAGAAATCACTACAGAACAGTGACTGCAAATCTTGGCGATAATTTAGGGATTCAGAATCGATTTTCACGTCTCACTGTATGAACTTTCGGAATTAATTCATTCAAATGAGTATTGAACCCTTTAATCGGTAAAGTTCTTGATGAATTTATCACTCCATCTATGTTGAATTCGCCAATTATTCTTTTCTTCTCTGTTTGTTCAATTATTTTCTTGTTGGATAGATTGGTGAAACTTGCGGCTAGAGCTTTTTACGATGACATTACGACTAAAGGTGACAATCAGCCCAAATCTGGCAGAAGTGACAATCGAGGAATTGCGGTGGTTATTCTAGACGCACTCACAAGGTTCTCACTTTTACGTTTAATTAAGCTTTTGTAGCTATTTTGACTCTCTGAGGAAGATAAATAAATTACTTTGAAGCTGAAATATGATTCTACCTGTCAATACTTTTCCTTTCATCTATAGTCTGTTTTTACTTCAGAAAAGATTAATGTTCTGAAATTACAAGCTTAGCATCTTCAAACTCGCCCAGACACCCCAAATTGCATTGTGTGGAGCAGTATATGTGTGTATTAAAAATCATATATTTCAGGCGGCAATGGGTGAGGGAAGAAGACTTGGCAAAGGACTTGAAGTTGCACACAAAGCAACTCCGCCGCACCTTGCGTTTCTTCGAAGAAGAAAAGCTCATCACGCGGGATCATAGGAAAGAGGTTGGTTTTATGCTCTATTGCTACAAAGATTATTGTTTAGTTAGCTTTATGCTATCTTCTTGCCTTAGTTTCAGACCGAGTTTTCCTGATTTTAGATATCTGAAGCAGCACTGTTTGTTTCCTTAACTTAGCAATTGAATCCCTTTTACATAAATTCCTCTTAAGTAAATAGTAAGATGTGAGGAATCTGTTGTTTTGAGCATGCTAAGTTGTGTTTCTTTACCCCATTTTGAGTATTGATTTGTGATGTAATTTATTCAAACAACATCTTGTCTAAAGAATATGAAATTGTTACATTGTGTTCCTTTGCCTACCTACCAACACAAATAAATGATAGGAAGCCAAGTGTGAAGTTCGGTCCTACGAAGCTCATCAATGTTTAATCTAAGCCAAAATGAATCCTAGTTTGTTATTGCCTTACCCATTACTATGTTCTCTTACACGGAATACTCCTCCTAGTTGATTTTGTGGCAAATTCTATTTGTTCTTCACTGCCTTGGGAAGAAACTGAGACCTTTCAGACAAATGCACTGCGACAGCAAGGAAGAAGAGTTTTTCTATTAACAATACAATAAAGTACCATTTTGACTTTTATGAGCTCATTTTTAACCTTAGGCCTCATTAACTTAATTGCTAATGCCACAAACTAAAGGCGTTCTGATGAATGTTTACATTCTAAAAAAAAGGTGTTTACGTAAAAGCTGTGATAGGTGACAAGGGGGCTTTTGATTGCATATGTTGTCTGTGATGACGAGGGGTGATTTGCCCGCATTTTTATCCCCCCTAACCTAGTTGCTAATGTGCAACCAACTCCCTCCTCTTCCAAAAGGTGATGGGTGAAAAAGGGGTGATTCAATAATATGTTCGTCTGTTATTATCACATACTACTAACTTTTTCCAGATTTTGCGTACAATTACTTTGCAAAATAATCTGCCATTCATTCTCTGTCAATCTATTGTTGCAGGGAGCAAAAGGTGCAAAAGTATACAATGCTGCAGTTGCAGCTACAGTTGATGTCCTGCAGAATGGGAAAGAAGGAGATGACAAAATAAAGATGCATACTCATTCTTATTGCTGCCTGGACTATTCTCAGGTTCCCACCCCAAACCGCTGGTTGCTTAGTTAAATTTACCAAATTTGTAATTATTGAAGAATTCTGGTACTTCTAGTCATAGCATTTCCAGACTGACTGATCGACGAACAACCAAAAGATAATAGTAAAGGTTTTATCTAATTTTAGGTGGTCGAATTCAACTAAGAGAGACTTAAGTAATCTAAAGTAACACCAGTTTTGGTTATTATGGTACTAGCACAAGCATGATTGTTGACCAGGGATAACTTCTCATGCATCTTGGATATCTTTGATGTTTAACTATATTGCTACTTCCATCAAAGTGAAAGATTTTGGGGCATTTAAAATTCTGCAGATATTTGATGTCGTGAGGTACAGACTACACCGAATGAAGAAAAAGTTAAGAGATGAGCTGGATAACAAAAACACAGTGCAGGAGTATATATGTCCCAATTGTGGAAAAAGGTTCTGCCTTCAATACTGCTGAGTTTTAGCTTTTTGATAGGTATACCTTTCATGACAAAATTCAGGATTTTCCTTAAATATGCGAATTCAGATATACCGCATTGGATGCATTGCGGTTGGTGTCTCCTGAGGATGAGTACTTCCACTGCGAAAGTTGCAACGGGGAACTAGTGGCAGAGAGCGACAAGTTATCCTCTCAAGGGACTGTAGATGGGGATGATAAGGATAGGAGACGGCGTCGCGAAAAATTGGAAGACATGCTTCATAGGATGGAGGTTTGTCTTTTTTCTGTGTTGTGTTTAGATGTTATGTTGATATATAAAGTGCTGTCCACAATTTATTTTGTTTTTAATTCTAGGCAAACATTTGGTTATGTAATATTGGTCGATCTTGGGTGGGAGGTATTTGTGAATATGTTAAATGAAGCAAGAGCAAGAGCAAGAGTGCAGCTACAGTGAACTCCATAAAGGTTTATTGCTCCAGGTCTTTAGGTAGATATACGCACACACATACATGAGAAGAAGTCAATCAACTGTTTTAGCATGTATTGATCTATACACCTTTGCCATCCACCAAAATCTGCACCTGTTGTGTACAACTATTACTTACTATATCAGTAGATGTATTATCTATGATTCTGAACTTCTTTTGAATAAAGCGTAGTGTTTGCTGTTTTGCTGTACAGATATGATATACTCCCGGTGTTCCATTTTATACGACACTCTTTTCCTTTTTAATCTCTCGTTAAAAGAAAGACATCATTCTATATTTGGAAACTTTTTAACTTTAAACTTCCATTTTTTTAAACTTTAAACTTCCATTTTTTAAACTTTAAACTTCCATTTTAGCCTTAATGACATGCTCTTATAGCTATGGAAATGTAATTGCATGTCAAAGTTACCAGTTCTAGGGGTACTTTTAGTATGTGTCAAAAGTTCTTCCTTTCATGAAGTCTTGGTGCACTTATAAGGTTCCTATCTGTATAGAAGGGTGCAATTTGTAGAGAACCATATTCTTGTGTAGGGATTTGTATATACCAGCTCTGGTGTTGCACAATTGAATAATAAAAAGGTTCGTTGGATGTGACATCCCGTCGGGCATTTTGGTTTCAATGGAAAATAAAGGGTTCATTAACTATGGGTATTTGACTAGCACATCTTATTCCCGCAATCATCATTATTAGTTTTTTGGAAACAGCCTCTCTACCTTCACTGGTTAGGGGTAAGGTTTGCGTACACACTACCCTCCCCAGATCCCACATTTGGGAATATACTGGGTATGTTGTTGTTGTTGTTATCATTATTGGTTTTGCTTGTTGAGTCAGACAGAAAGAATTGTGTATGGGAGAGATGACAGTCTCTTGAAAATGGAATGCCAATAAGGAAAAACTTTGTGAAGAGGAAAAGTGATGACTTCGGAGTATTCCTTAAAAGCTTGATGAAAGATCTGCTGGACCAATAGGCAACAAGAGAATAAAAAGATTTCTAGCTAGTGTCTGTGTAATTAACTTGATGCTCTCACAAGCATTTGCGCTGCCGCCGTAGGCGCGCTTTGAGCCTACTAGCTAGCTATCTAGCCCCCGATAGCAAAGAGAACTAGAGAGCGAACAATAATTTAATTTGGCATTTTTCTTCAATGGATTAGTTCCTTTTTAATAAGCAGTGATTTCTTAATGGATTAGTGGACTGCTACATAAATTTTTGTGATGGTTGTGTAAGGATGCTCATAAGACACTTCTACAAAATATTCTGGTTTCATTTTGGTTTAGATGGACTAGCCTCTCTCTCTCTCTCTGCCAAACTGAATGCTTCTCTATATATATTTTGGTTTCAATATAACATGATATTTCTGGTAGCTTTAAATTATAACTTGTGGCCAAATTTTTTTAAGGAGAGATTGGATCTTGTTATCCAGTTTGATGTATTTGGCTTCGTACATCTTTGTATCTCATAAAGAAGATTCTCAACTACAAACCAATCAACTACTCAATCCCCAAACTAATTGGGACAATCCTAACTGCATCCATTTTAATGTTACTGCCCTTGGTTAGTTTATTTTGCTAATAATGAGCTAGAGGGGGTCGTTGTCTTGATTTCTATGGCCATTGATGAACTCTTAAGAGCTGATTCATCCATTCTTTTTTCTCTTATTGTAATCCCCGGATATCTAAGATAGTTGATTTGTTTTTACTATCTCTTTCCTGTGCATCTGGTTCAGTTTACTGAGAACTAAATTTTTTCTTTTGACCAAGTACTGATAACTAAAAGAATTGTAGGCACAACTCAAACCGTTGATGGATCAACTTAACAGAGTAAAAGATTTACCTGCTCCCGAGTTTGGAAGCCTTCAAGCGTGGGAAGTGCGAGCCAATGCTGTGGCCCGAGGTGCAAATGGAGATAATGCAAATGATTCAAAGTCAGGACAAGGATTTGGTGGAACACCTATGCCTTTTGTTGGAGAGACAAAGGTTCTTTTACCCAACTGGAAAAGGAAAAAAGAAATACTGTTGTTACAGGGTTTTACTTGGAAGCTCATCGTTATGTGTTTCTAGTTGCTTCTTGGAAATGCACTGCAGTGAATTTGGTGTATATTCTTGCTCATGCATCACAGTTATGACTCCTGCACCCCTACATGAAATTTTCCAAAAATTGACCCAAATATGAATTGGATTTTCATGCGCTAGTCCATACAGTGAGGTTACACTACTAAGCTTTTGCTCCGTGTTACTCTTCTTATAAAATCTTGTGGACAGCCTTTTTAACCCTCCAATTTAGTGTAACATTGGAAGTTTTCTCCATTTTGCGCTTAGCAATGTTTTGGTTATTTACTATACTATGTACAAACTTCTGTTTCCTTTCTCACTAATCACTTGACTCTATTTTATACTTATTCTGAATGCTTTCATAAAATATCTTTGTCTTTCCTTGTGAACTTGATGGACAAAATAGTGCCCGAGTTACGTAGAATGTAGGACTTGTAGATTGGTTGAGTGAAATAGGTTCTGAAACTATATCCACTTTTTGCTGTTGACTGCTGGTTGAGTTGCTTTCTCCGGTCTTGAGTGAAATAGACCCTTAAACGATGATGTCTACAAATTTATACCTCTTTTTTCTGTTGATTGCAGGTTGAAGTTGCTTTCTCTGGTCTTGAAGAAAAAGGAGATATCAAATCTGAGATTTCAGCTACACCAATGAAAGTTTTGCCTCCATGGATGATAAAGGAGGGAATGAATCTTACAAAGGAGCAGCGTGGAGAGGTCAAGCAAGAGTCCAGTATGGAGGGTACTTCTGCTGCAGCGGGGTTATCTGACGACAAGAAGTCCATAGAAACTGAGGACGTGAAAAATATAAAGGTTAAGCTCATTTGCCTTTTGTATGGTTCCTAACCTCTTCCTGCCCTTCCTCCTTTTCTGCCCCTTCCTTTCTTGCTTGAATTCCTCTATGCTCTTTAATGATGCTTTAATGCCTCACCTTTTTTTTGTCTTACTTTTGGTAGGATGAATATGTTAAGGCATATTATGAGGCTCTATTCAAGCGACAAAGAGAGCAAGAAGAAGCTGTCAAAGGTTTACAGGAAACATCAACTACAGATGGAGTGGATAACACCTCTACTGAGCGCCAAGTCGGCATGAAATCCAAACGTGAAGAGGAGGATGAAGGAGAGGATATTGAATGGGAGGAGGCCCCACCTGCAGGTAAATTTTATAGTGTTCATATACTCGGTCTCTTTTCAAAGACGTTGAAAATGGAGGAGCAAGCGAGAAGTTTGTTATTCAAGTGATTGGCTTGCTACATCATGTGTTCAGCTCCTTACCTTATACGTTGATTGTGATCCATTTTTTTGAGTCTAAAATGGAGAGACCATAAATGATACAAGTCTACAATTTTATATTGTTCATATACCTCAACCTTTTCAGTAGTTAATGATACAAGGACTTTTCAAAGACGTTGAAATGGAGGAGCAGATGATTGAAGTTTGTTATTAAAGTTATTAACATGCTACGTCATGAATTCACTCCTTACCTTATACGTTGATTGCGCAAATCCATTTTTTGAGTCTTAAATGGAGAGACCATAAATGGAACAAATGAATAAAAATGATATACTTTGTAGCAATGATTAGTCTAGGTTTCTCAAGTGCTTTTGTACGTTATGACATGTGGAGCGCATGTGAGTGACACGTGTTATGCACTTCCCAGAAAGTAGTCGTAGACTGTCCAGAGTGCCAGTAGATACACTTTGGACGAGAATATGGGAATGATAAGTTCCCTGCAAAGTTTAGTTATGTAGGTGGAACTTCAAGACAAATTACAGGGATATTCTTGTGCTATCCCTTTTCTTAACTTCCTCATGGTCCGTATTAAACCTAGCTAGCAAAACAGTCTGCCTTAAGATATAGTTTCCGACTCCCCCGTAATTGACCCCTAAGCTCGGGTGTACTGGGGATGCGGCTCGGGTATAGTAGGTCTAGATTAAATTGAGAGCTTCCTGCCATCCCACAACAAATAAAAGCATAAATGTGATGTTGCAACTAGACAATATTCGACCAACTTCTGCATCCTTGTTTGGTCCCTATCAAACTTAGCTAGTGAACAGTCTGCCTTAAGATATCTCCGACAATAAATAAAAGCCTAAATTTGACGTTGCAACTGGACAAATTCGACCAACTTCTTTGTCGTTGCTTGGGTCAGTTCTTCCTGGGTCAAATATTGACAATTTATCCTTGGGATACCGTTCTTAGTCACACTTTTTTTTTGGGGTTGCTTTTTTGATGGATCTAGCCCCTTGGGAGGTTAAAGAAAACTTCTCCAATTTGCCTCTTTTTTCTCATTGTTTTCTCGGGCCAATTTTGTGCAGCTACTAGTGGGTGTTCTTTCGGCTCAAGTTAATACAAAATATCTACTGCGTCATTACGTGTAAATTTATTTCTTTTATTTTTTTAATTCTAAACTGGGTTAATTCAGATTCAAATGGAGTATTTGTCTTATTCTCTATCACAGCTGTAGGTCGTTCTATGTTGACGTTTTCTCTTCTTTATGTCAACTTTGTAATATTGATTTTCATATGTCTTATCTCATTTTACAGTAGGATTTCCCTCTGTGGATTGTATTTATTTGTCCGGATGACTGCTGAAAGGTATACCTGTAGTAAAAAGGATGAACAGATAACAGATAAGCCTTTGGTGAAAGATTTAAAGAAGAAGAGCAGTTAATAAGTTATTGTAGAGACTAGGAGTTGATCTGCAATTGCTTGCAGTGTTACGACAATAATAGCATAAATTTGGATAGATTTTTTTTCCCAACCTAATAATAAGAAGATCGACTCGTGATGATATTCCTTCCTGGTCAGTGGTTCTACATTCCATAATGGCCATAGTTTTTATTTTTTATTTTTTGATGACCGAGAAATCCGTCTGGGGCCGATCCTTTGGACCAACCGCAGCCTTCGAAACTCGGTGGATAATGGGCCCGCCCCTCTACCCTCCTCCACTTAAATACCAGGCTTTGCTTTGCATGGTGTGGGGGCTTGAACCTGTGACCTAAGACACAAATCCACCACCCATTGCCACTTGAGCTAGGCCCTGGGGGCAAATGGCCATAGTTTTATTACGAATAAGAATTACAGTCATTCATTTCTAAATTCAAAGAGCAGGTTTACTATGTAAAATGTAATATACGACAACCTTGTATGAGAATTATCTAACTTCTTATAGCTGGGATGACGTGTTATTTTGTTCTGTCTGCTTGAGTAGAGTTATAAATCTGCTGATTGTTGCTAAATTTTGTCTTCTTCCAATTCTTTAGATTCTGATTCTTCTTTCCTCTCTCTCTCTCTCTCTCTCTCTCTCTCTCACACACACACACACACACACACACACACACACACAGAGGGAGAGAGAGAGAGAGAGAGAGATGATTTCCTGCCTCTTTGTTTTGGCTGCTAAATTGATATGCCATGTTTTATTTATTTATTTTTGAAGTTCAACTTTCATCTTCACATTGGGTATGTTTCAGGTGATAATACAACTGCAAATTTCAAGGTTGACTTGAATGTCCAAGCAGATGCTTCAGGAGATGAAAACGATGAGGAAGATGACATAGACTGGGAGGAAGGTTGATGATCAAAGTAATCCTTAAGCCATGGATTACTTCAGGAGTCTAGCCATGATGTTACCCATGCAATGGCTGGAGAAGAAAAGGGGAAAATCGGACAGTACAACTATGAGAGAATGATTAAGCTATGTGAGTGCGACAGAATTAGAAAAGACAACTATTTAAGGCAAAATGGTTGAAGCCGGCATATGGGTTTTCGTCAATGGATGCTCTATCTGGTTTCATCTTTCTCGAGTTATTATTCTTCATGAAAGCAATTTTAGGTGTCGTTTTGTTGGTTACATAAGCTTGCAGCAAGTGGGGTGTGGGTCTTTTTGTCAAAATGGAATGGCAAATTGCATTGGATGACGGAAATAAAAGATTATTGTGTGATCAATGTAATACAAACTTTAGGTACACAATCTTCTCGTGACACTATATTTTATATCTACCTTGTTTCCATTTTCCTCGGCAATGATTTTAGGGGTAGCGGATTTGTTCGCTGTATCATACATCAAAGTTAACTAGAAAACAGTACCCGGACAGATCTGTTGTGAAGTTTTTCATGTTCTCTAGTTGGGGCTGGACCCTTAGCTTACAATAACAGACACACACTGCAGATAACGTAAAGTATAAGTTTGGATTAAAACTTTTTTTAGAACTCCCCATCTGTCAAGACTTATGAACTAGTTAAACTAGAGGTGGCAATTTGAGCTCAAACCTATGCAATCCGCCAGAGGCGGATCTAGTATTTCATGGCTGCGGGTGCTGCTCAATTTAAATTTTAATGCCAAGCTACCACCGGTCAAGGATATTGAAAAAGAGTGATGTTTCGTCGATTCACTATATTTTGAATATCTCGGTTCGATCTATCTTGAATTAATTCGATACAACTTACAAAATTTTGGTACATAAATAAATACGCAATCACCAAAATAAAAATATTTGGTCCAATTTGATATCAAGAAAAAAATAACATTAGATGAATAACAAAGGAAGATAATTAAAGTTATATTCAAACAAAACTTTAGAGATCCAGAAAATGAAAAATGAAGCAAATATATAATCTAAATAAATAATAAACTGGTGTGGTAACAAAGAGAGAAAATACAACGATGAAGAAAATAAAAACTAAGAAAAGAAGAAATAAGAGAAAAGGACAAAAAGAACAAAAAAGAGACAACTACGTACAAAAGAGTCTCGATCCTGGGTTAAAGGCCTGAAAAACTGTAGCTTTGACCACTGGCACAGTGGGGCTTACCGTCACTTTGTTACTATAGGTGGCACCCTTTCGTATATCCATTTTATTGAGTGAAATACCAGTATACACATTAAATTTTACCCGAGCGTCCGGTTGGCGTGGAACCCCCTCTACACTATATAGACCCGCCCCTGCAACCCGCCCAACCGCCCAGAGATTAATGGATTGGGCTATAAACATTTTAGCTCATGAGTATATTTGGGCCGATCCCAAGTTAATCCATTATTTTTTATAGCCCATTCTGACCCATTAAGCAGTCCAAATACAACTCATGAAACTCACCCTAATGAAGGGATCTCAACCCAACTTATCTATAAATTTACTTAGTTGCCCCAATCTTTACTTCTTTTTTGTTGTATTTTTAACTTTCTGGTTTTTTTTTTTTTATGCACCACCCATCGCCATCCCATTCCCCCCCCCCCTCCCCCCGCCCGCGCGCGCAAACCTCCTCAAACAAAATTTTTAACTTTTTTTTTCTTTTGTATTTTTAATTTTCTGTTTGTTTGTTTTTCTGCACCATCCACCCACCCTACCCTCTCCCCTTGCGCTAACCCCCTCAAAAAAAAATTTCCTTTTTTTTTTTTTTATTTTCAATTTTTAATTTTTTCGTTTTTCTGCACCACCCACCCACCCCAACCCCCCTCCTCCACCCGCAAAATATTTTTCAACTTACACATTTTAAGGTAAAAGACTTTTTTATGCAAGATGAGCATGGTTCTAAAATATAGGTCAAGTTGGGCGGGTTGAGCTATGACCCAGCCCATCTTAGCCCAAGTACACTTTGGGCTGGGTTGGACAATGACCCATTTATTGACCTAACCCATCTTGACTGCCCAAATTCAGCCCAACCCGGCCATTTGCCATCCCTAGATGTGACAATAGATTTACACTACCTAGACCCTTCCTGCACGAGTTCGTGCCTCCTTACCAGTGAACAAATCATGAAATGGATCCATATTGTCCAAACAAGACGGAGCCTAACAAGTTTTGCTTCTAAAGTTTTGTTATGATTGAGATTTAAGATATAAAGCATTTTTGGACGGAGTGTCACGATTGACAACCCAAATGTCGTTATTAATATCAATATCTCGTGTGCTTTTGCATCAGTTGTAGTCGTGCTTAACAGCTTAAGTTTCTCTGATTGGATTAACAAAATGGTGTTACTCTATTTTTTTTCTTCAAAAAAGGGAGTAATATATAATGCTTAATAACATGATCATGGTCCAGCAAGAAGCTAGCTGTATAATCTAGGGAGAAAAAGCCAGCTGGATAAACCAGATAGGCCTTGCTTGTGATGGAAAGAAAGAACGGAAAGAGCCAAATATACCCCTCTACTATAAAAAATAGTTTAAAATTACCCTTCGTTTGAGTATTGGTCTATAGCTACCCTCACCGTTATACAATTGCATTCCATGTATTACTCACGAGACATTAAAGAACCCTAAAAATATAAAGAATTCTGTTAAATCTGTTGTCTATCAAAGCTTAAAATATTCTAAAGTCTCACACAACTATGCAAATGCTAGTATTATCCAAGAACAGACGATAAGAGAAAAGGATCCCAAGCTACACTTTCACCAGCACACCATAATCCATTTTCAAATTGTATCATCTGTTGTTCAGTTGGAACTGAAGCTGCTTGTGTTAATCCATTATTCATATGGGGCATCATTACTGGTGCATTTAAATAATCTACTTCTCCAAATGTAGACAAATCAACAGTTGGTTCACTTGTCCCTAATACTGAAACTGACATTGGCCATGTACAAGTAGTACTATTACCACCACCAAAAATGTTAGTGTTAATGTTATTATTATTAGTAGTACTAAATAAAACCTCGTCGTGGCCGCGACTCATTTGTGGTTCTCCCCATGGTAATCTTCCTTGCTCATTAGCCCACATTATTGCTGAATTTGTTCCACTATTGCATTGATTATTTTGCCATAATTGTGATGAGATCACGGGCTGATGATCGCTACTCATGAGGCTAATGTAATTAAGATTGTGATTTCCCTGGAATAAAGTATCACAGTAATTCTTACCTTGTCCAATATTATGTGTAATATCTTGTTTAGGTAATTTCTCAGCTTCTAATGTGACAGCTTGTCCTGTTTGTGACAATGTTTTCTTGTTTTCAAATGAGTGTACTGATGGTTTAATTGCTGCTTTGGTAGTGGAATTAGAGGCATAAGCTTGAATGAAAGATCTTGAACTCTTACTGTTAAATAACTTAGCCTTAAGTGCACCAACAAGTCCATTCTCAGGTTCTTCTGTTCTACAAGCTTCTTCAAAATTAAAAGGCTCAACATTTTCAAAATTTGTACCTCGGTGAGAATCAGACTCGGGTAGTTCAAAATTTGTGCGAGCATTAGCCCCTCTTAATGTCCGAGCGGCTTGATCATATGCCCGTGCAGCATCTTCAGCAGTGTCAAATGTCCCAAGCCAAAGTCTTACTTTTTGCAATGAATCTTTGATCTCAGCAACCCATCTACCCGATGGCCTCTGGCGAACGCCAACGAACCTCGGATGTCCTCTTGATGATGGTTTTCTTCTAGTTCTGATGTTTTCATTAGGCTGAGGTGCTGATAGTTTCATCTTTAATTTGTTGGTTGAAAAAATTGGAATCAATATTTCTTAGTAGGTGGCTGTCTCTAAGCTTGGTGTCTTGAACCGTTAAGGTATAAAATGGTGAGGTATCTACCACTTGTTACAAATGGACGAGAGGGAAATGACAAAGGAAAACTATATTCCTATGTATATATTTACAGAATTAGACTTTATTAGTGCAGGCGATGTTGGTTGTATCGACTAGAAATGGTAAAATATGAAGAAATCATGGCATGATATGAAACGATTGTATATAGTTGTACTATGTGCTAATGCAGAAGCCTCCAATTGTCGACGTTGTTTTCACAATGATGTGACCAATATAATTGTGATGGATAAATTCTCTTGCCCCATAAATGCACCCAATGCAACAAATGGAAGGTCACTAGGAAATGTTTCAACATTTTAGGATGTAAATTAAATGATAAGATATATATAATATATAGAGACATAATAAAATTGAGCCATAATTAGGAAGGGTTCATAGGTTCAACTCGTTTAGGCATTTCATCAAACACTATGTGTGCAAATTTAAGAGTAAGTTAGTAACCATGCAATGTGTTGAAACTATTAGAGAAACAAGGAACATGACATGAGAATATGTGTTGGCGATTTTAACCTAGATTGTGCGTCTATATGTTACAATCCAAAACCTAAAATAGTTAAAAGACAAAAAAATTGTGCGTTTTAAGGAAACTTATATTCTTGGATTGTTGCCCCTCTCTGGGTGTCATGAATGACCTTTTCATAGGAAGTTCAATTAGACGTCTCTTTCTATCTGTTTTTTGACTCAACAATATTCAAGAGGATTTGGGAAGAGAGGGATAAATTAAGTACCTTGAACTAAGGGGTCGTTTGATACGTGGGATAAGGTGGAAAAACCTAAGATAAGAGTGGTACTAAATTTATACTTGTTTGATACTTTGATTAACGATCTTATCCTATCAAACTTGTTATTATTTTATCCCATAAATAAGCCTAGACATTATAATTCCGAAATTATAATCCCGAAATAATTTAGTTAGCATACCAAATAACCCACAAGAGTGTTCTCCGACACTGATTTTAATTAAGGGTGAGTTTGGTATGAAGGAAAACATTTTCCGGAAAATGTTTTCCAATTTTTCCATGTTTGATTGGCTTAAATATTTTGGAAAACATTTTCCTTATCAACTCATTTTCCTTCAATTGGAGGAAAATATTTTCCTTATCAAGAGAAGGGAAAACATTTTCCAAAACTCCTTCCCAACCTTCCCGCCCTATCCCCAACCTACCCCCACACCCAAACCCCACCCCACCTCTCTCTCCAAAAGGTATTTTTTTTTAAATTCTAGTTTTTTTTCCGTCACCACCCACCCTGCTACTCCCCCGCCAAACCCCACCCTCACTCGTCCCCCCCCCCCCCCCCCAAAAAAAAGGGTTTTTTTTTTACTTTTTTTTTTTGTAATTTTCAAATTTCTGTTTTTTCGTTTTTTTGCAACCCCCCTCCCCAAACCCTCACCACCCCGCGCAAAAAAAACTTTTTTTTTACTTTTTTTTTAATTTTAAATTTCTATTTTTCTGCACATACCCCCCTGCCCCTGCCCCTGCCCCTCCCCTCGGCGGGAAAAAATATTTTGTTTATATATATTTTCAATTTTAATTTTTTCATCTGTCGGTTTACAGGTTTGAAATTTTACAAGTTCCAAAGTTGTGAGTTTAGAGGTTTATGTGTTTGAAAGTTTACGGATTTAGAAATTATAAAGTTTACGGGTTCGAAAGTTCGTGGTTTTTACGTAAAAAAGTAAAGCAACACATTAGTTGCTTTGGGTTGTGTTAATTTTTAGAGACTTGGGGAAGGGGTGGGCGAGGGGGAGGGGGAGGGGTGAGGAGAGTTGCATAAAAAATATTTTCCTAAAAAAAATATTTTCTACTCTCTAACCAAACAATAGAAAATATTTTTCGGAAAATGTTTTCCACTCACCAACCAAACAAGGGAAAATAAGTGATAAAACCACTCATTTTCCATGAAAATATTTTCTAGGAAAACATTTTCCATGGAAAATATTTTCCTGTATACTATGAGTTACTAATAGAAATAGACTATGTAAAACCAACTATATGCAGAATTGGTGTTTTTGAAAAACATAGTTAAGGGTTTCAAAATTCAAAGTCCATTGCCACTTCCGAAAGAAATGGGGGAGCTTTAGCAGGATAGAAAGATTATAAGCCGCTGAGATCTCTTGTCTTTACCTTCTCTGAATATGCTGACAGTTTTTAAGGAAAAAACAAAATGCGCCTCTTAAGACTAGGAGCAAGTGTTTGTGTCCTATTTCGAGATAAAACTAGTTGAATTGGCATTAATTGTTTTTCTTTTGGCATTCGAGCACAACTATATCCGAATTCGCGCCACGTAGGACCCTATTCAGTTCCCTAGAAAGGATTTTTTCATACCTATTTAGAACAGTCTCATCCACTGCAACACTTGGTGGTAATTGGCCTTAATTGGTAACATATATATATATATTAAAAATTACATATACACCCTCATATATTATCTAAAAGTCAATTACTATTTGGTGCTTTACGCCTTTGGCTCTTCAATCCAGTTTGGGAAGCGAATCACTAATTTATGGAAGCGTCACAAAGTAACAAAAATAGATGTAGTCACTTTCTAATAGTTTTGCAAAAATGAGTTTTTGATATGGTTTCTAATGAAACTCGTCACTTTTTGGTTTGCTAATGCATGAATAAGAGACTTTTTGTTTTAATTTGCTGAAAAAATATGAATTCATAATCTGAAAACATGATTAAGTTACTCTGATAATGTAAAATTTTTTACACTTATGATATATAACTTAAATCTATATTTTAAGTAGTATATCAATTGTTTGACCAAACGAAAAGTTTAAAACCTTTTGGCATGAGTGACTAATAAGTCCTCTAACAATAGGACTCGTGTCGTCGTGCAGGCCTGTTGATTGTTCAAATCCAATTCTCTTTTATTCCTTCGGTAGTTATCCAATTATCAATTATATTATATAAGATTAATGATATCCATAATACAAAAAAGAAAAAAGAAAAAGGGAAAAAGAAAAAGAAAAAATAGGGATTTCTGGAATCCAAAGTGCTTTAGCATAACTCGACTATAGCACGCGCATCAAAGTCCAAAAATGAAATTTAACTTCCTTTCAATGTACTACTCCAAATACCTAACCTTTGACTATTAGTAATTTGGGGGAGATAAATTGGGATCTTGCACAAAGAAATTGCGCTTATTATTAAACTATTTATATAACAAAATAATTTAAAAAGAGTTTGCTTCCCTTTTTTATTTTTTTTATTGAGGACTTGGACAACACTTTTTTAACAATTAAACATAGAAATATTAGGGTCATTGACTTGGACCTCCCTCTTTAAGTTAGCAGTATCCCATGGACCTCCCTTCAGAATTTGAAGAATTATCAAAGAATTAATGTCCTCTCTTTAATGGTAAAGTTGATATTGTTAATTCTTAGCGTATATTGACCAAAATATCCTCCTTTCTATAATGATTTTTGTTGACTCTGTAAAAGGAAAGCGCATGAAAATTAAAAAAAAAAAAAAAGAATTTCATTAAAACATGAGAATGCACTACACTAATCTTGAGTTCCACTTGTAATTCATTTTTATAGTAAGTAAGAATAGTCAAAGTTTTTTTACGTTAACGACGACGGTGCTTTTAACGATCTTTTATAATTTATGTTCTTCTTGTTAATGACTAAGAACAAAAAAAGAATAGGTAATATCGATTCGGCCGTAGGAATGACTAAATCATACCGCTCTATTAGTTCTTTGTTTCTTCCTTAAATTAAAAAAAAAAGAAAAAAAAGAATAAAGAGCGAAAAAGAAAAGAACGTTCAATAATATAAATTTCATTGAATTGTTAATTCTTGTTCAACAATAATAACGTCGTCTCATTCTTAAATAAGTTGGCGTCAGCTACATGAATCTTCATTCAAGTTGAATTGACAAATTTTATGCTGATTGTCAACCTACTACAACATTCCTCCTTTATCTAGGTTTGAAACTAGCAATGTAAGCAAGCTCACACATGTCGAATTGAATTGTTAATTCTTGCTTAAATAAGTTGGGCGTGAAAAATTTATGCTTCCTTTCAATAGGGAATTCGATGGTTTATACTTTATTGATCTCTTTCACAAGAAGAAAAACAAGGCACAATATATGATCGGATTTCAATCAGCAAATCAAAAGACATGATGTGTAATGGGCGTCTTGGTGGCTATTATTGATATGGTAACTTCAAGCCATGCTGCTATCAAAAGGTTAAATTTTTATTTACTTACATTTGTAACAACATTTTTCATCGCAAGAAATAATTTTGACAACATATATATTTTTCTTTTTGCATTATTATATTAGATCACCTAAAAGCAGAAGCAGAGCTAGAATTTAAAGTTTTATGGGTTCAGGATTCTAGTTCTTTATTTTAAACATATTCAATGGATTGATAATACAAATACAGAGTTTGGACCAAAGCTACTGGATTCAGTCGAAACCATACGTGAAGGGCTAGCTCCGCCCCTGTCCCCTGCCTAAAAGATATTAAATATAAATAATTGTCCATAATAAGTGGAGCTAGTAATCTGAAAAATAATGTGAATAACCTGCAATAACATGTTAAATTGCCTTGCTAGTGTAAAAAATTCTTTATAGTGTCTGATCACGCCCAACTCTAGTCCTAAAAAGGATAAGCGGTCGCTGCTATAATCCGGTCTAAAAATCCGGAATCGAATCCCACCGAGAACTAGGCTTAGCTATATCTGTTTAATATCACTAAAAAGACAAGTTTGAACAATTTTCTAAATTATAAAGATTGAGATTTATATTTCTAACTAATTAACTAGCAAATACTAGAAAACGGTAAAATTATCAACTAACGGGACAAAGGGTTGGAGACTAAATTAAGGATGTCTAGAGTTATGATTTCCCCAATTGTCGGAATCCTTCTAGCTATGTTTCCTACAATTTTCGCCAATATATTCTCTACCGATCGTGAGCACTTTAGGTGCCGTAATTCTCTCTCGAGCAACTACAATAATTTACTAGACATATTCTCTCGAACTACGCTAGTTGGCTTTATCTAACTGCTCATTATGACCACGTCATGGCTTTGTTATTTATAAACCTACCTTTAAACTCAATGTATTGATTTCTCACATACGTTAGGAGTGACGTTGTTCAACAACCACCTAAATATGTATCCTTTCTCAAGCAACACATAATAAATAGGCACAGTCAATCGATGACCATTCAATCAACAACAATAAACACGTAGTTGAACAATTAGAGAAATCCAACGGCTCAATTATATAAAAATATAACAAGAATTTATCCTACAAAAGGTTCCATCAAAACCCTAGATAATAAATTAGCTATTCATAATACTATGTAAAACTACAATACTAAAAATCATAACCAACAATGAAAAATAGGAAGAAGGAAGTGAAAAACTCGTAGAAGAATTCTCCGCCTTGCTCCCAGTGTGTTCTTGACTCCTTAGGTCGAATCCCCGGTCTCCTTAGCCTCCTTAGGTCTAAATTATGTCAAAAGTGTGTCCAACCTCTCAAAATACCGTTTTTCCATGTATATATACCAAGTAGGGTCGGGACCAAACAATTATACCTTCTCCTACGCGAAAAAGGACAAGTTTCTAGGACTGGACGTCCGCGGCCGCAGCCCGGGCGCGATACTTTGCAAGTACACCGTTTCAGTCCGCGTCAGGTCCGCGGTCTCGGTTTTGACCGTGTTTCTTGCCCTATTCTGTTTGGAATTTGGAAAAGCGTAAAACATGAAAGCTGTATATCTTTGAGTTAACTTTCCAAACATATATTGTGGAGCTCAAATGGAATTTTGAGCAAAAAGTTATGTGTATTTTACTAGACAGTGCACAATATGCCTACTCGATTCTTCGTTTTGTTGCTCTCTCATCCGTTGATCCCCGAATACGATCCCGGCTTAATTTCTTGGGCTTTTACTCAGACTTCAAAGCTCCCAATCACTTGAATTCATTCCATAACATCCTTATAGCTTGGAATCACTCCTACTAGGCATAAAACACACCGTTAGTGCAAAGCACTAGCGATTAAAGCGCAAACTCAACTAAAGTGCAGTAAATTAGAGTGTAATAATCGACTAAAATACGTAATTATAGCCTATTATCAACACCCCACACTTATGCACTTTTTTATAGACACGACCTTTTTAAACAATTCTCCTAACTCATCACACCAAGAGTATTTAGAATAGACTAAGCACAAAAGCGTAACATCTTCACCTCAAGATTTGACTCATAAGTACCACGCATTATTCACAAATCACCCACTTACTCTAATATAGAGGTCACTGACATTACCTTTCCTTCATGAATCAAGTGCCCTCACACAACAAAATAGAGTAGTTCCACACACAATAAAGTTTAAGAACAATTAGGAACTCAAGATAGAAAGAATTCACTCACTCTCAGAAATAACATTCATATGCTACAAAAGATGCACCATAGGCTTGCCTGTAGTGTACTACTCTACTAATCGAGCTCATTCAATCTAGGATCAAGTAGGACGTTAATTGGTTGTAATGTAGGCTGAGGGACGGGTAGGATACATTTAGATATAAGAGTGACTACACCTCCCCAAGCACTTTAATACATACACTTTAATATTTGAAACCCCACACTTATGTCAAACCATAACTCCACCTTCACATCACTATATATTAACTCCATTCTTCTTTAAGCACACTTACATCAAGAGCCACCACTTATCAAGAAATATTTTTCACAACAATCCAACTATTTTTTTTCTTTATTTTTTTATTCAAGTGGCTCTTATTTTTTTCAAAACAATGCACCTTTCTCCTTATTAGTTAGTTCCACTCAAAAGCCAAACCAACCACCCACACTTTAACTTTTACAAAGTTCATAACAATTCAAGTGCTCATGAGAGGTGAAAAGGTTCAAGTAGATGGTTAATTCAAATAAAGGTGTAAGGCTTGTAATGTGGTTGCCAAAGAAATAGGATTACAGGCTCAAAGGGGTTAACTACGATACATAACAATTAGGCGGGTAAAATATACATATCTGGCTCCATAAAGAAATGCCTATATCACTTCCAAGACTGAACAAAACTACTATTTCGCTTTGCAAATACCCGGGGCAAGTTTTAGGCATCAAGTGCAATGCACAGAATAACACACAAAACCTTACACACACATGGCACATAATTCACTCAGGATTGGATTCATAGACACTCTAGTTAAAGCAGTTAAGCAAAGTACTTCTACAAGAGTCAAAAACTGAGCCTAAGCGTCACAACCAAAGTACTCACTATTATCAAGGCATAACAAAGTCAAGAGATATTGCTTCAATTCAAAACACAACACAATGGCTCCTACTCCAAAAAAAAAATAACTACACTCGGTTCAAACAAAACCTTTGGAAAAGAACCGCGGCACAAAGAAAAACCAAGGGGGAATTGCTACACTACCTAACAAAAGAAAATCTTTTTGTCTTTTTTCTTTAGACTTAAATCTCTCAAGAAAATTATCTAATAGATCCATCGTCGTAAAAAGTCCAATCTTTTCTATTTTTGTAAAAAAAAAAAATCAATTAAACTAACACAACTAAATTAGCATGGAAAGTCACCCAAACAATCTCCTCACCCTACACTTAAAATTGTGCAATGTCCCCAATGCACACCATAACTAATAAAAGGGTAAAAGAGACTCCCTGGTAGGCCAAAGGCCGAAGCACTAACAACTCATGGGGTACTCAAACTTCTCCCAAGCTTGGTCCTTCGTGCGGGTACCTTACACTTAGTTCCAACCATTTGGTTTGTTGTTGCATCCTTCCAATAGCTTTGCTTTCCATGTTCCTAGAAATCAAAAATCGACACTACAAGAATAATACAATAATAAATAAATGAAAAACTAAATTAAAAATAAAAAAAATAAAGCTGGGTTGCCTCCCAACAAGCGCTTGATTTAACGTCGCGGTACGACGTGAATCACTTTTTGCCTCCACCTCGAGCTTATGAATTGAACCCCAAGTTTTGATTCAAGCTTATGATTATGGTCATGGGACGGTGGAACGAATCTAACTGGCCCAAGGAAATAATGTAGTAATCTGCACTCCTTAGCCTTTGTATAAGGTATGTAATCCTGACTTTCTGGCAAGAAGAATTCCAGAATATATGCACCTTGTTCCTCATTCCTTATCTCTTTGATTGGTTCAGATGACTCTATTTCCATATCATCATCCAAACATAATGTGGAAAAATGCCTGGAGTGTGGACCAATGCGCTCAAACGCATGAACTCAGGACTTTCAACATCCTCAACATCAATGATACTAGAGTCAACAAAATTTATATCCTCAAAATCCTTAGCTGGCTCTAGTCTCACTTCTTCAACATTGACATCCTCAAATTGTAGTTGGCTAGGTTGTTGATGTTCTACTCTGACCTCCCCAATTAACACCTCAAATTCGTGCTCTTCTTGGCTACTATCCTCAATATTGGCTTGTTGAGCATTAAAAGCTCCAACCACTTGGCTCAATTGAGCCTCCAATTTGCGAATAGTTGCCTCTTGCCTTTCTATCTGCAATTGTTTTTTATTATTTTATTTTAGAAGGCACTTTAACATATCCTTGATTTCCTTCAGGTCTGCATCCCCAGGTTCTTTGTTCCTATTAACTTCACAAGAAAAGGTAGAACCATCATAGTAAGGGGTTGGGGGAAAATAAGAAATATAAGCACAACCATAAAAGTGACCATTTTTACCACCACACACATCACACACATTCCACAAATAAGATTGAGTTGGTGCACATAACTCGCTCTCAGAAATATTTTAATAATTTTTATACGGGTGGTTTCCTTCACAATATATATGAGAATCAATAGTAGAACTATCTACACCTAAATTTCCATAATTCCAAGATGTCATGTTTCTCAACTCATCAGTTATAATAAAATAAAAAAAACAAAATAAAATAAAAGTTCAAACTCGAAACCTAGCAATATATACAGCTACAACTACACCGTTAGTTCCCCGGCAACGACGCCAAAATTTGATCACGCCCAACTCTAGTCCTAAAAAGGATAAGCGGTCGCTGTAAATATAATCCGGTCTAAAAGTCCGGAGTCGAATCCCACAGAGAACTAAGGCTTAGCTATATCTGTTTAATATCACTAAAAAGACAAGTTTGAACAATTTTCTAAATTATAAAGATTGAGATTTATATTCTAACTAATTAACTAGCAAATACTAGAAAACGGTAAAATTATCAACTAACGGGACAAAGGGTTGGAGACTAAATTAAGGATGTCTAGAGTTATGATTTCCCCAATTGTCGGAATCCTTCTAGCTATGTTTCCTACAATTTTCGCCAATGTATTCTCTACCGATCGTGAGCACTTTAGGTGCCGTAATTCTCTCTCGAGCAACTACAATAATTTACTAGACATATTCTCTCGAACTACGCTAGTTGGCTTTATCTAACCGCTCATTATGACCACGTCAATGCTTTGTTATTTCTAAACCTACCTTTAAACCCAATGTATTGATTTCTCACATACGTTAGGAGTGACGTTGTTCAACAACCACCTAAATATGTATCCTTTCTCAAGCAACACATAATAAATAGGCACAGTCAATCAATGACCATTCAATCAACAACAATAAACACGTAGTTGAACAAGTAGAGAAATCCAATGGCTCAATTATATAAAAACATAATTTATCCTACAAAAGGTTCCATCAAAACCCTAGATAACAAATTAGCTATTCATAATAGTATGTAAAACTACAATACTAAAAATCATAACCAATAATAAAAAATAGGAAGAAGGAAGTGAAAAACTCGCAGAAGAATTCTCCGCTTTGCTCCCAATGTGTTCTTGACTCCTTTGGTCGAATCCCCGGTCTCCTTAGCCTCCTTAGGTCTAAATTATGTCAAAAGTGTGTCCAACCTCTCAAAATACCGTTTTTCCATGTATATATACCAAGTATGGTCGGGCCAAAATAATTATACCTTCTCCTACGCGAAAAAGGACAAGTTTCTTGGCCTGGACGTCCGCGGCCGCGGCCCGGGCGCGGTACGGGCGCGGTACTTTGCAAGTACATTGTTTCAGTCCGCGTCAGGTCCGCGGTCGCGGTTTCGACCGCGTTTTTCACTCTGTTCCGTTTGGAATTTGGAAAAACGTAAAACATGAAAGTTGTAGCCCTTTGAGTTAGATTTCCAACCATACATTGTGGAACTCAAATGGAGTTCTGAGCGAAAAGTTATGTGCAATTTACTAGACAGTGCGCAATATGCCTACTCAATTCTTCGTTTTGTTGCTCTATCATCCGTTGATCCCCGAATACGATCCCGGCTTAATTTCTTGGGATTTTACTCAGACTTCAAAGCTCCAAATCAGTTGAATTCATTCCATAACATCTATATAGCTCGAATCACTCCTACAAGGCATAAAACACATTGTTAGTGCAAAACACTAGCGATTAAAGCGCAAACTCAACTAAAGTGCAGTAAATTAGAGTGTAATAATCGACTAAAATACGTAATTATAACCTATCATCAGTCTCCGTCTATATAAGTTAAATAATTCTTCTAATTTTATTTTCTTTAAAAAAGAATAAATTACTTTCTGTCAAATTTAAGGCAACAAACATTATATTATATCCGTAGGCTTGAGATTAATAGGTGAGGATGAGAGCCTCCAATTTCAAAGTTAATAATAAGGACATTTTTCCATTAAAATAAATAATTCAAGGTTTGACTAAGCAACTTTAATGGCCACTCTACCGTGAACGCAAAGCAAGTTTTTATTGGAGGAATTGTCGACAACCCTTGCCTCCCTCTCCGTATTATTTGGACCTCATTTCTCTCTCTTTCCTCAAATATTCATACAAATATAACCTTATAATACATCAAATTATATGTAAGAAAATATAAAATTTTTGCTTCTCAACCTTAGCTATTAGCTTCAGTCTCATGGAAGCAAAAACATTGCTCCCATGTCAACTTTCTCTAACAACAACATATCTGTCTATTGCTTCTTTCTCTCTTCTTCTTCAACCTGTCAAATTATTCCCCTCAAACTATTAATACTATTTACTCTTTCTAATCTCCATGCCCACTTTTCTTTTCCTTTACTATTATGGCACCACTTTCCAAAAATGTTAGCACTCTTATTCTTTCGTTAGCTCTCGTCTTATGCTTTATAGTTGGATGGTGCAACTTAATTTCCAATTCTAGCATAATTAATCATCATTTTATTTCCTTTTCAAGTCACGGCACTTTGAACAGCAGGAGAGAATTAATAGCAAGTAAATTTGACTTCAAGCCATTTATGCGACACCACCGGAAACACCTGTCTCCGCCGCCGGAAAGTGGTATTGACCCGATTTATGGTGTTGAGAAACGCCTCGTTCCCTCCGGTCCAAATCCGCTTCATCATTGAGGTTTTAATTTAATTTCTTGATCTGCAACGTAACATTTCCTGTATTATTAATTATTACTATTATTTATTCTGTCATTAAAATTATTGTTACTAGTATAAAGTTCGCATATTCTGTATCATAATGAGAAAAGTTCAATATTCAAAGCCAGAACAACTTTTACCTTCTAATATTTGATTGATCTTTTCATAGTTTCTAGAACTAGCTAGTCTAGCTGTTTCCATAAGCTCTGAAATTGTTAGTACTAATCATTTTCATTTATTATAATAAGGGTATATAATGAAGCTAAAATATGATTAAGTAAAGACTTTGGATCGTGGAAAATCATGGAAATATATAATGTCATTGGGATGCATCAGATTCAGCAAAATTAGTCGGTTGTGACGGCACGGCAAGTAGGGGAGGAGGGGGGGGGGGGGTGAGAGTCATTGGAAGAAGAGAGGAAATTGGTATGGTCCATAATATTTGATTATTACATATATCAAGAAAAAAGTTCTTTTTTCCAAAGTTGCTCTCGAAATAAATAGCCTAGGGGTATTTGTTATATTTTCAATGAACTAATTAAAATTAATATGTTCAATTTTATTGTTAATTAATGCCAAAAGGTGTATTCCTTAATATGGGTGAAACCAACCGAAAAATCAACTAAAATGGACCGGAGGAAGTATATTATTGTGGTGGGTTTGATTGTTATGATGGGAACCTTGAAATTACTAAATTTAGATATAACCAAAGACATGCTTAGAAAGTAGTTGACTTTGTACACTTCTTTTACTGTTTTTTATTTTTTTTCTCTTTCTATTTGCTTTTGTCATTGATAATGTTTAGGACTTTAGGCTCCTCCTTTTCACTTTTATTCTTTAATTTCCCCTTAATTTTTAAATGTTTTTTGTCTTTCTTTCTAGCTTCTTCTTCTCTTTTGGTTAGTTATATGATGATGTCAAGCATAGTATTTAATTGGAAATATACGCCAAATATCCATGAAACATGCACCTGGTCTCAAGATCACACGGTCTCATTTGATTGATTATTTCATGGTTTAATTTATTATGGTTTAGTTTGTATGTAAAGTTACAAAATTGTAGTCATAATTAATTCAAACGCCTTTTACCCTTCTTATTCAAAGTCTTTGAAGTTCTTCTAGCTCTAGGTAGTATGTATTTGGTATGATGGAAAATATTTTAAAGTTATTTTCTGGTATTTGGTTGTCAGAAAATATTTGCCTCAAAATGACTTCTCTCACTTTTCGGAAGAAGTTATTTTTCTTTTTACAATTATCTTAACTCTTAACTTTATATCACTATTTTAACTAACACATAGACATTGTTATAAATTTTAATCCTCAAAAATTTACTCAAAACTCTATCCGGTTTGCTCATATTATTATCAATGATATTTAATATAAAAAAAAAGCAAAAAATAGTTTCCACTTAATTCCAATTAAACACTAAAAAAATACGTCATTTTTGAAAAAAAAAATTATTTCTTGAAAAAATCATCTCTATCATACCAAACACACCTAAATATCCAAATGCAGTAGTTGTATCAGGACAAAGAATATATGAGGATGTTTTCTTTTGGGGGTGTTGAGTGGTTAATGAATAAGTGGATTAAAATTTTGACCTTTTCTAACTTAAATTTTTGTGTGTTATAGTAATGTTTTCAAACATTCAACATGGTGGTTGTGAAAATCTTTTAAGATTGTCTTTGACTTTGAAAAGGAAATTAATGACATTTACACTTTTGGTAGCACTAGAGCCTCCTGGGTAATGATACTCATTGTCATTGACTTGCGTTTCAACCACTGAATTTGTACTCCAAACTGTTCAAATTTTATAAAGGTCCACTCAGGTGTGTTCACTGTGCAAATACTGGTGAACGCTCGGGGTATACTGTATAAATACTGATGGACGCTAGAGGTATACATAAGTTAAGTTGGTTCGGGTTTTTCAATTACCAAACCAAATCAATAGACACGATCCTAGTGGACTCTTACTGAAACAACAGCAAGAAGATCAGAAGTTATTTTGTTTAGAAAATTGTCCATAGACACGATCATATTTTGAGGAAGATCTTATACAACACTATTATTTAAATTTACGTGGGTCATAATTCGAAGTGCAGTATTAGGCGTCAATCGTAAAACCAATTGGATTTCCCTGTAAACCACTTAATGAAAATGCAGTCCGGTGTATTAAGTTCCCGCTATGCGTGGACCAGACCACAATGATTAATTGTACGCAGTCTTACCTTATATTTCTACAAGAGATTGTTTTCACAACATGAACCCGTGACCTCCTGGTCACGTGGCAGCAACTTTTCCAGTTACACCAACTTTAGCTATAAACCACTTAATTTTATAAAAAGAAAAAGAAAAAGAAAAAGAAAAGAGGATTGGGGATACAAATATGCTCTGTTACCGTGAGACCACTGACCAGCCTCACATTTGCCAGCAACCTTAGGAGTTAGGAGCCACATCGCCCCCGCTTTCCGCTTCAGGCCCATTACCCATATTATATGGCCCAGTTCTTTGTATGGATTGGCAAAGCTAAACACATTGATTTGCAAGAATAACCTTAAAAGTGAGTGATTTTGAATTTTTGATCCGTTTTCCCCATAGGCAAAAAATCAAATTTATCAAGAGTTGCCCCTCACTTGTCACATGGCTAACACTTTTGACTAGGTCAAAAAATCAAGACCATCCATTTTCAAGGTCATTGAATGTAATGTCCAAACGAACTCCTTAGAGTCTAATCATCTGAGGGAGCCCAATGTCCCATCACCGTCATGCCCCGACTTGCATTACAAACCCATATTGCTTTGCTCGGTAACCCTAAAAAAACTTATAGCGATTTTTGTAAAGTCACATATCATATATATCGGGTTAATGTAAATACTTAGTGTTGATAAGTCTTTTTTGCTTCATATTTGATATTTATTATCAATACATGATTTTTTGTTTTGCGAAAAATAGTTTTCGACTATTTCTATTATTTTCTTTTTGGGTGAGAGAAACACCTTCGGAAAGGGATTTCTTTTTGGGTGAGTTTTGGATAGGTGTCAGATTGCTTTTTTTGCTTCTTTGAAAATCTGGTATCTCTGATCTGGAGGTTTCGCATTTGCGAAGCCAGTATTCGCAAATTCGAAGGCCCAGCTCACGCAAATGCGAAGGTTGGTTCGCAAATGCGAAACCAGCCCAGGCCTGGCAAGGATCGCAAATGCGAAATCATTCTCTGCAAATGCGAAGGACCAGGGTTCGCAAATGCGAGACCCTTTTCGCAAATGCGAAGGTCCCCTGATAGGCCCGAGTTCGCAAATGTGAACAAGAGTTCGCAATTCCCACATTTTGGTCGGGGTTCGCAATTGCGAACCCCTGTTCGCAATTGCGATAACTGCAGCCCAGCATATTTCATACTTAGGCGAATTTCAAGTCATTTTTCACCCCACTTTCAAAATACAACTCCTTAGGCGATTTTTCAAGAACAAGTTTCATCCCAAATCATTTGTAAGTCTATTTTTACTTAACTCTTTCAATCGTTAACATCATTTAACATGTTTTCAACTTAAAATCAATGATTTTCATGAGAGAAATTGGGGGTTTTGGGTAGAACCTAGGTTTTCTATAAATTGGGGATTTGGACCTCAATTTGAGGTCCGATTTTAAAATAAATTGCATATTTGAGTTCGTGGGGGAATGGGTAACCGGGTTTTGGTTCGAACCTCGGGTTTTGACCACGTTGACCTGAGGGGTGTTTTGGTCATTTTACCTAAATTTGCGTCTTAACTGCAAATTAAATAGTAGAATTAGTTGCTTGAGATGTTATTTACGAGATGTAATTGAAATGAATAGATTTGGGCCATTTGGAGTCGGATACTCGTGGCAAAAGTGTGGTTTCAAGTTGAATTTGGAGCTCGTTTGAGGTAAGTGGCTTGTCTAACCTTGTGTGGGGGACCTTTCCCCTTAGGTTTTGTTATTTGGTATTTGAGTGCCTTGTACGCGAGGTGACGAGCGCGTACTTAAGCCAATTGTTGAAAACCCGGTTTTTACTTAAGATATTGAGACTGAGTTTCTTTCAAAATTGCCTTATCCTACCTGCAATTATAACCTGTGTTAGATTAGAAAAGTGTGTTGGTTGATTTAAATTACCTATTTGCTTAAGTTTCCTTAACTGTACTACGTGGAGCATGTTAGGCTAGTATTACCCGTTGTTTGTATTTTTTTTTTGTACTTCATTTCTGAATATCTTCTGGTTATGGTTGCGCATTTTATATTGGGACTACGGATGTGGGATTCCGGTAGCTCCCCCTTGTTTGTTTACTTTGGGACTGCGGGTTCGATTCTCGATAGATCCCCCTGCATATTTACTTTGGGACTGCGGGTTAGATTCCCGATAGATCCCTCTGCACATCGATAGTTGGACTACGGGACGGTATCCCGGGAGATCCTTCGGATATATATACATATGATGGACTACGGGACGGTATCTCGGGAGATCCACTGGACAGTTGAGAAAAGGACTACAGGACGATATCCTGGGAGATCCTCATTGTTACCATTGGTATTGAGCTGTACATATTTCGTGTTTACTCCGTTCCTTGTGTAATTGTTGTTGCTTTGTTTAGCCTGTCTTATTCCATTACTGTACTCATTATTACTGCCTGTTTTCATACTGTTAATTCATATTATATTGTTTAACCTCAGTAGGTCCCTGACCTTCCTCGTCACTACCCAACCGAGGTTAGGCTTGGCACTTACTGAGTACCGCTGTGGTGTACTCATGCCCTTTCTGCGCATGTTTTTCATGTGCAGATCCAGGTACCTCCACTCAGGCGCACTATCCTTGAGGCAGGGGGAGCTACGGAGATTTTGAGGTACATCTGCAGCGTCCGCAGACCAAAGAGTCTCCTTCTTACTCTATCTTGTAGCGTTTAGACTTCTTTCGTACTTTTGTTTAGACAAATTTTGGAGTTTAGGGCAGTGTATTACATTTCTATTAGCCTGTGTTCCCCGTGAGTTTCCGGGTTTTGGGATGAGATTTTAGACTTCCGTATTTATTATGAGTTGTATGTGCCAAGTGGCAGTTATGTACAGATTTCTTTTAGTTGTTCAGTCTAAATTAGTTATTTTTGCAAGTTATGTTGTTTGTTCCGCACTGTTAGGCTTACCTAGTTGTAGGAACTAGGTGCCATCACGACATGTTCATGGAGGGTGAACTGGGATCGAGACAAGTTGGTATCAAAGCTCTAGGTTCATAGGAGTCACATAACACAGGCCGGTTTATTAGAGTCTCGCTGATCGGTACAGAGACGTCTGTACTTATCTACGAGAGGCTGTGTAACTATTTAGGAAAAATATTCATTTCATTTGAATTCCTTGTCGTGCGATATTTTGACATCAATTCTAAACTTCTGACTTCTATTCTCTCACAGATGGTGAGGACACGTGCTACTCGAGATGATCAGGCACCTGCGCCCCCTACTGCAGCCGTCAGAGGCCGGGGCCGGGGCCGGGGGAGAGGTCGAGGACGCGCACGTGGTGCAGCCAGAGCATCTGCGCGAGCTGCCGCCGAGGTACCACCAGCAGATCCAGCCGGAGCCCAGGCACCTGGCACACCTATTACTGCCACTACTACTCCAGCGCTCCAGGAGACTTTGGCTCAGTTCATGAGCATGTATACCACCTTGGCTCAGGCAGGGTTGCTTCCCCTTGCTGCAGCCACATCCCAGGCCGGGGGAGGAGCATAGACTCCCACCGTCCGCACTCCTGAGCAGCGAGTGCAGGTTAAGCAGGATCCCGAGATTATTCGGGCACCGCCTGCAGCGCCAGTTCAGCCCGAGGATGGGTCAGCTGCTTCAGAGGACGAGCAGCGGAGACTTGAGAGGTTCAAGAAGTATGATCCCCCAGTGTTCAGTGGATTAGCATCAGACGATGCCTTGGGATTTCTAGAAGAGTGTCATCGTATTCTTCGCACTATGGGCATAGTGGAGTCCCGCGGGGTTTCTTTCACTGCTTTTCAGCTTCGGGGAGCCGCCTATGATTGGTGGCGCACTTATGAGATAGACAGTCGAGTCGAGACTGCTACACTGACTTGGACCCAATTCTCAGATATGTTTATGAGAGAGTTTGTCCCCTAGAGTCTCGGGGACGCATGGCGCGTAGAGTTTGAGCATTTGCGCCAAGGTGCTATGACCGTTTCGGAGTATGCTATCCGCTATACCAGGTTGGCCAGGCATGCACCGGCCTTGGTTGCTACAGTTTGGGAGAGGGTTCGCAGGTTCATTGAGGGTCTTATCCCACTCATCAGATCTAGCATGGCTCGAGAGTTGGAGATTGACATCCCTTATCAGCAGGTAGTGAGCATTGCTAGGAGGATCGAGGGTATGCTCGCCAGGGATCGAGGGGAGAGGGAG
Organism: Nicotiana attenuata; assembly: GCF_001879085.1. Lineage (NCBI taxonomy): Eukaryota > Viridiplantae > Streptophyta > Magnoliopsida > Solanales > Solanaceae > Nicotiana > Nicotiana attenuata. The sequence goes on along the minus strand of NC_031991.1, from coordinate 37,430,976 downwards.
GCCAAGAGGTCTCGAGAGTCGGGTCACTACTCTGGTGCCCGTACCCCAGCAACAGGTCGATATGGCAGAGGTTATGCGGGTCGCCCTGTTCATTCAGCTCTTCCAGCAGCCGGCAGTGCTCCAGCTCCGCGTACACCTCAGGGGCCTTACTATGCACCTCCAGTTTCTAGCGCGCCTCTTGCGCGGGGTGCTTCCAGAGGTCAGTCCAGCAGACCTGGCCCTAGTCAGTCACAGCCACCGCATCCTCCCAGGGCTTGTTTCGAGTGTGGTGATACACATCACATGGTTAGGGACTGCCCTAGACTTGGTAGGGGTGCATCTTCACAGAATGCTCAGCCACAGCGTGCTCCTCAGAGTTCTCAGGCCATGATCACAGCTCCAGCTGCTACCCCACCTGCCCAGCCGGCTAGGGGCGGAGGTCGGGGAGATAGAGGTCGCCCTCGAGAGAGGGGCCAGGCCAGATATTATGCTATTCCTGCTCGTACTGAGGTTGTTGCCTCCGACTCCGTCATTACAGGTATTATACTGGTTTGTCACAGAGAGGCGTCGGTTCTATTCGATCCGGGCTCTACTTATTCTTATGTGTCTTCTTATTTTGCTCCGCATTTGGGTGTGCCTCGGGATTCTTTGAGTGCCCCCGTTTATGTTTCTACTCCTATGGGGGATTCTCTTGTTGTGGACCGCGTTTATCGGTCATGTTTGGTTACTATTCGTGGTTTTGAGACTAGAGCGGATTTATTGTTACTCGGTATGGTTGATTTTGACATTATTTTGGGCATGGACTGGTTGTCACCCCATTTTGCTATTCTTAATTGTCATGCCAAGACTGTGACACTGGCTATGCCAGGTATTCCGCGTGTTGAGTGGAGTGGTACTTTAGATCACACTCCCAGTAGAGTTATCTCTTTCCTTAAAGCTCAGCGTATGGTTGGGAAGGGGTGCGCCGCGTATTTAGCTTATGTGAGAGATGTCAGTGCTGATACCCCTTCTGTTGATTCAGTCCCAGTGGTACGTGATTATCCCGATGTGTTTCCAGCTGACCTTCCGGGCATGTCGCCCGATAGGGACATTGATTTTGGCATTGATCTGTTGCTGGGCACTCAACCCATTTCCATTCCTCCGTATTGCATGGCTCCTCTTGAGTTGAAGGATCAATTACAAGAATTACTTGATAAGGGCTTTATTCGCCCCAGTGTTTCACCTTGGGGTGCTCCTGTCTTATTTGTGAAGAAAAAGGATGGTTCTATACGTATGTGTATCGATTATCGCCAGCTGAACAAGGCTACAGTGAAGAACCGTTATCCCTTGCCTCGTATTGAGGATCTGTTTGACCAGCTTCAGGGCGCACATGTGTTTTCTAAGATTGACTTACGTCAGGTTACCATCAGTTGAAGATTCGGGAGCCAGATATCCCGAAGACTGCCTTCAGGACTCGGTATGGTCATTACGAGTTCCTTGTTATGTCATTTGGGACAGTGTGTTCAGGACATATTTGGACTCGTTCATTATTATTTTTATTGATGATATTCTGGTGTATTCCCGGAGTCGGGAAGATCATGAGCAGCACCTGAGGACCGTGCTTCAGACCCTGAGAGAGAAGAAGTTATATGCAAAGTTCTCAAAATGCGAGTTTTGGTTGAGTTCCGTGGCATTCCTAGGCCACGTGGTATCGAGTTAGGGCATTCAGGTGGATCCGAAGAAGGTGGAGGCAGTGCAGAGTTGGCCTAGACCCTCATCAACTACAGAGATTCGCAGTTTCCTTGGCTTGACGGGCTACTACCGTCGATTTGTGGAGAGATTTTCATCGATTGCGGCCCCTATGACTAGATTGACCCAGAAGGGTGCCCCATTTCAGTGGTCAGAGGAGTGCGAGGCGAGCTTTCAGAAGCTCAAGACAGCTTTGACTACAGCCCCAATTTTGATGTTGCCTACCGGTTCGGGGTCTTAAACTGTCTATTGTGATGCCTCGAGAGTTGGCCTTGGAGCGGTGTTGATGCAGGATGGTAGGGTGATTGCCTACGCGTCCAGACAGTTGAAGTTACATGAGAAGAACTACCCTGTCCACGACCTTGAGTTAGCTGCTATTGTTCATGCCTTGAAGATCTGGCGTCATTATTTGTACGGTGTGCCTTGTGAGATCTATACTGACCATCGGAGTTTGCAACATTTGTTCAAGCAAAACGATCTAAATATGCGTCAGAGGAGGTGGTTAGAGTTGCTGAAGGATTATGATATTACTATTCTGTACCACCCGGGCAAGGCCAATGTGGTGGCGGATGCCTTGAGTCGCCGGGCGGAGAGTTTGGGGAGTTTGGCATATTTACCAGCTTCAGAGAGTCCTATGGCGATGGATGTTCAGGCCTTAGCCAGCCAGTTTGTGAGATTGGATCTTTCGGAGCCTAGTCGGGTTCTAGCCTGTGTGGTTTCCCGGTCTTCCCTATTTGATCGTATCAGGGAGCGGCAGTATGATGACCCTCATTTGCTTGTCCTTAAGGACAAGGTCCAGCGCGGTGATGCCAGAGATGTGACCATCGGAGATGACGGGGTATTGAGGATGCAGGGTCGGATTTGTGTGCCCAATGTTGATGAGCTTCGAGAGTTGATTTTAGCAGAGGCCCAAAGTTCGCGGTATTCCATCCATCCGGGTGTCGCGAAGATGTATCAGGACTTGAGGCAACACTATTGGTGGAGGCGGATGAAGAAGGATATAGTTGGATATGTAGCTAGATGCCTCAACTGTCAACAGGTGAAGTATGAGCACCAGAGACCGGGTGGGTTGCTTCAGCAGATAGAGATTCCGGAGTGGAAGTGGAGCGCATCACCATGGACTTTGTATCTGGACTCCCACGGACCTTGAAAAAGTTTGATGCCATTTGGGTCATTATGGATCGTCTGACCAAGTCCGCTCATTTCTTTCCTGTGTGTACCACTTATTCATCAGAGCAGTTGGCGGAGATTTATATCCGGGAGATCGTCCGCCTGCATGGTATTCCAGTTTCAATTATTTCGGACAGAGGTACTCAGTTTACATCGCGGGTCTGGAGAGCCGTGCAGCAGGAGTTAGGTACTCGGGTGGAGTTGAGCACAACATTTCACCCCCAGACGGACGGACAGTCCGAGCGCACTATTGAGATTCTTGAGGATATGCTCCGTGCGTGTGTGATTGAGTTTGGAGGGTCTTGGGATCAGTTCTTGCCTTTAGCGGAGTTTGCCTACAACAACAACTACCAGTCGAGCATCCAGATGGCTCCTTATGAGGCTTTATATGGTAGGCGGTGTCGATCTCCGATTGGATGGTTTGAGCCGGGGGAGGCTCGGTTGTTAGGTACGGATTTGGTTCAGGGGGCCTTGGACAAGGTCAAGATCATTCAGGATAGGCTTCGTTCAACTCACTCTAGGCAGAAGAGTTATGCTGATCGCAAGGTTCGAGATGTAGCATTTATGGTTGGTGAGCGGGTATTGCTCCGAGTATCGCCTATGAAGGGCGTGATGAGATTTGGGAAGAAGGGCAAGCTCAGCCCTAGGTACATTGGTCCGTTTGAGATTCTTGATCGAGTGGGAGAGGTGGCTTATAGACTCGCTTTGCCGCCTAGCTTATCAGTAGTGCATCCAGTTTTTCATCTATCCATGCTTCGGAGGTACCACGACGATCCAGCCCATGTGTTAGATTTCAGCACTGTCCAGTTAGACAAGGACTTGTCCTATGAGGAGGAGCCGGTAGCTATTCTAGACCGGCAGGTTCGTCAGTTGAGATCCAAGAGATTTTCTTCTGTTCGTGTCCAATGGAGAGGTCTGCCTCCTGAGGCATCGACCTGGGAGTCCGAGTCTGATATGCGGAGCCGTTATCCTCACCTTTTTCCCGACTCAGGTACTTCTTTCTTTTGTCCGTTCGAGGACGAACGGTTGTTTTAGTGGTGGAGGATGTGACTACCCAAAGGGGTCATCACTTGTTTTCTTACCATCCTGTACTTCCGAGGCCTTGAAAACCTCATCTAGGGTTGCCTCGATGTGCGTGCGCAGTCCGGGCGCATAGCCGGATAGCTTAAATATGAATTCTGTGAGAAAAATGCTAATTTTTGATATTAAATTGAATATATTTGACTTCGGTCAACATTTTGGGTAAACGGACCCGGACCTGTGATTTGACGGTCCCGGAGGGTCCGTAGGAAAATATGGGACTTGGGCGTATGCCCGGAATCGAATTCCGAGGTCCCAAGCCCGAGAAATGAATTTTTGTGTGAAATTGTTTTCTGGAAATGATTAAAGAAAATGAAAATGAAATTTGATTAAAAGACTGTAGTATCGGGCCCGTATTTTGGTTCCGACGCCCGGTACAAGTCCTATATATGGTTTAAGCGCTTTCTGTAAAGTTTGGTTGAAAACGGACGTCGTTTGACGTGTTTCGGACTTAAAATGGAAAATTGATGTTTTATGAAAAATTGGAAGAAATCATGAGTTTTGAGGCTTGATTCGATGTATATGATGTTATTTTGGCAATTTGATCGCGCGAGTAAGTCTGTAGGATGTTATTGAGGTGGTGTGCATACTTGGTTTGGAGCCTCGAGGGCTCGGGTGAGTTTTGGATAGGTGTCGGATAGCTTTTTTGCTTCTTTGAAAATCTGGTATCTCTGATCTGCAGGTTTCGCAATTGCGAATCCAGTATTCGCAAATGCGAAGGCCCAGCTCACGCAAATGCGAAGGTTGGTTCGCAAATGCGAAACCAGCCCAGGCCTGGCAAGGATCGCAAATGCGAAATCATTCTCCGCAAAGGCGAAGGAACAGGGTTCGCAAATGCAAGACCCTTTTCGCAAATGCGAAGGTCCCCTGATAGACATGAGTTCGCAAATGCGAACAAGAGTTCGCAACTGTTCGCAATTGCGATAACTGCAGCCCAGCATATTTCATACTTAGGCGAATTTCAAGTCATTTTTCACCCCACTTTCAAAATACAACTCCTTAGGCGATTTTTCAAGAACAAGTTTCATCCCAAATCATTTGTAAGTCGATTTTTACTTAACTCTTTCAATCGTTAACATCATTTAACATGTTTTCAACTTAAAATCAATGATTTTCATGGGAGAAATTGGGGGTTTTTGGGTAGAACCTAGGTTTTCTATAAATTGGGAATTTGGACCTCAATTTGAGGTCCGATTTTAAAACAAATTGCATATTTGAGTTCGTGGGGGAATGGGTAATCGGGTTTTGGTTCGAACCTCGGGTTTTGACCATGTTGACCTAAGGGGCGTTTTGGTCATTTTACCTAAATTTGCGTCTTAGCTGTAAATTAAATAGTAGAATTAGTTGCTTGAGATGTTATTTACGAGATGTAATTGAAATGAATAGATTTGGGCCATTTGGAGTTGGATACTCGTGGCAAAAGTGTGGTTTCAAGTTGAATTTGGAGCCGGTTTGAGGTAAGTGGCTTGTCTAACATTGTGTGGGGGACCTTTCCCCTTAGGTTTTGTTATTTGGTATTTGAGTGCCTTGTACGCGAGGTGACGAGCGCGTACTTTAGCCAATTGTTGAAAACCCATTTTTACTTAAGATATTGAGACTGAGTTTCTTTCAAAATTGCCTTATCCTACCTGCAATTATAATCTGTGTTAGATTAGAAAAGTGTGTTGGTTGATTTAAATTACCTATTTGCTTAAGCTGCCTTAACTGTACTACGTGGAGCATGTTAGGCTAGTATTACCCGTTGTTTGTATTTTTTTTTTTGTACTTCATTTCTGAAAATCTTCTGGTTGTGGTTGCGCATTTTACATTGGGACTACGGATGTGGGATTCCGGTAGCTCCCCCTTGTTTGTTTCCTTTGGGACTGCGGGTTCGGTTCCCGATAGATCCCCCTGCATATTTACTTTGGGACTGCAGGTTAGATTCCCGATAGATCCCCCTGCACATCGATAGTTGGACTACGGGACGGTATCCCGGGAGATCCTTCGGATATATATACATATGATGGACTACGGGACGGTATCCCGGGAGATCCACTGGACAGTTGAGAAAAGGACTACAGGACGGTATCCTGGGAGATCCTCATTGTTACCATTGGTATTGAGCTGTACATATTTTGTGTTTACTCCGTTCCTTGTGTAATTGCTGTTGCTTTGTTTAGCCTGTCTTATTCCATTGCTGTACTCATTATTACTGCCTGTTTTCATACTGTTAATTCATATTATATTGTTTAACCTCAGTAGGGCCCTGACCTTCCTCGTCACTACCCAACCGAGGTTAGGCTTGGCACTTACTGAGTACCGCTGTGGTGTACTCATGCCCTTTCTGCGCATGTTTTTCATGTGCAGATCCAGGTACCTCCACTCAGGCGCACTATCCTTGAGGCAGGGAGAGCTACGGAGACTTTGAGGTACATCTGCAGCGTCCGCAGACCGAAGAGTCTCCTTCTTACTCTATCTTGTAGCGTTTAGACTTCTTTCGTACTTTTGTTTAGACAAATTCTGGAGTTTAGAGCAGTGTATTACATTTCTATTAGCCTGTGTTCCTCGTGAGTTTCCAGGTTTTGGGATGAGATTTTAGACTTCCGTATTTATTATGAGTTGTATGTGCCAAGTGCCAGTTATGTACATATTTCTTTTAGTTGTTCAGTCTTAATTAGTTATTTTTGCAAGTTATGTTATTTGTTCCGCACTGTTAGGCTTACCTAGTTGTAGGAACTAGGTGCCATCACGACATGTTCATGGAGGGTGAACTGGGGTCGTGACATGTACATAATGAATTGAAATCTCCTCAATTTATCGAAGAAAGGAAGCTGATGTGCCAGATATAGATAATCTTCTATCGAGGATAATGTTTATCCATAACAGAGTATCGAAAGGCTAACTTCTTCAGGAGGCTTATTTTCAATTACTAGATAGATAAACATATTTACAGCGGAGTCACATATGGATAAGGTTCTTCAGGAAGCTTATTTACAACGGAGTACTAAATGAGCATCCATAATATAATATATTTATAACACTCCCCCTTGGATGCTCATTGAAAGATAATGTGCCTCATTAAAACCTTACTAGGAAAAATCCCGTGGGAAAAAATCCTAATGAAGGAAAAGACTACACATATTTAGTAATACGCATTGGTAGGTGCCTCATTAAAAACCTTATAAGGAAAACCCTGTTGGAAAAAACCTTAGTAAGGAAAAAAGAGTGCGTTGCGTATTTTGCTCCCCCTGATGAAAACCCTGTTTTAAATATTTGAGTTTCCGCATTCCAATCTTGTATACCATCTTCTCAAAAGTTAAAGTTGGCAATGATTTAGTGAACAAACTGCCAGATTGTCACGTGAACAATTTTGTTGCACATCAATGTCATCATTTTTCTGAAGATCATGTGTGTAGAATAATTTTGGTAAAATGTGCTTTGTTCTATCTCCTTTTCTAATTCCGCCCTTAATTTGGGCTATGCATGCAGCATTGTCTTTGTATAAATTGTGGATCTTTTTTTTTTCCACATTTCAAACCACATTTTTCTTGAATAAAATAAATCATTGATCTCAACCATACGCATTCCCTACTTGCTTCATGAGCTATTATCTCAACATGATTTGAAGAAGTAGCAATGATAGATTGCTTTGTGGAGCGCCATGATATGACATTACCTTTGTTAGCATAAAACAAACTCATATCAAGAGTTACCTTTAAATATCGCAAAATATGCTTAATCCCATTCCAACGTCTCCATTTAGGAGAAGAGCTATATCTTGCTAGTAAATTAACAGAAAATACTATGTCGGGCTTTGTAGCATTAGCAAGAAACATAAGTGCACCAATTGCACTAAGATAGGGTATTTCAGGACCATGGAGTTCCTCATCCTTTTTTGGAGATCGGAACGGATCCTTATTCACTTCAAGTGATCGAACACTCATTGGTGTACTTAATGGGAGAGCTTTATCCATGTAAAAGCGGTTAAAGACCCTTTCTGTATAGGTAGATTGATGGATAAAGATCTGGTCTACTAAATATTCAATTTACAAACCAAGACAAGATTTTATTTTTCCAAGATCTTTCATCTCAAATTCTTTCTTAAGATATTCAATTGCCTTTTGGAGCTCTTCTGGAGTTCCAACAAGATTTATGCCATCAACATAAATCGCAAGTATAGCAAATTCTGATGACATTTTCTTTATAAAAATACATGGACAAATAACATCATTTATGTAATCTTCTTTCAGCAAATATTCACTGAGGCGATTATATCTCATGCGTCCAGATTGATTTAAACCGTACAAAGATCTTTATAATTTGCTCGAGTATATTTCTCGAGACTTTGAATTATATGCTTCAAGCATTTAATCCTTCAAGGATCTTCATATAGATTTAATCAAATGAGTCATATAGTTTATGACTTGCATTTAAATGGCATGACATCTTCAGGTGCCTGGACTACAAGTCCGATCCTCACAATCTTTTATAATATTTTATACTATATTGTATCAAATATATCGTCGACGATCATTTTGATTATTTGCTTCTACCATTTCGGTTTACTACGCTTCATGCGTACAGTAGACTTTATCTTTCATGGGTTTAAAGTTTGATAGGAGCATTTAGAGCTGAAATATGATGATTTTGGATAAACAAATGCTTCTGGCATTTGACTTGAATTATCTTCTAAGTGAGGATCATACTAATGATAATTTGATTCATATAACATATTTTTCAGCTGTTTATTCCATCACCCAAATGTTAGAAAAACTAGCATATATTCCCAATCTTCTTTGGGGAACCTATCTTTGTGCATTGTAGTAGAGAAATTAATCATATACTACATATCAAAATTTATTAGATAGTAAAAATATTTGGTTTCTGATCCTAAACCAATTGTGAGGGGAGGACTTATCATATATTGTTGGTCTGATGCATACAAGTACTGATGTATGCAATTTAGAAAATCTTAGACCAACACATGAAACTTTGTTCTCATAATTAGCCATTAATAGGAGGTATTCAATGCTAAACTAGCTTGGATATAAACCAACATCTTCAAGATAAACTATCTTGATTTCATAATCTGAAAATTATGCTCTTAATTGAGAAAAATAATTTCAAATGCCAAACTGCATGTTGACAATAAACACACATGTAACCATCTCATATAAGTGGTTCACATGATAGGTGAATGGGCCATATTCACCTTTTATATATTCCAGAATCCAGGGGTCTTAGTCCCAACTGTACCTGGTATAATCAATTTATTATGAGAACAAACAACAGAATAGAATTCTAGAAGAATCTTCTAGTTCTTCACTATATGCTTATCTGAATTCTCAAATAGCTCATTTAAAAATAGCAAATTAAAACTTCAAGTTTATCATGTCATGTGTTATCTCTTAGTAAACTTCTGATTTACTATAGCATAAACTTTTGCATTAGTAAATTTCTGATGTATTGTGGCTACTTTTGTATTAGTAAACTTTTGGTTTACTGTGATACATGATATAATACAAATTGAAGAATAAGGCGGGTAACTTCTCACATACATATTATTTTACCCCCTTGTGATTGTGGAAACATGAAGATTTACAATCTCCCAGTCATTTGTGGTCTCAATATGATAGCCATTTGTATTAGTAAACTTCAGGTTTACTACAACATATATTTTGACCATAATCATAGAATATGAATGATATATTTGTATATAATCTCTTCGAGAGCCTTCATTTATTATTCACAATCTAACATTTATCGGACACTATTGGTGTCATGTGTCTTCTAGACAAACAGTTAGCTCTTCAAGACTTGTTAATACATTTTGTACTATCAAATATTGCTCAGACACTTCTGGTATCATGAGAGAAAATAATAATCAAATAAACAATATAAAATAATTGTTTAAGCACAAGTAAACACCTCTTCATAATATTTTCCTACTTCAGGAGGAAATTTCAATTGTGTTACTTCTTCAGGAGCAAATTTAAAAGAGAAAATCTCACTTTATACCCATTAATTCCAAACTATTTACCCTTTAATGCCCAGACCCAAATTATTTACTTCTCCTACTCATGCGGCCCAAACTATTTACCGGCCCATTCATTAGCTTATTCCCTCATTTAATGCCTCAGTTAACGCTATTTCACCCAGCCATTTCTTTCATTTCATAAATCCCATAGCCAAACCATGAGAAATCATATTTCACACAGCGGTTACTGATTTGACTTGTGAATTTTTCTTTAGATTTTGTTTCTATCTTCAATATTATTGTACCTGAGTTTCACTCCAGAATCCTCTTTCTATATTAGTATTTTTTTGTATTTATTTATATTTCTGAACTCATGTGTTGTTGCAGTTATATATTAAGTTTCTCAGCTCTGGTTTTTGTGTGTGTATGAAAATCCGCTATTGATGATCTTGAAGCTCCTGTATTTATAATTTTATTTTGAAGATTTATTGTTTGATTCGATGTGGGTGCTATAAAATATTAATTATAGTACCTTCAAGTAAGCTTCCCGGATCTTAATTTTTATGTGTATTTGAATATTCACCATTGTTGAGCTTGAAGCTCTTGAATTAAAAACTTTTATTTTGAAGATTCCTTATATGATTCAAAGTAGGTGCTATTAAATATTGCTCGTAGTACCTTCTGGAAGTTCATACTGAAATTCGATAGCATTTGGAGCTGATTGAGATTGGAATTTTCAGCTGAAAATAGAAGAAGAACACAGCTACCCAATAGTATACCGCTACGGTATATAATATGCTGCAGGAGTATATAGTTATACTGCAACAGTATACTATTATAGTTTACAATATACTGCAACGGTATATTGTAATAATCGAAGAAGAACACAGTTACCTAACAATATACCTCTACAGTACAATATACTTGTCACGACCCGGATTTCCCACCCTCGAGAGTCGTGATGGCGCTTACTCGTAGAAGCTAGGCAAGCCAAATTTAATTACCTTTCGTCTACAACATAGTCCCTTTTATCAATTTATGGCAACAATATCAAAATAACGAAATTTAATAGTAGAGGAAGTCTTAATTATAGAAATTGAATCGAAATGCGGAATAGTCAATATAAGCCTCTACCCAAGACTGGTGTCACAATACTCACGAACTGCTAAGAAATACTAAATACAAATGTCTGAAAGAACATAATCTGTTTGTCTCGAATACAAAGAGGCAACAGACTAAAAAGAGAGAATAAGGGAGACGCCGGGCCTACGGACGCCTGCAGGGCTACCTCGGGTCTCGCTGGACTGAAGGCCTGCTCCCGTACTAATGCTGCTGCTGCTCGAAACCTGGACCTATGCAAATAGCTCAGAGTGTAGCATCAGCACAACCGACCCCATGTGCTGGTAAGTGTCTAGCCTAACCCCGGCGAAGTAGTGACGAGGCTAGACTGGACTACCACATAAACCTGTGCAATTCTATGTATACAGTAGAATCGAAATACAAGGCAAGTAAAAACAATATGGGAGGGGAAGCATGCTGTGGGGAGATAACAGTTTCAAATATAAATGGACTAACACTAAGGAAAAGCACAACTCATACAACAATAAAGAACAGAGATCAACAAATGCACGGCATCACCCTTCGTGCTTTTACTCTCATCCTCACCAAGCAATAATATAAACAAGCGTGCACGGCATCATCCTTCGTGCTTTTACTCTCATCCTCACCAAGCAATAATATAAACAAACGTGCACGGCATCACCCTTCGTGCTTTTACTCTCATCCTCACATATAATCAATAGAATAGGCACGGAATGGCACATCGTGCGGCACGGCATCACCCTTCATGCTTTACACTCTTTCCTCACAAGAACAAACAATGCACGACATCACCCTTCGTGCTTTAACACTCTTCCTCACCCAAACAACAATCACAAACAAGGGCAAGGGAATAATAAAACAAGAATAGAAGTACCGGAAAGGGTACACAAACAACAATTTTTAAAAACCCGGCAAGGGTACAACGTCACTAACCATCAACGTCCCGGCAAGGGAATAAATCATTAACTCTTTCCTTTCTTTCACTTTCATTTCATAGTTCACATTATCACTTGAGCCAATGCTCCAAAGAGTTGCTTATCTCACATACCTTCACAATTTGTATTTCAACCCGAGCCAATGCTCCACGAAGTTTCAAGATCACAATTTCTTTCACAAGGTCTTTACGACACCTAGAAGTCATCAATTAAGCATGGAAGGCATACCAACAACCAAACTATTCGCAAAATAAGGACTCACGGTCATGCTAGACACCAATGTATAGATACTTGTCACCATGCCTATACATCGTACTCGACAATTAGCAAGTATCAAATAAGACTCAACCCCTATTCCCTCAAGCTAGGGTTAAACCAAACACTTACCTCAAACTTCCACGGCCAATTCAATCCTCAATAACCGCCTTTTCCCCTCGAATTCGGCTCCAAATCAATCGTATCTATACAGTAATGACTTCAATACATCAATAAATGCTAAACAACACGAACCCAATACCTAATTATAGCTTTTTCATCATTTTTCCCCAAAAGGTAAAAAATGCCCCCGGGCCCACATTGTCACGACCCAAAATCTACTAAGGGTCGTGATGGCGCCGGACACTGCTGTCAGGCAAGCCAACCAAGTTACTTAATCAAATTCTCGTTTTAATACTTCTGAAATCTATGATTTTCCTTCAAGTTTAGCAATATTAAAGAATATAGTCTCAAATCAAATTTAAATGATAAGCAGTTAATATAATACTTCAAACTATCCCAGAACCCGGTGTCACAAGTGCATGAGCATCTACTGATAGGGAAGTGAAATACAACATCCGTCTGGAATACAATGGACAGGGAATAAATACAATGTACTGAAGAGGGCTATACTAGCTGCGGGCCGCCTCGAATAGTGCAACTCACCTAGCCCCAAATCATCCGCGCTGCTACGCCTAGTGGGCTGCTAGAAATAGATATACCTGTGTAACAAAAATGCACAGAAGTGTAATATGAGTACATAAACAACGTGTAGTCAATGAGTATCCCGCCTAATCTCGAAGAAGTAGAGACGAGATGGTCAACTTTGACACTTACTAGCGGTCCAATGATAATATACTAAATGTGTGAGGAAATCAGGGATTTTACATAACAGTTCTAACTCGCAAAGCTGTAAAACAGGCAATACACCTTCAACAAATAATAAAGGGTTTTCAAGGTTTACTTTTCTTTATTTTATTAATTTATCTCAAGCCATGAAAGGCAGCATCAACGTATAAAATTCTCAGGCAACGATATATAAATCATGCACAAATCATGCCGAGGCGACGGCCCGCTCCAACAGAAATGAAATGTGCACTTGCCGAGGGTCGACGACGCGCCTATAGATGCATCTATTTAATCTGCCGAGGCGTTCGACCCGTTCCAAAATAAACACATAGAGACATTCAGTCAATAAGCCAACATGGGGCAATTATTCAAAGGAAAGCTAATTCTCTTTATTAATTTAGGAAAAATGAAGTTTAAACCCTTTTTAGAAATTCGTTTACTGATTCGATGTAGTTTAAGCAGTTCAAGCTATCAATAGGTTCGTAAATAATTCAAGTATAGCATGCTTTTGAGTCCTAACTACCCGGACAATAGCATAATAGTAGTTACGCACGGACTCTCGTCACCTCGTGCGTACGTAGCTGTCACGACCCAAATCCACTACGGGTCGTGATGGCGCCGGACACCGTTGTCAGGCAAGCCAACTAAATCACCAATTCAATTCTCTTTTAATAACTTTGAAAATCTAAGAGTTTTACTTCTATTTTTTTTGTGTATAAATAAAATCATCTCTGTTTCAATTCAAATTAAGAAATACTATTAATACACATCTTTCGAAAATTCATCCCAGAACTCGGTGTCACAAGTGCATGAGCAACTACTGATAAGGAAAATAAAATACAATATCTGTCCGAAATACAGTGGACAGGGAATGAATAAATAAAGAACTGGAAGGGAACTACACTAGCTGCGGGTCGCCTCGAACAGTACAGCTCACCTAGTCCCCGGATCATCCGTGCTGCTATGCCCAGTAGGCCGCTAAAATAACATATACCTGTGCAACAAAAATGCACAGAAGTGTAGTATGAGTACGTAATCAACGTGTACTCAGTGAGTATCCCGCCTAATCCCGAAGGGGTAGAGATGAGATGGTCAACCTGGACACTCACTAGCGGTCCAATAATAATATACTAAATATGTGAGGGAATCATGGATTATATATATACAATTTTAACTCACAAAGCTGTAAAATAGGCAATACACCTTCAACAAGTAATAAGGGATTTTCAAGTTTTACTCTTCTTTATTTTATCCATTTACATCAAGCCATGAAAGGCAATATCTTCATTTAAAATTTCTCATGCATCAATATACACAAATATCATGCGCAAATCATGCCGAGGCGACGGCCCGCTCCAACAGAAAAGAAATGTGCACTTGCCGAGGGTCGACAACGCGCCTATAGATGCATCTATTAATCTGCCGAGGCGTTCGGCCCGTTCCAAAATAAACACACACAGATAGACAGTCAGTCAATAAGTCAACATGGAGCAATTATCCAAGAAAGGCCAACTCTCTTTGAATAATCTGAGGAACCGAAGCTTAAGTCTTTTTAGAAATCCATTTATAAATTTAATGTGATTTAAGCAATTCAAACCCTCGAAGGGTTCACAATTAATCCAAATATAACATGCTCAATCAATCAAGTAAGAACTTATCAGGGAGTGTTTATCGATATATATATATATCAATTCCTCTTTTAACAAAATTTTACGAGTAAGGTTAAATCTCTTTGGAAATTCATTTACAAATTCCATGTGACACAAGCAATTGAGCTATCCAAGAATTTACAATTAATTCAAGTATTCATGCTTTTGGGTCCTAGCTACCCGGACAATAGCAAATAGTAGCTACGCACGGACTCTCGTCACCTCGTGCGTGCGTAGCCCCCCCACAAATAGGAGCACATAACCAATTTAACTCACCTATGGGGTAAATTCCCCCTCACAAGATTAGAAAGGAGACTCACCTCGCTCCGAAGATCCATAACCGGCGTTCAACATTCTTCCGAAGGCTTGAACCGACGCACAATGCACCAAAGCTAGCCAATTAATGACAAACTAATGAGAACATGCTCAGATACTTGTTAGAAATTCAAATTATACAGATTCCCAACTCCGCATAGTGAAATGACCAAAATACCCTCAGGCCTACGTGCCCGGATTCCGAAATTTCTCGAAGAAAAAGGTTACCCATGACCTTAGGAACTCAAATATATTATGTTCTCCTAATTCTATACTCAAAATCGTGGTCAAATTCAAAGAAATGTAAATTCCTAGGTTTTCCACCAAAACCCCAAATTTCCATAATTTCCTTGCCTAAGTCCATGTATAAACCTTGTATTTAACTCAAAGCTAGCATAAATTACTTACCTCATGACAAGTGACGAAAGTGGCATCTCCAAGCTGCTCCCCATCGACTCCAATGGAAGAAAAATGGGGTTGAAATGAACTCAACCCCGAACTTAAAACATCTCACTGCCCCAGCTGCTTTCGCTTCTGCGGAAA
>NC_031991.1:37404376-37413467 GCF_001879085.1 Nicotiana attenuata | reverse complement strand
GAAACAGAACACAATATACAGGTATGGGGAACCGTACTGAACTTTACGCTGTTGCGGCGCGCAACCCGATCCGAACAACATAACCATGGCGGCGTGCCAACCGATCCATACGTAGAACTCACATAAGGAGATATACATCGGGCTAAATTTGCTCATTATACAACATACCGAATATCGGTCATAAGCACGCTAAGTGCATAATACCATCCCTGAGGGAACATATGGCGTCATAAGCCAAGAAACTCAAACACAACTGAGGTGCGATACAGAACCTAAGTCTCAAGAGCCATCCTGCTCACATAACATCATCGCCATGCGGAACCTTAACACATAAGAATTTACCAAGCCGTCTCACAACTCATACGGCGCAATACATCATTTCATGAAATATATCTGCCAATGAAATAACACTTTGACTACTCCCACATAAGGGGCGCGTTACTAAAATGAATACAACTGGCCTGACATAGGGCCCAAATTCACATTTACACCCATCCACCGACCTCAAGTCGATCCTGAACACATCAAACTAAGCCAATAACTCTTCAAAGGCCCATACTACTTTTCCTCTTTTCATAACACACTAGGACAACCATCGTAACCAGAGCAAACCTCCACAGTCCATAACCCAATAAACAGAGTGCCCTCCAGGCATAAATTCTCAAATTAATTATATTACCACAATCCTCACACTCGGTCTAGATCTTAAATCAGTCAAGTGACTACGCGCCATATTGTATGAAACCTTCCTGTGGGACACTCCCCCACAATCTACCATAACAATTTACTGGGTCCTACCTCCAACCCACCAACCGCACTAACGCTGAGAAACGATCAAGAATCATTAACCATGATACAAGCCCCCTTTACTAAGCACCAATCTCAGGTGATGCTGAAGACAATGCCAACTTACCTTAAACACCGAAGCTCCCTTCCTGCTCATCCGAGCCCGAGACATCCTTACCAGCACCAAGCTGCAACCTTGATCCTCACTTCGAATTCCCATGCTACTCACTGCACCAATGTGCAACATACGATAGAACACGATTTTAACATTAACACTTTAACACTTCATCATATAAGAACCTTCTACTTAACTCACTTCTGGAGTACCATAGGAGCACACGGGCGAATTTTTCATAACCGTAGAATAGGCAAATCTCTAAGTAGTGGTCTAAGCCACCATAGCCCCTTCCGGAATCTGCTTCCACACAACAAGCCACAACAATAGAAGGCTTCTGAATAACATCAATTGCGGCGGCTGACAAGCCTGATACGTACCATCACAAATCACTTACATGACTCGATCATACTGCAGAAACTGACTGCCAACACCCATATGCCAAATTCAACTGTGGCCAATCAACTACCTTCTTCCAATCTATCCTTGATTGCCTTAAAGACATTGCTGATTCCTTCCAACACATAACATACTCCTTTTGCACTTATTTACAATTATTTTTTGGCCAGAAATTCCAAATTTCAGCATTGTGCCTGCACTTTTAGACAGTTTTGCTCAGCAAAAGAAAGTTACCCTGTTTGTTGCTGCCAGTTTGGTTTAGTGTCAGTTGGTTCAGCAGGTTGTAAATGTAAATCTGTAGAGTTGTCTGCAGCATAATTTTCTGCTTGGTTCTAAATTTTAAATTTTGAGTTTGATCCTGCACAGTTGCTGAGTTGCTGAACCGGGCTGCTGAAATTTGCATAGCTGTAGATTCTGCACTGCTGCAGCCGAAGAACTGTCCTGATTTCTGCTATAATTCTACCTAGTTTTAGCTAGCTAGCTGAAGAGAATTTGATCTAGAAAAATCTGTTGGTTTGGGGCTGATGTTTGGTGATGAAAATTTAGAATGTGCTTCCTGTTTTCTAGATGCAACTTTTTATGTAAACTCTTATGATAGTCATTGATGAATCGTTTAGGTCCAGAATTTGCAAAGAAATGTACTACTGTTATGTTTATATTATGGAATTCCTGCAAGGTGCTTGAAGTTACATTTTAAGATTTTTAGTATGTAAATATATTTATTAAGTTTAATCTTGATATTTTAGTCTTAGTTTCACTTTTTTAGTTGGTTTATTTAACAAAATTAAAAAAAAACTACAAAAGAGTTACATTTTTAGAGTATTAGTTTTTTGTCACTTTGGATTATCCTTAAAATAAATAAAAAAATGAAAAAGAAGGAGAGAAAGAAGAAAGTAAAGAACGAAAAGAAAGAGATTTTTTTTTTTGGGATTACTACTCTTTTTTTTTGGGTGATGTGTTAAATGTTTATGGAAATTGCTTGAAGTGTAATGAGGCTGCAAAGTTGTTTGGTTAAACTACCATCGCTTCAGTTGTTCAAGAACATTGCTCGAGAGATTACCATTAGGCTGTAACTTTGTCAGTTATTATGAGGTTGTCAAGAATTGCAGAATTGACCAGTTTATGTGACCATCTTTTGTAAATGGTTTGGCCATCAACTAGTAGCTCATCTTTAAAAGAGGGTCAAGAGTTAGATAAGGTTGGATTTGTATCTTTGTTGCTTAGTATCAGATGGTTTTGGTGGTATTGAAATGGTTTCAAGTTGATTTTCAAAAAAAAAATAAAAAAATAAAAAAAATATTTTTTTGTTTCTTAGAGCTTTCATGGTTTGAGTTTTATAAAAAATAAACAAAAAAAAAGTGATGATGAGTTAGTTTATTTGCTTCATTCTCGATTTTCCAGAACTACGCAAAGATCTGATTCATGCGGGGTCATGATACGTAGGCAACCTACATAGGGTTCGATCGAATTATTTTTTATTATTAAAAGGAAAAAAAAGAAAAAAAAGGGAGGAAAAAAAACAAAAAAAGGGGTGAAATTATGGGACATGAGAAATGAGAGGAAAGAAAAGAGTGATAATTAGAAAAAAAAGAAGGAAAATGATCAAGCAAGTGCTAGAAAAGCAAAGGAAAGAGAGGATTGAAGTGAACAAATTGGGATGATGCCAACTGACCTTTGTACCCTCGAAGTCATTTTAGAACCGATAACTGTGACTAGGTGCATTGCATTAAATGTGATATTTTTAGCTGTTAAATGTCCTAACGCTAACATGATGTCTTCATTTTGTTCTCCTCATTATAGCAGAAGGGTGGTTGGTTTGTGGTTCTTAAAGTAACTCGTCCATACAACACAAGGTCAAAGGGCAAGGTAGCCATGGCTAGCAAAAACTTGGGCACAGGAGTTGTTGACCCGTCAAGGGAGGTTGTGGAGTCGGAGTCTGAATTGAAAGAGGAGGTCCAAAGGGTGAAACAACAGATGGCAGAAATGTATCAGTCTTGGATCAGGGGGCATCATCCACCTTCATTCCCCACTAACTACATTGAAAACCCTGCAACTGTCTCACCACTATCCCAAATCCAGATTCCCACTGCTGCTGATATCACCCCACAACCTTTTCACACTCTACCCGCCAAAACTACCTCATATACCGCTCCTTTGGCCACTCATGCTCTTGCAGCTCCTCCACCAACTATTTTTCCTTGATCCTCTAACGAGACTGTGTTCAAAGTCCCCGATGCCCAACACTATGCTCCAGAACCAACTTTCAAAGTCTCGGATCCGTACTCTCATGCTCCTCCTTTTGAGGCTCCTGGTGAAACTGAAAAGCCTGGTAAGACAGTGGAGCAAGATGAGATATCCAGGAAGGTGAAAATCTTAGAGCAATCTTTAAGAAGCATACAAGGTATAGGGAGCCAGATGAACGTGGCTTACAAAGACTTGTGCTTGTTTCCCGATGTCCAACTGCCTGCTAGGTTTAAGATGCCAAAGTTTGATTTATATGACGGGCACGGAGACCCCGTGGCTCATTTGAGAGGTTACTGCAGTAAGATGAGAGGCGTTGGTGGGAATGACAAATTATTGATGGCGTATTTCAGTCAGAGCCTGAGTGGGGCAGCTCTGGAGTGGTACACCCGCCAAGATGCTAATAAGTGGTACACGTGGGACGATATGGCTCAAGCTTTTGCCAGGCACTTTCAGTATAATATTGAAATCGTCCCGGATCGCAGGTCCCTCGCCAAGATGGAAAAGAGGCCTAATGAAAGCTTTAGGGAGTACGGGCTCAGATGGAGAGAGCAAGCTGCCAGAGTCGATCCCCCGATGAAAGAAAAAGAGATGGTCGACTACTTTCTTCAAGCTCAAGAACCAACTTACTTTGGGCATTTGATCACGGCTGTGGGTAGGCCTTTTAATTATGTGGTAAAAGTGGGCGAAATGGTAGAAGATGGGTTGAAGTCGAGCAAGATCGTGAGCTATTCTACTTTAAAAGCCACAACACAAGCAATTCAGAACGACACAGGAAGTTTGCTGGGTCAGAAGGAACACGATGATGTTGCCATGCTTGTTTTAGAGTCACGGCATGATCCAAAGGGTCCGCCTCACCAATATACCCAGCCTCAAATCCAACCCCAAACCTATCCCCGAGCTCCACATAATCCACCTCAGTATTATCCTCCGAACAATGTCCGGTCATATGTCCAACCATCAGGTCACTCCCTATGGCGAGCACCAGCACCGCATAATGCATTCTTGCCTTCACAACATTTTCGGGCACCCAACAACCCTAGAAAACAGGGGCAGGGAAGAGAACAAAGGAAAAGAAATAGTTTCACGCCAATTGGGGAGTCCTACACAAGCTTGTTTGAAAAGTTAAGGCATTCTGGCCTGATTGAGCCGCTCCTCGGCTATACTCCAGACCCACATGCAAAAGGCTTTGATCCTACTGTACGATGCATGTACCACTCTAATGTCCAAGGGCATAGCATTGAAGATTGTCGTTCTTTGAAAAGGGAAATAGAAAGAATGATTCAAGAAGGGTTAATTGTGATCAATGACAGTGACAGGGAGCATGCGAATCCTCTTGGGAACTTGCTGATTGAAGTTAATGATAATGAAGTTGTTAATGGTTTTGGCAATATTAATGTGGAACCCAGTGGATAAGATGTCGTGCTTGGTAATTGGAAAGATGCTCCATTTATTGGCTAGCTGAAGAGGAGTCTTGGTGGCTTAATTTGTTGTCGTTTTTGTTGTCCGGGTTATTTTCAGGGTGGTGATCCGGATATTTTCTTGTGACTCAAACCCTTCTATCCTTTTATTTTGCCTAGTTTGTTTAGTCGCAGTAGCTCGTTTAGTGTTGTCTAGGTTTGTCCCAAGGTTGTAAACCCAATTTAGTTTGCTTGTTTTGTTGTTCAAACCCTTTCACCATCTGTCTAATGCAATTTTCTATTTTCTGTTATTTCTAGTCATTTTTGTTTAGTTCTTTTTTCCTTTTATAGTTCTTTTCCTGCTGACTCTAGTGACATGACATGCACGCGTAATTCTCAGCCTGGTTTTAAAAGTCAGTTTAGTCATGAAGCAATGAAATAATTTTGAAGATGCAGGGATATCTGAGGGAAATAAGTGAAGGCATTTTGAGATCACTTCAAACCCGAATTGTGTGAAACTGGGGCAGATAAAACACAGAGAAACCTTATTGGAGTGCATCATGCCGCATCAGGTTGAAGCTAAAGGCAAGTTTGCCCGAATTGTTAGGGGTCGTTAATGGTAAGGAGAAGTGAGAGTGTTGTCCAAAGGTTCTTTGCATTCAACAGATGTAGAAGGCGAATGTGTGGATATGGTTATCAAGTTTGGTACAATGAAAAGATGTTACGAATGTTTTCCTTGGTTTGTTAAATGTGTTGTTTGTACTTGGCATTTTTTGAAAATTGGAATGACGAAGGCATTTTGTTCTGCTATCTAAACACCTTATCCTTCGTTACCCCTTTGAGCCTTATTTATTTTCTTTCATACCCCTCTTTCGGAATCAGTAGCAAAGATCAGAAACACAAGCGTAAAAGATAAGTAAAGGAAAAAGAGAAAAGGAAAGAATGAAAAGAGAGAGAAGGAAAAAAGGAAGAAGAAAAGAAAAAAATAGAAAAGAGAAGAAAAAGCAAAAAAAAGAAAAAGAAAAAAACAAAACAACAAAAAGAGAAAAGGAAGAAAGAAAAGAAAAGAAGAGAAAGAGGAAGAAAAAGAAAAGAGAAATCACAACAACAAAGTAATTTCTATGTCCTGAACTACGTTTGACTTGATCCCGAAAGGGTACGTAGGCAGCCTCTCTCTGAGGTTGAGTCACGCCAAAATAAAAATCCAAAAGTCCCCAAGAGAGAAACTGGGGCAGAAGTTGTGGTTGTTGTGAGAAAGTTGATTCCGAAAGTTGTAATTTTGAACCCATGTTGAATTGTTTGAGCCTTTGATACCCTCTCTTTCTAACCCTATCCAAAAGCCCACATTACGGTCCAAAGAAAGACCTTCCGATCAGTCTTCAAGAGATGCCAAGTCAAGCGACTAGAGGTGAATCATATCAGGGGCAACACTCCGGTCCAAACAAGGGAAATGAACAATGAGAGAGTCTTGTTGATGAAAACCCTCACGGGTGCCGCAAGGCGATGAAAGCTGAGAGAAATCAAAAATGAGAGAGTCTTATTGGTGAAAACCTTCACGGGCACCATAAGGCGACGGTGAGATGAGAGAAAGACCAAAATGAGAGAGGCTTGATGGTGAAAACTCTTCGGGCACTACAAGTCGGATAAGGATTGTGAATCAGATTGGATAAGCGGAGCATTGAAGCCCAGTTTCACGGTTTAGGGGTATAACTGGAGCTGAACATCAGATTTGCTTAACAGAATAGGCTGCATGTGCATGTCATGGTCATTAGAGTTGGTATCCATATCCGATAGGTCTCTACTTTGTAGTTTTCTTGCTAGGAATCATCTGCTTCCATTGTCCTCTACTCAGTTCCTTTTGTCTTGCTTACTCCCTCTTCCTGAGTCTGTTTGGTCAGAACAAGTGAGAAATGACTTCAAAATTTGCCACCAGCTTTCCAATTGCACAAAAAGGGATCTGGTTAGCACATCAAAGCGTCATAAGTCCGGAAAGAACAACAAGCGCATTGAGCTGGTAGCAATCAACATGCTTCAGAGTCGTGTGAAATACAAAGGTTTGGTATATATCAATTCATGAACAATGCAACAGATGGAGATTTAGGGTGAACGGATCAAAGGTGTTCTCTGTGATAAGAGTGACAAAAAAAGTGGTTAACTAGTGACAAGCAAGGTATTCCAAGCAGAAATCAAAGTTATTATGGCAAGTGAAGGAGCAATAGACCTCAAGGCCAAGGCCAGTAGTTTAAGTCAAGAAAGAATAGTGTACGCACCGAGTGGGTGGCAATTGACGCGCTTTGGGATTCATGTGAAACAAAAGGTTTGGTAAATTTCAGTTCATGAGCAATGCAACAGATAAAGGGTATTGGGTCAGGACGGAGAAGAGGTATTTTTTGTGATAAGGGTGACAGAGAAATTGGTTAGTCAATAAGCAAGCAATGTCTTTCAGAGTGAAATCAAAGTTATCATGGCACGTGGAGGAGCAATCGCCCTCAAAGTCAAGGCCACAAACCAACCACCATGTTTCAAACTCACAAGTTTTCTTTGTCTGAAACAGGGATGAAAGCTATGTTCATATCAAAGCTTGGAAGCTGGAAATTTTCAGGTGTAATGCGCCAGATTTGCTTACGCAAAGGCTATTTAGAAGATCACACATCACCCCTAGGAGAAACGCTGCCTAGTCTGGGTTTTCAAGTTATATTTTGTTGTAGGAGACGCACTTCCTAAACTGAGGTTTTACCCCTAGGAGACGCACTTCCTAGTCTAAGTTTTTCAAGTCATATTTTGTTGTAGGAGACGCATTTCCTAAATTGATAGTTCATTCATAGGAGACGCACTTCCTAAGTTGATTTTCATCCCTAGGAGACACACTTCCTAAACTGAGATTTTACCTTTAGGAGACGCACTTCCTAGTTTGGATCATATGAGTTTGTGTCACTGAGGTTTTACCCTAGGAGACGCACTTCCTAGTCTGGTTCATTGAAGTTTCACCCCTAGGAGACGCACTTCCTAGTTTGGGTAGGTTATATTTTTGTTTTAGGAGACGCACTTCCTAAATTGAGTTTCACCCCTAGAAGATGCACTTCCTAGTTTGGGTAGGTTATATTTTGGTTTTAGGAGACGCACGTCCTAAATTGAGTTTCACCCCTAATTTTGGATCATTTAAGTTTATTCCTAGGAGACGCACTTCCTAGCTTGAATCATTGAAATTTCACCCCTAGGAGACGCACTGCCTAGTTTGAGTCATTGAAGTTACACCTGTAGGAGACGCACTTCCTAAATTGAGAGTTCATTCATAGGAGACGTACTTCCTAGTTTGAGTCATTTAAGTTCGACCCTAGGAGACGCACTTCCTAGTCTGGTTCATTGAAGTTTCACCTCTAGGAGACGCGCTTCCTAGTCTAGGTTTTTCAAGTCATACTGTTTAGGAGACGCACTTCCTAAATTGAGTTTCACCCCTAGGAGACGCACTTCCTAATTTTGGATCATTTAAGTTTATTCCTAGGAGACGCACTTCCTAGCTTGAGTCATTGAGATTTTACCCATAGGAGACGCACTTCCTAGTTTGAGTCATTGAGATTTACCCATAGGAGACGCACTTCCTAGTTTGAATCATTGAGATTTTACCCACAGGAGACGCACTTCCTAGCTTGAGTCATTGAGATTTACCCATAGGAGACGCACTTCCTAGTTTGAATCATGGAGATTTTACCCATAGGAGACGCACTTCATAGTTTGAGTCATTGTGATTTTACCCATAGGAGACGCACTTCCTAAGTTGATTTACACCTGTAAGATGCGCACTTCCTAAACTGAGAGTTCATTCATAGGAGACTCACTTCCTAGTTTTAGTCACTGAAGCTTTCGCCCCTAGGAGACACACTTCCTAGTATTGGTCATTTAAATTCACCCCTAGGAGACGCACTTCCTAGTTTGGGTCATTTAGGTTTTATTTTAGCAGGCGCATTTGCTAGGCAAAGTTTTCTGGTTACTCGTAGGAGACGCATATCCTTGTCTAGTCTTTAGTTTACTCTCAGTCATTGCATCAATAGTATAAGTGGTTTACAATTTTTCTAACAACTTCACAAATCTTCCTAGTGCAAACTGGGGCAGAAAATTTCGTTGTTTGTTTGTTTTGATTGCAGGTACCCAC